>NW_027531999.1:5055010-5178749 GCF_008692635.1 Crocuta crocuta | reverse complement strand
CCCCCAAATTAACAAAAGGTAGAGTGGACAGCCCTGAGACAACTGCTCATGATCTCATATGGGTTTTACACATATCCCTTGCCAAATCCTTCACCAGGCTCCCCTTCTGCCCTCAGAAGCCACCATTCTTTAGCCACCATTAAGACCCAAGAGAGAAGCTTTCCAATTTTTCTCAAGACTTTTTTCAGCTCAGAAACTATAACTCCCCTAACATATTCAAGATTTGTTTGGCATGGGACCTGGGATTAAGGCCCACAGTTTAGTAAATTCTCTGTCATCTTTGTCCAAGTTGACTGCTTCTAGCTCTAGACTTTGAGTAGCATGAACGTTGCTTAAGGAAAGAGACCTAATCTTTCCATCTTTGAGTCCTTAGCCCCTACCAAGATGATGCCTCATCTAAAGAAGCACAGCCAATATTAGCTGAATAAATACTTTCCTTTCCACATCATGAAATACTACTGTAATTGTGTTGTTTTTCCATTTGTTCCATCAGGAAATTTCTGTCAAGGATCTGCCTATAGAGAAACCAGTGCTAGGTACTAGGGGGCTATAAAGATAGATGCTCTACGGAATCCCATTTTTAGTTCTGTCCCAGTTCTTCTTATGGTGGTGATAGGGATGGTTCATTTTGGGGAATTATCCCCAGGCTAAGAAGTGGATGGAGCCCAGAATCATTAATGAGAAGCAGAGACAAGTCACCAAAACCTAGCATGCACAGAGTTAACGTAGTACCTGAGCAAAACAAAACTGGAATCTGGTTGTGAGCAAGAGATTCCTCACAACTAGCAGTCAGTAACAAGACTCCAAGACAAATGTCTAAATCAAGACAACCAGGCCGGCAAAGAAACAAAGAGAAAGTGTGAGTGAAAGGTCCAAACACTGGGGAATATTTCCTGCTGCTTCAAAAAGTAGGTAGATTTTGAAGTGCCGGAGATTTATTTCCACAGGACCAGCTCTGCTGTGAAGGGCACACCCTCTGAGGTGAGGTGGGAATGTTCACAAAGAGCTACAGCGGAAGACAGCTGGTTGGGAGCACAAAGGGGGTTCACTGAAATTTTACAAAAATTGAGGAAAAGGAAGAATTATTTTTAACTAAGAGTAGCTTAAAGGTGTTTGAACTGGGACATGAAATACCCTAAGGTGTTGTTTTTTGTTTTGTTTTGTTTTGTTTTTGAGCAGAGTGATGCCTACTATTCAAAATTCCTTTTAGAGAAGAGTATGAGCACCAGAGATCAAAAGCCCAAATGCCTTCAGAGGGTTTAGGATTAACATAAACACCCTGAGTAGGCATATAGGGGACAGTTGGGACTAAATTGCTTACTTGGCCACCAAGCCTAAAATCTGTCTATTTATAAAGCCTGTAAACACACTGTGTGGGTACACTAAAAGGACCACAAAGAATACTTCCAGGATCTGTATACTACCTGAGCAGCTAATTTAGGGTCCCTGGTGTGAGCCAAAAAAAACATAAGTGCAATGCAAATCTCTAATACTGATAAATGAGTATGTGTTCTAATTTTTAACTCCTGCTAGTTGCATTTATGTAAACGTCTCATGTCCCTCAAACTACCATGACCCAAGGAAGATCACACACATCCCAAGTATGCCTCTGCTTTGATTACAACTGACTCAAGAAAACTGGTCATTTCCTTATGACTGAAAACTATATCTCCCTGTTGGACATAGTCATCCTACTTCTTAATTGGCAGATCGGCCTTGTTAGGGTCCTTCAAACAGTCCAATCTGATCCCCAAGGATGACTAGTGATTAATACAAAGGATACCTAAAATACAGGTCCTAAAGAATTCCAAAAGGGGGTTCATAAAGTGTCCCAAATAACAGAAGAATCATTAGAATAAGTACATAATGTCCTTGGGGCACCAGTTGAAACACAAGCGTCTCTCATTTGGGATGTATTTTTATTATATTGTTTTTATATGTTCCTTATACAGAACTATATAAAGATGGCTATTAGTACAAGGAGATTTGGCTTTGAAACTCAGATCCAACTACCTTACTATTATATACCCATGGGGAAGTTACTAATCCTCTCTGAGTGTTAGTTTTTGTCATCATTAAAATGGGACAATAATTGTACCTACTTCAGAGAGCTGTCATGAACAAAAAATATGATACTATCAATAGAATGCTTAGCACAATGGCAGCTACAGATGCACCCTGGAAGTGATAACTATTGCATTATTATTTTTCAAGTAATAAATGCATCTTAATCTGTCCAAGTACTAAACCAAAATACTACAGACTAGACAGCTTATAAGCAACAGAAATTAATTTCTTACAGTTGTGAAGGCTGGGAAGTCCCAGATCAACAAGTCAGCAGGGTCACACTCTGGTGAAGGCTCTCTTCTGGGCTGCAGACCTCCAGCCTCTCACTGTGTCCTTACATGGTGGAATGCGCAAGGGATCCTCTTGAGCCTCCTTTATAAAGGCACTAACCCCATTCATGAGGACTCTGTTCTCATGACCTAACCACTTCTCAAAGGCCCCACCTAATACCTTGGGGTCTAGGGTTCAACATATGAATCCAAGGGACAAACATTCAGACCATAACAAAATGCATGTGCAATACTCTGAATAATGTTTAAGTTTATCACAAACTTTCAAAAGCTTTGAGAAATGGTTGAAGAAAGTGAGAAAAATAAAGGATGAACAATGATCTGACAATATTTCAGAGTATGCGGGCATGAGGAATTCAATTTACCCCCACAAACATCCAGAAAGCAGACTGGGATCATTAAGTGGATATTTTAGGGCTGCCACTCCTACCTAATGTACAGGAGAACGTTTAAACAACTGATCTGCCCCAAAGCACAGCTGGTTACCCCAATTCCCAAATGCCAGTATGGCAGCCATTTCCCTTAAAATTCAGTTCCACCCCCACACACCCAAAAGAATACTAATGACTCTCTCTGATGGCCAAGCATATCCAATGAGCAACATGGGTTTTATGCAGAGAATCACAGCTAACTTTGAGACCTCTCCTTTGTAGAACAAAAACAAAACAAAATAAACCAAAAAAAAGCACCCACTGGGGTCCCTAAATTGCTAAACCATTTAGTTGACTCTAAGACACATTTGTGGTTTGCCTTTTTCCCCCCACATTTTAATATCTCTGAAATCACAACCTGTTGTATAATCCATAGTCTTATAATTATATCACCAAGTCAGCCCATAGGCAGTTGTCCTTTTCTGTGCAGCCACCAATCATGTCCATTTCAAACTGTGGGCATGGTTGTTACTACATGTGTTGAGCTGAACTGCTGTTCAGATATCTTTAGAAAGATTGCACTATGAGTCGGCAACGAAATGGAAGTTAATGTGTTCACAGAAAGGCACAGAACAGCAGTTGGGATGCAAATCTGCTATTAGAGAAGCAGATATTTGCCTTTGGAAGAATGACCAAAATTACATATTTTCTTGCAAGGCAACAACCAAGTGCTAAATGTTAAGCAAGCACTACATCATAGTTTAATCACCAGCACTTATTTCCTTTCTTAGTGATAAAACAATGGTGCGACTTTGATCACATGGTATCTTAAATTTGTTGAAATATGATGTTTAATGTCCTCAGTGATTGACATAATTCCTAAGGATCACGAATCCTAAAATCTACATAGCTATAAATAAGAAGTTCGTGGCTCTACTTTAAACTAGTCATCCTACTTGTACAAAACCCTGAAACTCAATATGTTTTCTCCAGAATAGAGCCAGAATATATGATAAGATACAGTCATAGATTGATAAATATACTTAATACAATGGTATCTTGGTTTTGTCCTTTCAGAAAAGGTAGGTCCCTCTTTACTGGACAATTCCACCCAGGAAACATGTTTATCTTATGTTTACATCATCAGAAGGATGAATGAGAACAGGCTAGAGAAGGAATGAAGAGGGCTGTAAATAGTCTGAATGGGGAAGAAAGGGGATCCGGAAGCTGGATTCATGGAAAAGCACGAAGAGGAAAAGTACATGAAAAACCTGTGAGCATCTCAGTGTTCCCAGCTCTGTGCCGGGTGACTTGTACTCTATATGTCTTCGCCATGCATCATTCATTCATTCATTCACCAAATATTTTTTTGAACGTTTGTTATCTCCCAGGCTTACTGGGGCTCAGGATGCATCAATAAACAAAGCAGAAAATTATTGATTTCATAAAACATCCTAGTGGTACTAGAGTATGGAGAGGACAGACAGTAAGTAAATATAATAGATATAACTTATGAAAGTTACAAGCTAGTTATGTACAGTTGGAAAATGATGCTTTGGAGAAAATGGAACAGAACAAGGGGAATGCTGGTGCTCGGATGAGGATGGGTTGTAAACAGGGTGATCACAGAAGGCTCGATGTAATATTTAAGCAACAGTAAAATGAAATGAAGAGCAAGTCACAGGGATACCTATTCAGTGAAAAGGCACAGTCAGTGCAAAGACCTTAGGGAAGGTGAATGTTCAGTACAGCTAGGAAGTCTGTGTGATCAAACCAGAGAAAGGGGGGAAGGTAGAAAAATGTGAGATCCAAGAGGAAATGTAGACACAGGTCACAGCCTTTATTTCTTTTTTAAGATTATTTATTTGCTTTGAGAGAGAGAGAAAGCAAGGGAGGAGCAGAGAGAGAAGGAGAAAGAGAACCCCAAGCAGGCTCCACACTTAACCCACTGAGACACCCAGGCGCCTCTAAGTCATAGCCTTTAAAGCTATTAGTGGGACCTCAGCTTCCACCCCTGGTCATATGGGAGATTTGTGCAAAGGAGCTATATTATCTGACTTTAGGTTCTTTAAAAAGGAAACAGGACCCAAATACCCAGTAATAATACGGGCTTCCCTTTGCAAGTGATGAAAATGTTTCAGAACTAGATGGAAATGGAGGTTGCACAACATTATGAATGTACTAAATGCTGATGAGTTGTTCATTTTTAAGTGGTTACTTTTACATTATGTGAATCTCACATTAGGAAAAGGAAAAAAAAGGAAATGAAAAGAAAGGAAAGGAGGAGGAAGGAAGGAGAGGAAGGAAAGAAGGAGAAAGAGAGAGAGAGAGAGAGAGAGAGGAACAAGGAGAGCCCGGCCGCTGGTGCAGCAGGAGAGAAACTACCTCTGTACCATAACTCTGCTGAGCTTCTCAGAGGCCCTGGCCCTTCCCTTCTTGTTTAATCCAGAAGAAGATTTTTTTTAAAATATGTTACTCATGATCTCACAGCTTGTGGGTTTGAGCCCCGCATCAGGCTCTGGGCTGATAGTTTGGAGCCTGGAGCCTGCTTCAGATTCTGTGTCTCCCTCTCTTTCTCTATACCTCCCCCACTCACACTCTATCTCTCTCTCTCAAAAAATAAGTAAATAAATGAATGAATAAACACTAAACAATTTTTAAATAAAAATAAAATAAAATATGTTGCATATGTGAACATTTTAGCATCTCTTGAAAAACATTTTTAGGAATAGAATCTTACCTCATCCAACTTTTAAAACATATTTAGATCTGTTTGAATGCTTTTTTAAGAGGTGAGATGATGACCTGACTACTTGTTTTTCTGCTGACCCGAGAATTGGTGGAATTAAGACAGGCCTCGACTATCATATGTGAGCATTTAATACTCCACAGGCTGGTTGGGAGAACATTTTCATACCCGAAAATAGAGGGATGGCTTCTCATTATATTGGAGAATGTAGGTAGTTTTAGAGCATCTGATATTGCTCCATTTTACAGAATCCAAGGACATTTAATCATATGCCCATGTGACCCTTAGATCAAAGAGGCAGAGGATTCCATCCATGTTCATGAGACTCCAAAGCCCAAGGGCTTCCCACTGCCTGTGCAGCCTCCCACCACACAGGAGAGCAGGACACAGGGACTTCCTGAGGTTGTGAGAGACACTATAGAAAATAAGACAGGGCACAGGGACCTAAGGAAAAAGAAAAAGAAGGAAAAAAACCTTAAAGAATAGTAAAACAATCATTTATGGTATTTTACAGCCCTCACATACACATTATAAAAAATATGTAACTTTATAATAAATTATACTTCTCAAAGTATTCCTTTACTTGGTCTTCCCAACGTTTTACAAGAGGTGAAGGAGGTCTTGTTTTTTGCAGTTTGTAGGTGAGGGAGTTGAGATGGAAAGAGGTTAAATGACTCTCTCGAAGGCACAGAGCCAGGAAGTAGCAAACCTGGGTTTGACCCATGTCTTTGGAAAACAAACCCAATGGCATTTCCACTGGGACCATTTTGCCTCTGGGTTTATAAGTAAACATGATTTATGTCTGACTTCAAGATCTTCTGATGGGAAGTATAAAAATAAACTTACCATTAAAAAATTATTGTACATTCCAATAGCTCTTTTTCAATATCCATCTTCTTCATAGCTCTGTAGGCTTTGACACATTGGTATCATACATACTAGCCATTCATTCCCTGGCAACGAAAAGCATATCACCCATAAATCCTGTCAAAAATATGACACCCTAACCACTATTTCAAAAATTTAAAAATCAGAAGCAGATTATAATAACCCATTACAAAGAATGACAGAAAAGTGATCTCCACAGCTGTCCCCTTCACTCAGCCCAGCAGAACAAAATGGAAAGAAAGGATGCACAACGCACAAATCCAAGCATCCCCCAAAGTTCTGTCAGAGCACATATGACTTAAAAATAGCCTTNCCCCTGCTCACGCTGTCTCTCTCTCTCTCCTAGAAATAAATAAAACATTAAAAATTTTTAAAAAAAATAAAAATAAGAATAAAATAATAAGGTTTGCGGTCATAACAGCAAGACTTGAGACAGAGTTTAGAAATCATGATTGTGACAGTCATAGAAATAGATGTGCCTTTTCCATCAAAATGGATTGATCATCTGTCCGTCTCTTCAGCCTTGGGGACCTACGGCAACCAACACAAACACCGGGCCAAGCAATGCATTTGAACCTGAACTTGTAGGCCGCCAGCAACATGATTTCTCCCTTAAGGACTTCCCACATTCAGAGGAAAAGGCAAAGTCCTGTCCATGGCCTAAGGGCCTACCTGATTTTGCCTGTTTCCCTTCCGTTTGTGGCCTCTGCTCCTCCTGCTGTTCCTTTGCTCTCCTGCTCCAGCCACAGCACCTCCTTGCTGCTCTTCGAACTCACCGGGCACACATATGTCTCAGGGCCAGTGCTTTCCCCCACATATGTGTATGGCCAGCTCTTTCAAATCTTGTAAAACTTTGTTCAAATATCACCTCCTCAGCAAGGCTTTCCCAGGATTATCTGTTTTGGACTGAAAGTTGTCCCCCCAAAATTCACATGTTGAAATCCTAACCCCCACTACCCTAGAGGGTGACCATATTTGGAGATAGGGTCTTCAAAGAGATAATTAGTTAAATTGAAGTCCTCTGGGTAGGCCCTAATCCGATATGACTGGGGTCTTCATAAGAAGAGGGAGATTAAGACACAGACATACACAGAGGAAAGGTGGCCATCTGCAGGTCAAGGAGGGAGGCCCCAAGAAAAACCAGCCTTTCTGACACTTTGACGTTAGGCTTCCAGTCTCCAGAACTGTGAGAAAATAAATTTCTGGGGTTTCTTTGTTTTGCCTTGCTTTTTTTTTTTTTTTTTAATGTTTATTTAGTTGTTTAGAGAGCACAAGAGGGGTAGGGGCAGAGAGAAAGGGAGGCAGAGAATCCAAAGAAGGCTCCACACTGTCAAGCACAGAACCCGATGTGGGGCTCAAACTCAGGAACTGTGAGATCATGACCTGAGCCAAAATCAAGAGTTGGACGCTCAACCGACTGAGCCACCCGGCGCTCCTAAATTTCTGTTATTTAAGGCAGTCAGCCTGTGATGCTTTGTTACGGCTGCCCCAGAAAACTAACACAACGCCCTAAGAGTAGTTAACCCCACTCCAGCTCCTCTATCTCATTTTTCTGTTTTATTTTTTTCAAAGTCCTTAACATTATCTAACATATGACATATTTTATTCATGCATTTTGTTTACTATCTTCCTTCACTAACATCTATACTCTTACCAGGGCAGGGATTTTTGTCTGCTTGTTCACTGCTGTTACGCCTGTTCTAAACACTGACTGTCACACAGTATGGGTTCAATAGATACTAGGCCCCAATGTGATCACCACCGAATGCCCTGTGAGGTGAGAAAAGACCAAAGGGCAGTCAGGGTTCGAAGGAAGAGGGAGGAAGAAATTTGGGGGCCATCACAATAGCTCTGCTTTGGGAGGGCCTCTCTAAATGTTTTTTTTGACCCACTTCTGAGCTATGTTGGGCAGCCACAAGCAGCTCTTTATCTTCTAATGCTGTCTAGAAGATCTACAGAGCCCACAGTGGGTATCCTCTCCCCTGCCTCTGTGTTGTTTCCTGTCTCTCCTCTGCTTTTCAAACCAAACCAGAAGTCTACAGAAGATATCAGACCAGCTGCCCGTCTGGGCTGGATGGCAACCTCTCATGCAGCTCTGTGATGAGTGATGCTAGCTACTCCTTTTTGTTCTGTAACTTTTCTCATTGCTTCCTACGCACCAGCTGTTCACTTGTCTATGGTTAAACATATCTGTGCTTTTTTTTTTTAATGTTTTATTTATTTCTAGGAGAGAGAGAGAGACAGCGTGAGCAGGGGAGAGTCAGAGAGAGAGGGAGTCACAGACTCCGAAATAGGCTCCAGGCTCTGAGCTGGCAGTCAGCACAGAGCCCGACGCGGGGCTCGAACCCACGAACCGCGAGATCATGACCTAAGCGAAAGTCGGACGCTTAACCGACTAAGCCACCCAGGCGCCCCACATCTGTGCTTTTTATATTGCAGGCCTGGGTCTCTCTGAAGCAGGAATCAGCTAATAAGAGGTCTCTATCATTCCCACAAACTTGTTCTGGTGCTAGTGTCTTCCACTCTGCCCTGAATCAATGCATTCATTCTTTCTGTGTGTGTGTGTGTGTGTGTGCACGTGTGTGTGTGTGTGTAGTGTCTTGAAAGAATAATATATATACACACACACACATATACACACACATATATATACTATATATGGCACATATATGCACATATGACACTTATATATGTATATGCCATTCTGCTGCTCATAGCAGATCTTATATATAAGATGGATAGATAGATGATAGATAGATAGATAGATAGATAGATAGATAGATAGATAGATACCTTTTATATATTGAACACTTACTATGTGCCAGGTAACATTGTAGGCAGTGAACAAAATAAGCCAAAATCCATACCATCATGACGCCTAGATTCTAGTAAAGAATTGTGTTAACCCAGGTTCCCCAGAAAATAGATCATGAAGCAAAGCTTGAGTGCTGATCCTTTATTAGGAGCAGTGAAAGGAAGGAAGAAAAATGAGGCCAACAAGGATAGCCAGAACCTTCGTGGTGGTCACTAGTAAGCTGGCCAGTGTTTTATGAAGAAAGATAGCCAGTCTGTTGGGTGTCTCCAGACAGGCTGTATTGAAACACTATGCCTTGGATCAGACCAAAGAAAAGGAGGAAAAGGATAAATTCTATGCCAGCTTCCTCCCTTGAAGGTTTGCCTAATAGGGAGTTAATGTCTCATGCCTCTCAGTATTACCTGCCCCCTTCAGCACTTCAGGGGAAAGCAGACTCCACAATCTTCCCCGCAGCACTTTTTCTGAGTATAAAGTGACAGAAGGAGCCAGAATGATCACCACAGTAGCAGCTGGAAACAAAAGAGACCGAGAGAATCTGAGATGACCCATAGGATGTGATACAGGGATTTACCTTTTATTGTAATAAAAAATTCATTGTCATCAAAAATAGCTAACAATAATGCAGATCACCAGTTGTGACAAATGTATCACTCTGTTGAGGATGTCAATATTAGGGGAGGCTATGTATGCGAGGGTGAAGGCTATATATGCATCTATTTGAGATCTCTATACTTTCCTCAATTTTGCTGTGAACCTAAACTCTAGTAAAATAAAGCCTATTTTTTCAATGGGTAGCAAGATAAAGCATTACTATGGTAATGATTACAGTTCATGCTTTTGCTGTAACAACTTGTAGTTGAGAGGAAAATTTAATTTTAAATGTAATTTTAGTTAATGCTGGGTTATACTCAATGCTGAATACATTTGCCATCCTGTCACTCAAAGCAGATCTTATTAGTTGCCCATGAAACCATTCCCTTTTAATCTTGCTGGCAGAATTTTTTGTGTGCCTAGTGCTGGAAAATGAACTGTGAATGATCTAAGCCAAGGGTTGTCAAATGACAGCCCAAATCTGACTCACGGACTGTTTTTATAAATCCCATGAGCTAAGAAATGGCTTTATACTTTCAAAGAATTGAGGAGGAGGAGGAAGATGGAAGTGAAGAAAAAATATGCAAAAGAGTTAATAGGTAGCCTCCAAAGCCTAAAATATTTACTATTTTGCCTTCACAGGAAAAGTTTTCCCATCCCTAATCTAAGCCAATGATTGTCACGAGCACATGTGCCAAATCTGGCCAAAAAGATGTGGAGGTGGTCTTCCGGGGGCATGTCTACTTTTTGGGTAGAACAGAGAAGTACCTCTCTGGGCTCCACACTTGGAAAGAAGGAAGGGATTTGGAGGGGGCTGCACCTTATTTCTCTTTCCTGAACATTATTAAAATTCAATTTAGAAAATTCTACTTCTAGCAATGATGGGGTGATTTGATTCTTTCATGTAGGTAGGTGTCACTCCTCATCTTAAGGACAAGGAATCTGCAATTCAAAGACTGTGAGACAGTGAATAGCAGATCTCACTTGCTCTAGGGACATACCCCAGTCCATGAGAACCACTGTCTGAAGACAAAACATGGGGACTGACAAAACCATGGATGGAGAACTCAGGATGCTGCTGCCATGGCTTTAAATCAGGGTTCTCCAGTGGCCTTCACAGGTCAAAGGTCATGAACAAAAGTGGACCAGGTAGGCTGCGGACACGTCTCCTACAGCATGAAAGTTCTCTGGGAGGTGACACCTCTTGTCTGGCTGTGCCAGAAACTATTGAATTGCTTTGCATTTAGCTTTTTGAATGAATCTCACTCCATATCATCAGAAACATCACATGATTCTTGTGAGCCATTTGGTGGTGGGAAGTGTTAGTGGATATCCGCTGTCAAAAGGAGGAGTACATGGTATTGATGCTGTTGTCTTATCAGCTCATATTAGGTTAAGACCCAAGGCATGCTGTGAGCCAAAATTCTAATAATTCACTAAGCTCCCTTTTCCCATAGAGAACTGGTTCCAGAAACTAGAAATAGGAAGTTGTGTAGAATTAACGTTACCAACATCTGGTCAGTGCAACCTGTGCTCCAGCCACACTGGATCTCTGGCCTTGCCCTGACCACTCTGTCCCATTTCATGTCTCCAGTCCTTTGCCCATCCAGCTCATTGCACCCAGGATGCTGTTCAATTTTTTTATGCATCCATCCACCAAACATTTACCAAGCGCCTGTTAAGTGCCAGGTATTTTTAGGTCCTTAGAACACAAAGACAATACCTTCTATTCTTGAAAAGCTCCCAAGATAGACACAAAACAAATACCTAAACTACAGTGTGTTAAATGCTAAAAGAGTTATAAATTATGCTTTGAGGGTCCTGAAGATGGAGCAATTAACTATGCTAGCTTGCAAAAGGGAGGTGTCCCAGAGGAAACAACATTTGAACCTGATGAAATTTTTCTTATCCTTCAAAAGTCCAGCTCAAATGCAACTTTGGTGCTTTCCGCAGTGACAGTTGTCATCCCATTGGTGCCTCTCCCATACGCATATTTCAGTCCATTTGTGCCTGAGTAGTTATTTGTTCATCTTCCTCATGAGGTTGCCAGCACGTTGACAGCATCTAAATTAAATCTAACCTTCTATTTTTGTAGTCCCTAGTCCAGGATCTTGCTACCCTGTGATCTCAATAGTTGCTTACCGAACGAAATTGAATTGAAATTTCTAAAGCTGTTATTGAGTCAAACAGCAATGTAAGAATCATAAAGTTCCTGGGAAGTCACTGTACCTAAAAATAGCACCTGCAGTAATGGCAAGTGGAAAATGTCATAGATGATATGAGAATTCAACAGAGCATCTCACAGCATGCGGTTTCAAAGAGAAACAGCGCTGGCTAGTTAGGGCACAACAGATCGATTTCTAGATGGTATTGAGCTTTTCCTACACATGCATCACTAAAATAAGATATGGGATGCAGAGAAGCCCAGAAAGTTAAACCCCATAGAAATAAGGAGAGATTGTGACTAAAATAGGCATGTAGGGTTACCCTGAATATCCTGGATCAAAAGAAGAGGAGACAGAAGGGCCGCACACAAGACAGACAACCAAAACACAAGACTGAGAGCCAATGAAATTATTCAAGTGCAATAATTCTCCCTTCCTCTAGCTGGTGTCATAGCCCAGCTTAAAGCTCCCCCTTATTTGTTGGGCATGAAGGCAGGGGAGAGGAGAGAGCCTCCAAAGGAACAAAAGCACTCCTGGACTAGAGGGAAGGAGACAGCTCTTTAGTTCCTACATGTTGACCTAAGTGCCTCTCTTCCCCCATGGAGAAATCTGTTGGATAAATAGGATTTTTTTTTTCATTAAAGAGTGTTTTGATTTTAGAAATCAAAATACTGCTGTTTCTCATTTTGCTTTGTTGGAGGGTCAAAATTTACAGACCACTCAGATATGCCAAAAACTAGCTTCTTTGTTGTCCATAAATGATATCTAAATTAACAGACTTCATATTGTTGTTATGTGACTCTGGGGGAGAGAATGGGAGAGAGAAAAGGAATATATCGATCAGAATCCCAGCAGAAAACATATGTTACAGTCAAAGTGGGTAATAGAGAAGAGTTTAATAAGGTATTAATTTTTTTAGAGTGTAGAAAGAGTTTAAGAAACTCTTTAAGAGGCACTGCAATGCCCTATAGCTAACAATAGCTGGGATCCTGTTGAGAAACAGGGTTGAGAGCAATTTCCAAAACAGTAAAGAAAACAATACGGAAGAAGGCTGTCTGCAAGGAGCTACAGCATTTGGTAGAAGTATACAACCAACCTGTGTAGAAATGTGGCGGGAAGTTCCAGAGGAATAAGTATTCTGACCTTGCTTCAATTTCCAATTTGCCAAATACAATCGAAAGCCAGAGAATACATATATGAGGCATTCCTTACACGTCAGCCTCTCTGGGCACAAATTAGAGTGGAAAAGAAGAGAAGATGGATATGGATGGCTAGACTGGCACAACCCATGCCTTTTGTCTTCAGCAACCACTCTTGGATTTGCTTAGGTGAAAAATGTAGGTCTCCAACACAGGAAACACTTAGAACCTAATCAACTACTGTGTAATTACAGGATAATATCAGTGTGGTCACATTCCCACTTGAAAATAAGAGTAACCTCTACTGTATTCTTTGTATAAGAGGTGGAGGGAAGGGAAAAGGAGAAAAAAGAACAAACAATTTATTAATGGAAAACTTATCTGCTATAGTTCCTATTTTTATAGTTGTTCACAGGACCTAAGCTAATAATTGTGAATTCCTTCTTCCACCACTCACTCCATTTTTCCTTTACCCTCTGCCTGCACCTCCCTTGGATGGGGTACTTCACCTGGTAAAGTGACTTAAAATCTCATTGCTATGGAAATAAAGTTCTTGATGATCCTGTCTTTTCCGGTTAATGTAGTTTTTCCATTGACAAGACTATCGAGTGGATTGACAAGACAATCCAGTCCAGGCCTCTGGACCAGTTATAGTCTAGCCAGCAGTCATGGTGTAGCAGCAGTACAATTTTCTCTTGCTGACCAGGGTCCATCATCTCAGTTTTCTCCACCTATTACTTCAACAGTAAGCATTCACTGAAAGCACGTTTTAAATGTTTTTTTTTATTTTTATTTTTTTTTATTTCTAGGAGAGAGAGAGAGACAGCATGAGCAGGGGAGGGTCAGAGAGAGAGGGAGTCACAGACTGAAACAGGCTCCAGGCTCTGAGCTGGCAGTCAGCACAGAGCCCGACGCGGGGCTCGAACCCACGAACCGCGAGATCCTGACCTGAGCGAAAGTCGGACGCTTAACCGACTAAGCCACCCAGGCGCCCCTGAAAGCACGTTTTAAAGATAAAGTCACTGTAGCTGTGGTTGCCTGAGAGACAAAAGGACCTCAGCTTTCAACCATTGGTATCACTGCCTCTCACCTGATATGTGTCTTCACTCAAATCTTAAAATCTTGACCTCTTTTCAGAACAAGATCTCATGTCTGTCTTTATCTCACTCCGATATGAAGCACCGCATACTAGTGAATAATATAGTATAAATAAAAACCCAGAAGAAGGGGGCGCCTAAGTGGCTTAGTCGGTTAAGCGCCCGACTTTCGCTTAGGTCATGATCTCGCGGTTTGTGGGTTCGAGCCCCGTGTCGGGCTCTGTGCTGACTGCCGGCTCAGAGCCTGGAGCCTGTTTCAGAGTCTGTGACTCCCTCTCTCTCTGACCCTCCCCTGCTCACGCTGTCTCTCTCTCTCTCTCTCTCCTAGAAATAAATAAAACATTAAAAAAAAAAAAAACCCAGAAGAAGAACTAACAGATAGCTTTTCCTCTTAGTGTATATGACCTACACATAGCCCTTATTTCCTAGGCAACCAAAGCCGAGTGTCACAGAAAGGGTCACACACTAGTTTCCCTGGCTCTACTCCCATCCACTCCAGTGTAATCATTACCTCTTCCCTAAACTATTGCGCTGGCATTTCTTCTAGTCTTACCCCTGTTAGATTTAGTCTCCATCCAACACCAGAGTGATCTTTATGAGTCATATCGAGTTTTTCCCACACTCAAAACCCTCTAGTGGCTTCACATCAGTGATGAATGCTGGTTAGTGTCTCTGGGGGCTTGGTCTCATACAACCTCAACAGATTAATCTTCCCAATACCTAGGTGTTGCCGTCTGCTACTGAAGGAGGAAACTTTCATGGCCTCTGCCAATGCCAAGAATAAGAGCAGTGCTGATAGTGCCAGCTACATGCTGCCCACTGCCACTGAGCCAAAAGAATTGCTACAGCAGGTACCAATGATTATGTCAAGACTCCCTATGAAAAAATTGGACTATCTCGTGCAGCTGCAAAGTTTGCCAGAGCTGCCCGTGGGAACTGAAGGAGATCCTGGTACCTTACGCTCTACGTTCATTAGCATTCAGAATTTTTTAAATATCTCTATTTCAGACTCCTTGCCCGAGATGGAAACATTCATGAATCCAATTCTAAGGATATTCTCCCATTTATGGTTTAATTTCTGAAAGACTGGTCAAAACTAAGTAAACTACCAGGCCCCTGGGTGGTTCAGTCAGTTAAGGGTCAGACTTTGGCTCAGGTCATGATCTCACAGCTCATGAGTTCAAGCCCCACATTGGGCTCTCTGCTCTCATCACAGAGCCTACTTCATATCCTCTGTACCCCTCTCTCTGCCCTTCCCTCGTTCTCTCTCTCTCAAAAAAAAATTTTTTTTAAAGTAAGTAAAATCCCAAATTTTGCTTAAGTTATTATCCTGAGATTCATTTGGAAGAAGAGAGGAAAAAGTCCTAAACCCCAGCTTATCCCAGAAATAACTATAATTCTATTATCTATAAAGCTTAGCTGGGGTACCTCTTAGTATTTGCAGCCCACACCCAAAAATATTAACCTCACTTGGGGCACCTGGGTGGCTCAGGCGGTTAAGCCTCCGACTTCGGCTCAGGTCATGATCTCACGGTTCATGGGTTCGAGCCCCGCGTTGGGCTCTCTGCTGACAGCTATCTCAGAGCCTGGAGCCTGTTTCAGATTCTGTGTCTCCCTCTCTCTCTGACCCTCCCTTGTTCACACTGTCTCTCTCTCTCAGAAATAATTTTAAAAAAATATTTAAAAAAATATTAACCTCACTTAACCCATGAGTGAATCCATGAGTGAACATATGTGCTCACCAGTCACCACCAGGCTTGACCTAATCCTGCAAGAACTTGGCAAACGATTGGTGACCTGGACAATAAACCTGGAGTTCTTGACTTTACAGAGGAGGAAACACTGTAAACAGTTGACCACAGACACACTGACCTTTCCTGACCACTGGCTTTCACTTTCCATGGAGAGAACTGTACATTCCTCAATGCTGGTGTCATTTGTCCATTCTTCTAGATGGAACTCATCCAACTAGCTCTACTCTTTCTCTCTTCTCTGAACCATGGCACAAATTTTGGAGAGTCCCCAGACTCAGTCCATTTCCCCTTTACTTTATTTTCTGATTTACAGAAAAACTGGAGAATGCCTTCCTTAATAGATTCAAACTAGGGCTAAAGTAGTTCCTCCACAGCGATGGGGCCTATGTGTATTTCTCTGAGAGCCTCATCACCCCAGTCTTTTATCCACAAACTGCCAATGATGCCAATGGATTCTTTTCAGTATCTTACTGTTTTCCTTTCAGACGTATATGCTGTATCAACATAATAAATCTATGCAGGCAATATAGTAGAGAGCCCTGAAATCAAATAGACCTAGCTCAATACAGGTCAACAACTTAAAGTTACCAATGTTTTTTTAACATATCAATTTTCTTATCTTTAAAATGGAGATAATACTAACAGCTACCTAATTTGCTTAGATTCAAGAACAAAGTATATGAGCTCTTTGGCCCATTTAGCAAATGAGAATGTTTACATGATAATGTTGATGACTACGACGACGATGATGATATTAAAGGGAAACGAATCAATCACAAAGCCACAAGATTTAGGACATCAAAGTGTTTATTGAGGTCAAATAAACATAGTTCCATAATTATTGTCATAAATATTAATATTAGCTTTATACTTAAGTAACAATATCATATAATATTTCTATAAATAAATCTATATTATTAAAATGACATAAATAAAATGCATACTTACAACAATAAATAAATTCATAAATATAAAGTATTGATTATGGAAATGAAGTTATTTAAGGGTTTTCTTCCTAAAGGAATGAGAAGTAATATTTTTTATGGAAATAGACAATTGTTTTAAAAAATAAATTTCTATATGTAAAACACCAACCACAGTAAAATTTTATCAATAATTCTCATTAAGCTTGGAAGATCTATCTTCTGGTCCTATGGACACAGGTGACATTGTTCTCTTTTTTAAGATAAGCAGGGGTTTACTGAGAATCCACCCATGATTATAAAATTTGACTTCCCATTTTCCTTTTGGTGAAAAAAACCTTTAAAGGATCTTGTTATTTCTAATGGGTAAGAAGGGTTAGTCATCCATTTTCCAGCTTTGCTTTGTTCAATTACAGGCATTTCTCAGGGCCATAAACAGCAAATCCAGTTCTCCAATTACTTTGATCTCTCCGTTCTCTCCAAGCTGTAAAAATAAGAACACATGAGTATTTGAGCATTCATACCATACTTTTTAAAGAGGAACAAATTAGAAAAATATGGTTGGGTTGCTGAGGACAAAAACCAAGCTTTTGCCTTTTGTAAAACGAAACAATAACAATACCCTTTTCGCAGAATATAACATGATTTGCCACAGACCTTAAAATTATGGCTAACTGAACTTTAAGGGCACCAACAGGCATCAATCTCAGTTGCAGCTACACTAATGAAGCTGTTTAAAGCCACTTCCTAACCAGAGCAAGCGGATGAAAGCTGTGCAGGCATCTGTAGGACCGAAGGCCCCCATTATGCTTTGCCCTGCTTCATTGCCTCACAGCAGTCTAATGGCCACCTAATTATAACAGCTCAGCTCACACAGCTTTGTACCAAAACTATACATCTACCAACACATGTGGGTTTTTTCTGTTCTTACCTCCTTCACAAAGGGGAAAAACAACAACAGGTTTTCACTTTTATAGGGAAAATACCAAATAGGTCCCATCCAGCTGTTTTAATTAGTAGAAAGTCAGATACACATTATAACACCGCTTTTCTCCTCTTCCTTCCAAGCAGTATGTAAATGAGGTTTTCAAACTCCATAAGAGAAAGAACCCAGATTCAAGTTCAAAGCATTCTCCTCTGAAATTCATCTAATCTATTAAATTTGCTCTACATTATTTCGAGGAAAACCTTAAGCCATCACTGCCCTCTCTGCTTTGTTCTCCTTTCTCTTTCTGCCATCTTCCATCATTCCACCTTTCTATACTTTGACATAACACCAAGCGATTTTTATTATATCTCAAAGACTCCCAAGACTATAAAGAATGTTTAAAGTTATCTTGCCCTACTGTCATCCATTCTACCACAGCCTGCTCTCTGGCTGTACCTGCAGTGACAGAGACATAACACCTCCAAGACTGTCCTCCCATTTCAGCCAGTGGTGACCAGTTATCTCTGGGGTTGAGCTTCCTCTGAGTAATGTTTCTCTCTTGCCTATGCTCTTTGGAGCTATGGGGTTTAAAAAAAAAAAAGCATAACCACTCTTCTACATGCACCCCATTGCAAGAGTTGATTCATTAAATCATGATTAGGAAGATATACTTTTTTTAAAAGAAACATCAAGGTGGAAAAAAAGGAAAATTTAGGTTACACCTGTTGGTGAAAATTCCATCAGCTAGAGCTTTCATGCTTCTGAGGTTTAACTGTACCTGCCTACAGAAGCATCACTTTCGCTGCTAGTAATCATTCCACTGGCTTTTGAATGAGTCACTATTGCTTGTCTGAGTTTTCTACTATTGTTCCCCAAATAGGCCATGTGACAGTATCATTCACTGTTCAAATATACAGTAGCCTACATAAGATAAATGCTCACTGGGGATTTGTTGAGGGATGAAGAAGACCAGAAAGGAAGGGGAAGAGAGGAAGAAAAGACAATTCCCAGTTCAGATTTCCATTCACTATAATAAATCCATTACTAACATTTTCATTTTATTTGAAACTGTATAAAAGAAATTAGAGGTTGCTCACTCTTATTTTTAAATTAAAATCTATAGCTGTTGGGTATTGTATTATGATAATTGAATATAAATATCAATCATTCCAGAAATTCATCCCATATATAAGTCCAGCTCTTTTGTTATGATTGCTCTGGGCTTATCTCTCCAAGTTTTAAACCGTCAAATCAATGACTTCAAAAATCACCTCAAATAAATTTTCCCCCAGATGCTTTTCTGGCTTCTGAACAGGTGCCTATTCAGATTACATGAATTAGTGGGAATCTCAAATTTCCCGAAGAATTAATAATACTAAAACTAACACAAATTGCTGCTCGAAATAGTGTTGCATGGAATTCAGGAGATCTGCGTAGTATCCCTGGCTCTGCTACTGGCCACGCCCAGAACATGGAGTGACGAGATTAGAGGACCTAACTTCCCAGCCAGTTCCAGGATTCTATCATTTGCAAAATTAGGAAGTTTATTTATAAATATACAGATGCATCTAATTATATGCACCTAAATATTCAACCCAATGGTAGGCAAATTGAGTAAAAAATTATACATAGGGGGGAAAAAGGAAGAAAACAAAATAACGTGTGTCTCTCCTATTTAATGATTTATCATTGATAGTTATTAGTAGTACCTTTTTCACTGTGTCCTTCAGATTTTGCACATTTCTCTGGATATGCTGGTCATCACTGCCAATATGCTACAAAATGAAAACCAAAGCACTTATTTTAACACTGTTGTACTGAAGCTTTATGAACTTCAGTGTCCCTAACTGAGATGCGTTATAATACACCTGGAATTAAAGTTCTTAGCAATTTTACCCGCAATGACCTAGATTTCACCAGTGACCTAGATTTTCAGAGCTCTTGAATTCCCTTGGACACCAAAATCCAGTCATTTCCCTAACATGGCACCTCTCTTCACCTTTGGGAAATCCTACTGAGGTTTCAGTGTGTGGCAAAAGTGGAGTGGTTTATGCAAATTCTGTGAAGAATGAAACCCTAACTCTACCTCATGAAAAATGCATTCTCAGAACAAGAAACGAACATAAAATATGTCTTGGGTGAACAGAGGGCCCTCCTTAATAAACACTAGGATCCTTCACTTCACCCAGTCCACTCCATCTTTTTTCAAAATTTTAAATGTTCAGAGTCATCAAGGTCACACACCTCTGACTTTGTCACTTCTTGCGGCATCCAAAGGGCAACCGTGTTTGCCCACCCAGCAACGAACATTAAATCTTCTCGTTACCCTTTCTCTTTCCCATCCCTTCCATCTATACTCAGAGGATCCATTTCCACATCTAGGTATTTTTCTCTACAGCTCCTGACACCTTTTTCTTCTCACATAACTGAAGTTGCTTTTTCCCAGGGGAACAAAAGAGCCCTCTGTGCTCTTGTCTTCCAGACCCCCTTCATCACCATAAGTTCCAAACATGACTCAATTAAAGCAAAAACACTCTGACTCCAAATTACTCCTGTAATGGTGTTGCTGAGGCACCTCCTGCTGCCAGCATGGGTAGGGGCAGTGAGGGTAGACATGGAAGGGTTCTAAAGGGAAGTTGGGGGAGGGGGGGAAGGCAGGCTAGGAGTGGGTGGGGTTGGGCTAGGAGAAGAACTCACACATTGGCTTAGTTTGTTGCTGAGCCTGGCCAGGAAGGGAACCACCTCCTGCATATAGGGCTGGAATCTATCAGATTGGGGGAACAGCACTTCTTCAAGGGTAAAGTTCAGCACCTGCTTCATCAGATAGCAGCGCTCTCCCATCTGCAGGCAAAAGTGAAACAGCAAGGGTCATGTTAGAGGGCAACCAGAAGATCCAAACCATCATCACCACCCAAACATCTATGGACGACACATTGCCCTGCTCATCATGACTATGGCTTACATTGACTTCCTGGAACAGTTTCTCTCCAATGAGACGAACATCTGTGTTGTTATCTGCCAAACTGGCCTGGAAAAGAAGAAAAGACTAAGTGCCTGGACATCGGGGAGATAGGAGAAAAATCCGTGAGTATAGATGCATTCTATCCACTCTTCCCAGAGAAGCCCCATGAAAACTAACGAAAGAACTCAGATGTGTGCATGAGTTTAAAAGTGTGCACAGAAGAGTAAAGGGAAAAACAAAAGTCAGGTGGGCTAATAAACGGATTTTTTTGGAGTAAAACTCAACATGCGTATCCTCAAGGCCAAAATGGAAGGTCTTCTGGGAAAGCCCAATCTCCAAAATGTCTCTAAAGAGACATAGAAAATAATCTCTGGTCTGCCAGCGAGGATAGATGATGGGTTCTTAAAGATTTGAGTAGGGTTCTGGAGAAAATTTTAGGAACTATCAGGTTCCAAGTAGATAGATATGAAAGAGAAAGTTTGAGTACCTCCTTAGCCAACATGAAGGTGCGGTTGGTGATATAGGGCTGCTGGAAGTTGGACTTGTCAAGCCTGCAGTGTGAACTGATGGGCACAGCCGCTCCTCCCTGTGCCCACAGGGCAATGAGAAGGAGGCAGCTAGCGGCCAGAGATCCCATAAGGGAAGAGCTCACAGATTTCTGCAGGGAGGCCATCGCAGACACCTCTAACTTAAATGGCGACTAGAAAATGAGAACCTGTATGGAGAGAATAAGAAGCAAGATTATAAGGGAAAACAATTAGGTATCAAGAAGTATCATATTAAACGAACCCATCATACCAAGTTTGCTGAAACACTTACCTGTTTCAACGATTCTGCTTGTGAGGGGAAGGGAAAAGCTACTGCTTTTATAGCCCCCAGAACGGTTTTTTTTTTTTTTTAAAAATATGACATCAGCAATTATCTAATTTCCAGTACAGTCTTCTGAGAACTACCTAACCACCACAGGAGCCCACAAAATGCTACCTCCTATTTTTCCCACCCCGAAATGTGTTTCCCTAAAACGTCACTATTAGGGCCCAGAAGGTGTTTTTACAGATAAATCCCAGAAATTTTCTAAACCCCACTTATTTTTCAAAGAAAACAATTGCTTTGTCTTCGTAGATTCCGGATTCAGCATACTAGTTTTTGATCTTTTGTAGTAGCTGAGTAAACATTTTGGTCGTGGACTCATTTTCCTACTAGCTTCATAGATTCTTATCTCACTACAGGTGATCAGAAATAAAGGACCCGTGTCCTATATCCTCTGCTTTAAAATAAAGAATAATGATAGCTTGAAGATAATCCCATTTTTAAAAATAATTTTATCTCCTTTTTTCAATATGCTGAATCTCGAGGAAGACTTAAATTTTTTAAAATAATAGTGTTGGCTAATCTAAGCACTGTTTTCCTCCCATTCTGTGACTTTTAAAATCTTAACAATTATGGTGGGTGCAAATATATCTTAAAATTTTTTACTGAGGGGCGCATGGCTGACTCAGTCAGTGGAACATGTGACTTTTGATCTTGGGGTCATGAGTTCAACCCCCATGTTGGGTGTAGAGATCATGTAACAAATTTTTTTATTAAATTATAATCAACATCAATTTAAATTTGGAGACATTAATGCTAAACAATCTAATTGCCATCTTTCTTAACATGCAAGTATTTTAAGAGTACATTGGCTATAGTAGTTTATCTTAAAATTTTATGTATGCTCATTCTAACAACACACAAGTTAAATCTCAAAATATATTTCCAAAAATANGGCTCTAAGCTATCAGCACAGAACCTGATGCAGGGCTCAAACCCATGAACAATGAGATCATGACCTGAGCTAAAGTAGGATGCTCAACCATTGAACCACCCAGGCTCCCCTCCAAAAATCTTATAACAATTTTTATTATGTGTATGGATGTCTAAGGAAGAGAATATGGCAATAGAGTGGTTATATGTTGACTTTGAATCATTAAAAACTCATTGAATTCTTTTTTTAACATAGTTTTTTAAGTTTATTTATTTATTTTGAGAGAGAGAGAGAGAGAGAGCACAAGCAGAAAAGGGGCAAAGAGAAGGAGAGACAGAATACCAAGCAGGCTCCATACCATCAACACAAAGCCCAATTTGGAACTCGAACTCACCAACCGTGAGATCATGACCTACGCCAAAATCAAGAGTTGGAGGCTTAACCAACTGAGCCACCCGGGAGCCCCTAAAAATACATTGAATTCTAAATAACACCTAAAAACTAAGCTGGAGCCCCTCCCAAGGGGTGGGAATGGGGAGCATGTACACTGATCTAATGCCAAGGAAAGGAATGTCCAAATTCATTTGCTTAGATTTTTCTCCCCCGAACCAGTTAAGATCAGGAGTGCTGAAGAACTGGAAGGAGAAAAGTGAATAACTGTAGAATCTTTAGCACTGGTGGAATGACACAGACCCAGATGCAGAACTGCACGAGGACGCTGAGCATTTGGGAGGGTGCCCTAGTGGAAAGATGCAAAAAGGAAGATTCAGGAGAGTGAATAGAACTAGACCCATTCCAAATGCTTCCTTGAGGTTATTCATGAGCCCAGGATGAGGAAATTCTTTTTTATCCAATTTCCTATTATATGGGACATGGCCATTTTTGTCCAAAATTCTGTATAATTATTTTAGCACTAAATTTATTCTATATTATGGATTAAATAGGCTTTTGTTAGCTTGCCTGGGAACCTGACCAGCATACATAATTTCTCATGGGAAATAAATTTTTTTAAGTTTATTTATTTATTTTGAGAGAGAGAGCAAGAGGGAGTGAGTGAACAAGCTTGGGACGGGCAGAGAGAGAGAGGGAGAGAGAATCCCAGTTAGGCTCCATGCTGTCAACACAGAGCCCAGTGTGGGGCTTGAACCCACACACCATGAGATCATGATCTGAGCCAAATCCAAGAGACAGACATTTAACTGACTGATCCACCCAGGATCCCTGGGAAACTAAATTTTGACATCATCGAATTATATGCTTTCCAGGGAAGAGTCTCAGTCATTTTTATCTTTGTATCTCCAATACTTAACACAGTCCTAGACACATAAAAAGAAATCGACAAAAAAGATGCTGATCTGTGAATTTAAATAATTCACTAAATATCCTTGGGAATACGCATGGAGGTAGTTTGGAACTGTCTTTACAGTACTTCTAAAGTTGGGGCTGGTGCAGTACTACTTGCCAGCTTCATTGTTATTCCTGAGGAGGGAATAAAACAGCTGTGAAACAAAAATAGGGTGCCAGAAAATTGCAAACCAGTCTTTAACAGCAGCAACGTGTCTATTATTCACTATATAGTCCTGATGGACAAATATCAAAAATATAGTGTTGGGGCACCTGGAGGGCTCAGTGGGTTGAGCGTCTGACTTCCACTCAGGTCATGATCTCATGGTTTGTGAATTCGAGCCCCACATCAGGCTCCCTGCTGTCGGCCTGTCAGGGCAGAGCCCACAGAGCCCACTTCAGATCCTCTGTCCCCCACCCCCTGTCCCTCCTCCATTTGTGCTTTCCCCCAATAAATAAATAAATATTTTTTTAAAAAAAGATAGTGTTAATGGAGCCAAGATCTTAGTCTTCAGTGAACTTGACCAACATCCACTAATGTGAAAATCTGCTCTGGGATTTCTGAACAGTGATATAAGAAGTCTCAAAAATATTTGTTTTTAGGAGAGGTTGTGGATACAGCATTATACTGCTCCTGTGGAAAAACAACTGGAGATATATGGGTGCTAAATAATTTCAGATCATAAAAGGTCTTCTCTTCAGTTGTTTCCTTGTGAATTTTCAAGTGTCTTCCAGCAGCCACCCTAGATAAACAGCAACCCTGGAATCAAGTTCCCAGACCCCAACAGACATACCCATTGTTCATCTTAGATTTATGTAACAATTTTCCTGGTCTAATGCCGGGAAGGGCTAACCAGAATCCCTAATCGGAAGGTAGGCTTCTCTGTCTCATTCACGACACCTAGCACCTGAACAGTGCCTGGCACATAAATATTCACTGACTGCACGATGAAACTATTTCTCAATTCATTGGTTGATGCTCAGAAATCCACAAGGGGAGAGAGAGGGTGAGAGAGAGAACTGCAAGCAAGCTCCACACTGTCAACGCAGAGCCCGATGCAGGGCTAAAACTCATAAACCGTGAAATCGTGACCTGAGCCAAAACCAAGAGTCATGTCTGACTTAACCAACTGAGCCAGCCAGGCACTCCAACACAATGCATTCTTTTAAAGTGTACATCTTTCCAGGAGAAATGGAATTTCAGGTATCTGGTAAAAAAGTTGTGTATTCATCATACTCCTCAATACAACATACATGAGCATTGTTCCCTGCAAGCTTCCTTCTCTCTCTCTCTCTCTCTCTCTGTCTCTCTCTGTCTCTCCCACTGTGTGTGTGAGAGAGAGAGATAGAGAGACAGAGACAGAGAAATCTCACCCTCCGAATCCTCCTTCCCTCTGCCCCACATACCACCACCACCTCTACACCTGCCTTAGGCCATTGGTCTACTGTATTTATACACATTTCTGAATCCTTGTAAAACATAAAGTGTTGTTGGGCATGTGTAGGTATTTCTATTTTATAGGAATGGCTCTCTTTCTTAATCTTTCACTGAGCACTGTGGTCTTGCAATCTATCCATGTTGTTATGTGCAGGTCCTTTTTCTAACATGCCATTCATAATGTGTATCCACATTTTACTTATTTTTCCCCCTTCAGTAGGCACATAAACCATCTCCAACTGCACTCGACAGACACCGCAGCACTAAGTAACCTCATCCAAGTCATGTAATGGTACATATTTGAGAATATCTTCAGGATAGTTACCCAGGAGTAGGTCCACCGGGTGTTAAAGATAAGTTCACGAACATTTACTAGATACTGCCAAACTGCGTTCCAAAAAGACAGCACTAGGTTTGTTTTCTTTGATTTTCTTAGATTTTTGAATCCAGCTTTGATACTGCCAACTTTTGGAGGTTTAAAATGCTATCTTATTACTGTTGTAATTCTTTTTTCACACACTTGGAACCTCTTGAGTTTCCCCCTTCCATGAATTGATTATTTACATCTGTTGTCCATTGTTTCTAGCGGGCTTTGGGCTTCTGTTGTCGGTTTCTAAGAGTCCTCTGTATATTTCATACCTTAATTCTCTTTTTGCTTCTGGCATAACAAACTCTCCTCTCAACTTGCATTCTACTAATTTCATAAGATTGGTGTTTGTTGAACAGAAATTTCATGTGGTTGACATCTAAGATACTATCTTTTTATTACATGGTTTGCACTTTTCAAGACTTTGTTTAAAAAGTCTCTCTCCACCTGTAGGTCACAGAGATATTCTTCTATCTTTCCTTCTATTTATGGTTTTACCTTTTACAATCAGGTCTTCAATGGCTTTTTGTAGGTGAATGGAAAGTAGGGAATCCAGTTCACTTTCCTCCACGTAATGAGTTCTCCCAACGTAGTTCACTAAATAGTGAGTCTTTTATCATGTGCATATTTCCCATATAAAAATAGCTACCTCTGAGCTCCCTGTTTTGTTCCATTGGTTTATTTGTTTGTTTGTTTCTTCTCGAGCCAGTTCTATAGTATTTTTATTGCCGAGGAATGCCCTTATATCTGGAAAGGAAATTATGCCCTCTTTGCTCTTTTTCAAGAGCTATTCATGGGCCCTTCATATATTTTTTACATAAATTTTATAATAAATTTGTCCAGTTCTGGGGAGGGTGGGTGGCAGAAATGCAGAAGAAACTTTGGGCTATCACTTAATTTGAAGAGAATTAGCATCTTCATAAGATGAGCTCTTTCTATCCAAGAGCGTTTACCATCTCTCTAATACTAAAGATCATCCTTCACCTCCTTTGATAGTGTTTCAAAATTTTCTTCATTGAGGCCTTGTGCATTATTTTTAACTCCTAGTCACTTTGTAGGTGAAGTAAGATATTAAAGTGTTATTAGTCACTTTGACCTTGGTGTGAATGCGTACCAAGTTGGATTACTGGGATATTCATTCCCTGGGAAAATGAAGAGCACATGCTTTTTTTTTTCAGGGTCAGCAGAGAGAAGAGGTAGAAGTAGCCAGCAACAAACCTAGAGATATTTTACTTCTCCGCTATGCTCAGAGCTAACCCTGACAGCTCCTAGGCCAGCTTTCTTCCCTGCCTACCACACCCTGTTAACACCCTGCCCACAAAGGCACTTGTCAACCATAGCCACCTTTCTCTTCTTCCTAAGGAAGAAATCTTGTGAATCTGGACTATCTTTCATCTTAAAGGGGAAGACTATACCCACAGGTATGTGTCATAATATAAATGAGTATGTTTTCTCTCTAGTAAAACCAAGGACTGAAATAAATTTAAACGAGAGAAGAAAGCAACATTTATTCAAATGCCTCACTACTCTAGCACATATGAACAGAATTTGGCATTGGCTTCCTATAGTCTGTCCTCTACTGTGATGTATTTTTTAATTTATTTTTTAAAGTTTATTTTGAGAGAGAGAGAGAGAGCAAGTGGGGGAGAGACCGAGAGAGAGGGAAACAAAATCCCAAGTGGGCTCTGAGCTGTCATTGCGAGCCC
This sequence comes from Crocuta crocuta, assembly GCF_008692635.1. Classification (NCBI taxonomy): domain Eukaryota; kingdom Metazoa; phylum Chordata; class Mammalia; order Carnivora; family Hyaenidae; genus Crocuta; species Crocuta crocuta. Next base: position 5,151,411 of record NW_027531999.1, on the reverse strand, counting down.
AATGCAGGGTTCGACCCAATGAACTGTGGGATCTTGACCTGAGCCAAAATCAAAAGTTGGACGCCCAACTGACTGGCCACCCAGGCGCCCCTACTGTCATATATTTTCAAAAATCTATAGGCCTATCCCAGTTGCTCATTTATCATTTTGCCTAGTAAACAAGTTTAGAAAATCATAATTCACACTTGTTTGTAACATCAGATATTCAAAGTCATGGTTAGTTAACTATTATCAGTGAATCTTTTATTCTAATTCTCTAATCAATTTTAGAATTATTCATACTTCTCACAATCATTTCCACAGGTTGAAATCTATTTTAAAACATAACTTTTAAAAAAAGGGCACCCGGGTGGCTCAGTTGGTTAAGTGTCTGACTTCTGCTCAGGTCCTGATCTCACTATTCATCAGTTGGAGCCCCGTGTGGAGTTCGTTGCTGTCAGCACAGAGCCCACTCAGATCCTCTGTCCCCCTCTTTCTCTACCGTTTCCCCACTCACACTCTCTCTCTCTCAAAAAACATTTAAAAATTTTTTAAATTAAAAATTAGAATTTTTATTTAACATTGTATCTTGGTACAGATTTACTAGACTCTCTTAGTTTCTGAAGGAAAATTGTGGGCCAAATAAACTAGATATTTCCTACATTCTCACCACCCTGTTGAATGTTTGAAAATATATATAATCACAGCTGGGGAGAGTAAGACAGTTCCAATTCTGAAGGGATTTGGTTTTAACATGTCATAAACATCATCCTGAGAAAATATTCTTCTTCCTTTTTTTTTTTTTTGTCATTGTCCTAATTCAAAAGCTGCATGTGTGCTATGAATGGGGTGAAGTGTCACTAATTTAGGTTAGATGGAAAAGATGTCACCCTGAATCAATGGCAAGTCTAAAATACAATGTGTTTTAAAAGAGGTATATTTTGGGGACTCCTGGGTGGCTCAGTTGGTTAAGCATCCAATTTTGGCTCAGGTCATGATCTCACAATTTGTAAGTTTAAGCCCCACATCGGGCTCTGTGTTGACAACTCAGAAGCAGGGACCTGCTTCGGATTCTGTGTCTCCCTCTCTCTCTCTGCCCCTCCCCTGCCTGTGTTCACTCAAAAATAAATAAATAAAAAACATTTTTAAAAAGCTTTAAAAAAAAAAGAGAGGTATACTTTTGTTATCACTTCCAAATTCATACAACCAAATCGACTAGGCTAATGATATTTCATTCTATTTAATAAATATCTATTTGGTTGCCGTTTCAATATTTTACCATGTAGGAGTTCTTGGACTTGTGTTTAATACTTCAAAGACATACAGGAAGAGGTGACATAGTAATTGTGTTGTAGCAGCCTCAGGATTAATCTGAAGTGGGCTTACTTTTGAAAGAAAATATTGAATGTACCTAAACATTGATTAGGGAACTCCAATTTAAGTTGTACTCATATTGATTAACCTGATTTTAGAAAAATTAAAAGATCTACAGGTGCTTGAATGAGTAGGGAGGGAATTAAATATAAGAAATATGTATTTCTATTAAAGATAGAAATAGCGCTTGGTATACTTAACAGGCTGATAAAGGGAGGAGTTACAATAAATGATAAAACCAGAGACAAGAGGGATCATTTATTAGAATACACAGCTTAAATGCAGGAGTGTACGAGGAACTGTCTGGGTGATGTTTGCCAAGAAATAAAACAGAAACAAAGAGCTAGGGTGATAGGTTGGTGCTGGATGAGAGAGAAGGAGGCAACGTGCTTTATTCATTCACTTACTCATTCACTCCTTCACCATAAGATCAGCTCCGTAAGAGCACAGACTCCCTCTGGCACAATCCTTAGAACATGCTGAGCCTTCAATAAGTTCTAATCAGATAAGTGAATGAATTACAAGCAAAAGTGACCTGATTATTGTTGCAATAATTATATTTTGACCTTTCAATGTATTAAGCTTCTAGCATAGTGCCTGGCATCTGGCAGGGCATTTAATAATTGTTCTGTTAGTTGAGGGGATAAATGAACATTTATTGAGAAAATAACTCTCAACGCTTTTATCTCTTCTCATCTTTGCATCCACCTGCTAGATACTCTACTGTAAGAAAGATAAGCAGTTGTGCCCCCTTTACAGCTGGGGGGAGTTAAGATTTGTTTGTGACCTACCCAAAGCCACAGAGTCATCATGGGAAAGCCAGAACTTGAGGTCAGGTTTTCTGATTCAATGACCACTGTCAATTCTACTGTCTATCTTTCTCTTTCTTTTTCCATTCTCTGCAATCTGGTTTCCTCAAGTTCATTGCTGAAGATAGCTTTGGGCCATACATTTAACAAGACTGTCATTTGGTTTGAATTGCAAACACAAGTCCCATGGTTGACATGAGATCAGCCTAGTATAGCAGGGAGACAGCCATTAAGAGTATGGTCTCTCTAGTCAGTCTACTTAGATCTGAATCTGGCTCTACTTCTTACCACCTGGGTAGCCTTAGATAAGTTACCTAAAAGTTCTATAAAAAGACACTAGCAATAGTACCTACTACACATAGTTTTGACAATCTGTAAGAAGTGCTGGGGCTAGTGTCTTTAACTAGATGTTTACTTTGCACAGGCCAAGTCTGTTGAATGAATTAATGCACCATTGTTCTTGAATTCAGATTTTACCACGCACCCACCAGAATGACTACCAATTGTTGGCAAGCATTTAGAGCAAATAGAACTCTCGTAAACCACTTGAAGGGGTATAAATTGCTACAATCACTATATTTTTTTTATTGAAGTATAGTTGATATGCAATGTTACATTAGCCTCAGATGTACAACATAGCAATTCAATAAATCTATATGTTATACTATGCTCACCACAAGTGTAGCTACCATCTGTCATCAGACAATGCTGTTACAATACCATTGACTACATTTCCTGTGCTGTACCTTTTTCCCCATGACTTATTCATTTGCCCATCCACCAACCTCCTCTCCTCTGGCAACCACTGATTTGTTTTTGTATTTATGGATCTATTTCTGCTTTTGTTTGTTTTGTTTTCTAGATTCCACATATAAGTGAAATCGTATGATATTTATCTTTCTGTTTCTGACTTATTCCGCTTAGACTTTTACCATCTAGGTCCAACCATGTCGCTGCAGATGACTAGATATCATTCTTTTTATGGATGAGTAATACTCTATTGTTTATATATACCACATCTTCTTTATCCATTCATCTACGGACAGACACTAGGGCTGCTTCCATACCTTGGTTATTATAAATAATCCAGCAATAAATACGAGTGTATATATCTTTTTGAATTAATGTTTTTGTTTTCTTTGGGTAAATACCCAGTAGTGGAATTAGTGGATTATATGGTATTTCCATTTTTAACTATTTGTGGAAAGTCCATACTGTTTTCCACAAGGCTTACACAGTTTGCATTCCCACCAACAGTGCACAAGGGTTCCTTTTTCTTCACATCCTTGCCAACATTGGTTATTGCATATATATATATATATATATATATATATATATATTAGTCATTCTGACATGTATGAAGTGATATGTCATTGCAGGTACAACCACTTTAGATAATTGTCTTTGCAATAACTACCAAAGCTGGACAGATACATATCTATGACAAATCATTCTGTTTCTAACCACATACCCAACAGAAGTGAGTTTGTTAATAAGAGACATTTACAGAAACATGCATTATAGCATTCATCACAACAGCCTAAGACAAAATCATTAGAATAGATAAAATACAGTATAGTTATATGTTAGAATACTACACAGCAATAATAATATACACCATATTGCTACACATAACTACAGAGATGAATCTCACAAATAACTGAGCAAAAAAAGCCAAATACAGAAAAATATAACCTATGTAATTCCTTTCATATGAAGTTCAAAAACAGACAAAACTGGTCGGTCTATCAAGTTAGAAGTCAGAAGAGTAACCACCTCTGGGGGTGGTTAGACACTGAAATAGAACAAAAAAGGATTTCTGGAGGTGCTAGTAATGATTTGTTTCTTTATCTGGCTGATTACATGGGTGTGTTTGTCTGGTGAAAATGTATTGAGCTATGTATTTATTATTTATTCATTTTCTGTATATATTTTATAGTCTACTAAAACTGTTCTTGATGTCATTATTCCTCAAAGTCAGCTAACCTCCTCAGCTGTGGCCTTGTTCGCATTTTGCCTAATTTGGGCAATAATTTCTAGGGCTTCCTCTACTTAGTTGTGTACCTCCCTCGCTGGGCATTTAGCCTGGAGTAAAATGAAGAAAAGAGGAATATGGGAATATAACTACTCTATGTAACTTCCAATAAATTCTATTATTCAAACTCAACATGAAGGCCTTTAATAGGAAAGCTCCTCCTTACTTTAGGAACAAAGAGAGGGTGGCAAGGAAGAAGAGTGTCATGTGGCCCCAAGGGGAGAAAAGAAACAAACTGCCCACTTCCTCATTTCCTGAAGGATAGAGGCTGCACTCACATGATCAAGGAAGCCTCTTTGTGGCCCACCCTTGGAGGTAAGGTCGGGCCTGGAAGACTCACTCAAGAAAGGTCAGATCAGGAAGGATTATGACTCTGTGTCTCACAGAGTTGTCCAGTTCTTCCTGCCACAAGCAGGCATGTATGTCCCCAGAGTGACCCAACGGCAATGACTACCCAAGGTCTCCACAGCTCTGCTCTTTCCACATCAGTGGTGGAGCCACCCCGAGGGCACTCTACATGAAAAACCACAATGGCAAACACACACATCTTTACTAGCTCTGTTCTCCTCTTGCTCTGCCAGTCCTGATCACACTTATGTTGACCTCCACACTGTTCAGGATCTTCAGTGCCTCCTCTACAGAGGCACAAGCTCATTAGAAGCACCCCATGCTCTGGACCTTCCATCCTGCTTCCAATCTTATTTGAAAGAAAGAATGTACCTAGCCGATGTTGCTACTACCTAAGGTGCCTAAGGTGGCACCAAGTAAATGAGACTATCATAACCAACTAATCCATACCTAGGTATAAATAACTAAGAAATTCTAAATGCATTTTTGCATTTAAGCATTTGTGGAAAATGACAGGCCTATAGAGGAAAAATTTGGATAAATATCTCTTGATAACTCTGTGCCTCTTTCACATATGTTGGGATAGGTCTTACCTAGCCCTGACCCTCTGACGTTCTCCTAGCATGAAAACATCTGTGACCTCTTTGGAAATATTTGTGGGTGGTTACACTCACTGTAATTAAGGAAAAGTAGAGACTGGTTTTATGTTTCTTGCATAGAATCCCAGAATAAATATGTTCTTTGGTACCAATTGACTTCAGGGACCAACGGCCTAATTACTACCAGGTAGCCATTAATTAACTCCCCAAGGATGTCCAGATGACCTCTCCCAGAGACCTCTCTGAGGACATGTTCTCATATCATGTTCGCCAATGGGATTCCCCTGTATCACCCTGGTGGTTTAGTATTCTCGACAATGACTTACAAAATGAAGAGGATTGAGGGAAAGAAGTGGAAGCTAACATCACTTTACCTCAAGAGCCACAAATGCTTCCTTCTTTCATTTTTTGTACCCACAGACAGAACCCAAACTCTACCTTGATCTTTTGAAATAATCCACTTTCCTAGGTGTCAACCTTTGTCACACTGTGTTGCTAGGTCATTTATTTCATGAATTGGTGAAACCACAGTCAAACTGGCAAGAGCTTTGTTCATCAAAATAAATGAAAACTTCTGGCATTCTGGTAGAAGTTCTGTCTTAAAGTCCTAATCAATCCATAAAGGGCCTTTCCATGAATTTACCAAAAGCCACTTTTCCCCACAAGTCAGTCTTTCACAAGAGCATTTGTTGAGTGACTTGTGTCTGCCCAGCCCTCTACTAGTTTTTATTATGCAAGAGAGAAGAAACATAGGGAAAGTTGATTGTGTTATAATTGAACTAGTGAGACAAGTGCAAAGAAAAAGCAATTAGAGAGCATTGAAGTAACAAAAGGTATTGACATTAAGTATAATGTCTAAAGATTATCAGTGCCTGTTCACAATTCTGCTCTGAGAAACAGTAATAAAAGGGTTCAGAATACAACATAATAACATTACTTTGGAGTAACAGCCTTCTAGGCCAGCAGAAAGTCAGCCAAAGTTTCCAAACATGGAGAGAATAAGCCAGAATCATTTGAAATTGGCAGAGTGGAAGCAGTGTAAGGACTGTATACTACTTTGAGTTGTTATCAGCAGAGAATTAATGGAAAGTTAAAGCCCCTTGGTAGCAAGACTACATACATTTGTCAAAATTCAAAGAACTATACTCCTAAAAAGACTGAATTTTATTTTATGTAAATTATACCTCAATAAACCTAATGAGAGGAAAGAAGAGGAAAGAAATGAGAAAGAAAGAAAGAAAGAGAGAGAGAGAGAGAGAGAGAGAGAAAGAAAGAAAGAAAGAAAGAAAGAAAGAAAGAAAGAAAGAAGGAAAGGAGAAAAGAAAAGAGGGAGAAATTAAGAGTTTGGCTAACATTTATTTTTTGTGTCATAGAATACCCATCTAATTATGATTTAAAAATTAAAATGGGCGGGACACCTGAGTGGCTCAGTCAGTTAAGTGTCCAGTTCCAGCTCAGGTCATGATCTCATAGTTGGTGAGTTCAAGCCCTGAGTCGGGCTCTGTGCTGACAGCTCAAAGCCTGGAGCCTGCTTCAGATTCTGTATTTCCATCTCTCTCTGCCCTTCCCCTGCTCATGCTCTATCTCTGTCTCTCCTAAAATTAAATAAACATTTTTTAAAAAATTAAAATGGGCCTTACCAGAGAAGGTATTAATCCCCTGTTTGTCAGTTTCAAAACAAGAGTTTTCTCTTAAATCGAACTGCTCAGTAATGGACGGCATGGACTGTCTTATAAGAGAACAAACTTCTGTCACTAGAATTTGGCATTTGCTTATGTAGACCTTACCCTGCTGGGTGATTTACATAGCCCATTTATGATCCTCACCATCATGCTCCAAGGGGGGGCATGTTACAGATGAGGAAGGAGCCTCAGAGGGTGTATGTGCCTGTCACTTACAGCTGTGTCCTTCAGGTGTTTGTTACAAAGCTCCCTCCTGCTGAGGCTTCCACCAGCCACCATGGCAACTGCTAGCACTACCTAATATATGTATTCACTATTTTCTTTTTGTATTAGTCACCAATTGCCATGTAACAAATTGCCCTCAAAATGTAGCAGCTTAAAACAAAAACATTTGTCATCTAATTTCTAGGCGTCTGGCTCTGGGTCACTTATGATGTTATAGTCATGATGTCCACGACTGCAGTCATAAGAAGGCTTGGCAGGGCCCAGAGGATCTACTTCTAAGAAGGCTCATTCATGTGGCTGCTGTTGGAGGCCTTGTCTCCTTACTACATGGGGTTTTCCATAAGGTTGTTCATGATATGGTCTCTAACACCTCCCAGATTGTGAGATCTAAGATAGAAAAGAGGGAAGTCACAGTGCTTTTCATGACCTAGGCTCCAAAGTTACATACCACCACTGATGATTTACTCTATTCATTTGAAATGAGCCTCTAAGTCCAGCCCACACATGAGGAAAAGGAAATTAGGCTCAATCTCCTGGAAAGAGGAGTATCAAAGGATTTGTGGACATATTTAAAATCGTTATATCTTCCATGCTATATTTTCCTCCATGGCATTCATCATGTTATCTGACATAACATATTTTATTTATTTGCTTATTGCCTGCCTTATGGCACTGGCATATAATCTCCAAGGGAATTTTCTCTACTTTATTTACTGTTGAATTGTCAAAACAGTGCCTGGAACACAGTAAATGCTCAATAAATATTTGATGAATGGGTCGATAAAGGAATGAATAAATGAAACAAAATTGAAGATATCAGCAGAGGGTCTAGCCTCTCTAGATGGAAGACCCCCTAGACCATGTCGAGGAGTTTGGACTTTGCCCTAGAAACATGGGAAACTATCAAAGAGTTTTAAACAGGTCATGTCATGTCCTGGATGTTACAGAGTGATTCTTGCATCAGTTGTGGTGTTTGAACTCCATTCTTCTAATGCCCTTTCTGACTCAGAGTGTGGCCCAAATTGCCATGACATAGGCCTCCTCAGCATCACTGCTGGAGATGGGCCCACCCACAGAGATCCACCTACTGTTGAAGTAGTCTCACGATTTGGAAACTACTTGCAATAAGTAATTGACAAACTTTAGCTTTCCGACAAATTATAATTGACTGGATTATAAAAGTCTAAGACTTACAATATAATCATGTTATTGTTAGAGGTTACAAAAGTTTTGGAGTAGGTAAATCGCAAATATAGAATCTGCAAATAATGACAATTGGCTGTGCGTATATTCAGGAGAAGGAATAGTAATTCTCAAAAGAAATCAGTGCTGTGGAAGACTATCAGTAAAAGGAGAAAACAAATCATTGTGTCACACTGCACATGACATTCAAGTAAAATGAAGACCTAAGTCTTAAGAGTCCATTGGATGTTGTGAATACAAAGTTGCTGGAATTCATTAGCGCACTTTCATGGGAGTAGTTGAGACAAGGATTTGGTTGCTATGACTTGGGAAATAACTAAGGGGTGGTGAATGGAGACAAGAGAGATACGACTGTTTTAGGAAACTTGGTCGTGCACATCAGAGTGGAGAACATACACCATTGACATGTCTTCTCTGTGAGGGTAGGAGTTTTCTTCTCTGGTGTTCAGTGCTGCTTCCTCAGCATCTAGGACAGCACCTGAGACAACGATGCTCAGTACAAATCTGTTCCCAAGAGGCTGGGTCCGACAGAGCTGGGAGGGACCACTGAGATCATGTGCCCTAGCCGCTGACTTTACTAAGAAGAAAACGGAGGCCAAAGAGACTGAACAATTTACCCACAGTCCCATGGCTAGCCAGTGGCAGAATTCTGTCTAGAAATCCCAGAGCCTTTAGTCTTATTTCAGAGTACTTTTTTCGCTATACCATGGAGCCAAAAATAGAATGGAAATGAGAGGGAACAAAAGGATTTGCCCTCATTATTACAACAGGGATTTCAGCACATGGAGAGGCTGGGAAGTTTTCCCCGATGAAGAAAGCAAACCGCAAAACAGCGTGTATAGTGTGACTCCACTTCTGTAAATTATGAACAATCTACCCAGCATACCCTTTACAACAAAATAGACTGTTAACATGATTTTCTCTGCAGATTAGGATGACAAGAGTCATTCACTTTTAACAGTACGTACTTACACAGTGTCTGGATTTTATCTAGGGTAGACATTATTTTTGTTAAGAGAAAAACAGTAAATACTTTTAACGCCTATGAGAAAAATCTGCTGCCGTTAGAACAGTACAATGTTGGCTAAGTAGATTAGTGGTCTTTGGCCAAGACAGAGAACAAGTTTTGTGAGGACGCCTTCCTGGAACAGTCGCTGGAGTTTTCTTCAGACACCAGAGGGATCTAGGAGAATGGGAAGAAGACAGAATTACTATGCAAAGTGGGAGAAAGAGAGGTGGGGGAAAGAGATAGGGAGGCATTCCCACTATGGCAAGGGGCCGAGGTGTGCTAAAAACAAACCACAGATAATCTAGGAATTAATAACATGGGCACCTACTGAGAAAGAAAATGACTCAGAGGTTTGCAGTATCAAGCGCAGAGGGTTTCCTGCCCACTCCCACATCTTGCTCCGCTCACATTCACACAGGCACGCACAAACAGCTCGGCCCCGCTCCCGCTGCCTGCACCATTTATAAATTACCAAACCAGCAGGGCTCACTTCATCAAGGCTGCTTGAGGAGCCAACGAAATGTTGCATGCAAGAAGTAAAGCACAGCAGCAGACTCATCAGCACTGCTGTTATCACGGTGGCTGAATCCAAAGGCAAGCCTCGTACTGCATACACCTTGGGGAAATGCACAGATTTTCTGTAGGCGCGCACTTTCTCTTAATTAAACGCCGTTGTATAGCATTGTTTGGAAGTGGGAAATGATGGATGTATCCCGATTGAAGATGATGCTGGAAAGTCTCCCAGCAGGCGATTCTCCTTTCTGAGGCCATGGTGGACAAGAGATGATTTAGGGGGCTTGTTAGACAAAGTTCAGGGGAGCACTCTCTTTTCTTTTCCAGGCTGTAAAGTGATAGGATCTTTTTAAAAATCAGTGAGCAAAAAGTTTTAAGCTCTGCGAGACAGGCATCAAGCATGAGACTTTCAACTTAGCTAGCACTTGGTGGTAATTAAATATTCCCTGAGTTGACTTCTCAGTGCTCCTCCAGAGAGGCTCCCTTTCAGGAATTGTTTCAAACATCCAAGTAGAGCAGGAGATCAACACCCCACTTGGCCCCAACCCCAAACACTCTTCATGCCCCCCAGCCCCAGCCCCACAAAGAGGAGATGCTAAAGAGCATCATTCATTGTCCAACTCTAGGAGAGATTAATGATGGAGGTACGCTGGTACTAATGTACATTGATGTGTAAAAAGGTGAGACTTATACACACAATATAATTGGCAAGAGTGACTTTCTTTCCCCTTTAAAGCACTGAGAGAAGGACATCCTCTCTTCCCTGAAAGAAATATTATAAATCATTAAAATATGCTATAAAGCCTCAGTAATTAAAGTAGTGTGGTACTACTGGATGAATAAACAAATGGACCAATGGAAAAGAATAGAAAGTTATAATTAGAACCAAATTCTTACAAGGATTTGGTGTATGGCAAAGGTAGCTTCTCAAGTGAAAATGGACTACTTAATAAAATTGCTGGGGCCATTAGATACTCCCCTTCAAAAGGACAAAGTTAGATTCATAACTAACACAACACTCATCAGAATATCACCAAATACAAAATTATACATGGGTGGAAAACAGAAAAAAACTATAAAAATATGACAAGAAAACACAGGAGGAACGTTAGAGTAAGAAAGGCCTTGCTAAATGTGACTCAAAATCCAGAGGTTATGAGAGAGAATAATGATGCGCTCAACTCTATAACAAACAAAAGGCATCTGAATGGCAAAAGACTAACAATAATAATAATGACAAGGGCAAATTCAAAAGATAAGTGACAAATTTAGATATTTGTCACTCAGATATCAGGCAATGTAATCTCCCCCACTACATATATTTTTTCACAGAAAGGAAATACAGTGTCCTTAAACACATGAAAAGATCTCAACTTTAGTCATTTAAAAAAAAACCCATAAATCAGAACTACATTAGGAAACCATTTCTCACCTACCAGATTGGCAAAAATCCATGAGTGTGCTAACAAACTCTATGTGCCAGGCAGTGGAGAAAGAAGCTCCTATAAGCACATGTACCCCAATGTTCATAGCAGCACTCTCTCAACAATAGCCAAAACATGGAAAGAGCCTAAGTGTCCATCCACGGACGAATGGATCAAGAAGCTGTGGTTTATCTATACCATGGAATACTACATGGCAATGAGAAACAATGAAATCTGGCCATGTGTAGCAACATGGATGGACCTTGAGGGTGTTATGCTGAGCGAAATAAGTCAGGCAGAGAAGGACAAATATCATATGTTTGCACGTATAGGAGGATTAGGAGGAACTTGACGGAGGACCAAGGGGGAGAAGAAGGGCGGAAATGGTGGGGGAAAGGGAGAGAGGCAAACCATGAGAGACTCTTGAATGCTGACAAAAACTGAGGACTGATGGATGTGGGGGGGAGGGGGGATGGGCATGGAGGAGGACACTTGTGGGGATGAGCACTGGGTGTTATGTGGAAACTAATTTGACAATAAACTATTTGTAAAAAAAAAAAAAAAGAAGAAGAAGAAGCTCCTATATAATGCTAGTGGGAGAGTCCTATAAGGAACAATTTGACAATAACCATCAAAAATGCATTTACCCTTCAACCTACCAATCCCTCTTCTGGAAATTTATCCTGCAGATACAGCTGTATGAAAAAGAAATGCCATTTATACATGTTTGTTCACTGCTATGTTGTTTGTAATTACAAGATTTCAAAATTTTAATATCCACTTAGATGATCTTAATGCTCTAAATGCCCATTAATGGGGACTAATTAGATAAATCACAATTCAGCCACACAATGGAATACTATGCAATGTAAGGAGTGAAAAGTGAAGTTTGCAGGGAGTAGCAAATTAGTCCTAGAGATCAATGAACCGTAGAGCGAATATAGACAACAATACTGTGTTAGAATTATCAACTTGCTAAGAGACTACATCTTAACTATTTCAACCCCTAAAAGTAAATGATGATTGTGCGACATGATAGAGATGCTAATTATTGCTACAATGGCAACCATATTATAATATCGAGATGTATCAAATTAACATGTTGTACCTCTTACATTTACACAATGACATATGTCAAATATATTTCAGTGAAAAACAAAAACACATGCAATGAAAAAAGAGTAGGAAGTAGATATTTTCCATGTATTAATATAGAAACACTACCATGTGTAATATTGGAATATAATAAGAAATATATATTTGGTCCCTGGCACAGATCTCATAACACCCTTGTAATTTCCTTAGTGATAAGGGTGATATCAGACCATCTCTTCTTATATCATTTGCTTTTTGTCCCCTGATTCCTGACAGAAGAACTGAAATCTCTAGGGTGATGAGTTCTTTTCTGAATGCTAATGAGTTGACTACCAGTGGGTCTCTTGGTAGCTTCAGGATTGCATGTTGGTTACACAGAAACCAGACCAAGGGAGGATTAGAGGATTGAAACGTTCAACCTCATTCTCCAAACCTTCAGGGGGCAAGAGGGACTAGACATTGTAAAACTCACCAATGGCCAAAGACTTAATCATGCCTATGTAATAGAGCCTCCATGAAAACTCTAAACAAAGGGGTTTGGATAATTTCCAGGTTGGTGAATGTGTCCGTGTGCTGGAGGAGTGGCATATCCCAAACTCCATGGGGACAGAGGTTTCTGTCTTCCGTCCCAGTCTTTCAGATCATGCTTTAGATACCCCTTTATATGAATGTTCATTTATATTCTTTATAATAAACCATAATAATAAGCAATGTGTTTCCCTGGGTTCTGTGAACCATTATAGCAAATTATGGAACCTGAGGAAAACTAAACAGCCACTATATTTATATCTCTAAAAGAGGGAATCTAGGCTAGTTCGTGCACAAAAGCTGAACAAAGCAGGACCCTATAGTCAAAGGATGCAGCTTATAGATTCAGCCCAGCAGCTTACTGGTTACATTTTCTGAAAGGCAATATATCATGGTGCTAAAGACTGAGGTGTCCAGAATCAGTTGGGTTTGGATTGAGCCCCAAGTATACCATTTACACCGGATGTGAACTTGGCCAAGTTATTTAATTTCTGTAAACCTCAGTTTCCTCACCTGCAAAATGATAACAGGGAAGATTACCCACATGTGGGTACTTAGCACAATTCCAGGCACATAGTAAGGGCTCAGTAAATGGTTACCATGAATATTATTATTTGGCCAGTTGTTCTGTATCTCTTCAGGCAAAATGTCGTGCAGTCATTACAGTCAAGTCTGATCTTAAGGTTAGTGGGTTGGAGCCTTCCATTAGCACAGAGCCTGCTTGAGATTCTGTCTCCCTCTCTCTCTGCCCCTCCTCTGCTCCCTTTCTGTCTTTCAAAATAAAGAAATAAACATTAAAAAAATGTTTTTGAAATATTGTTTTCATCTCAGAATATATATTCAGTAGTGGGATAGCTGGGTCTTACGGTAGTTCTTTTTTAATTTTTTGAGGAAACTCCGTACAGCTTTCCACAATGGCTAAACCAGTTTACATTCCCAGAAACAGTGCACAAAGTTTCCCTTTTCTCCACATCCTCCCCCTCACCTGTCATCTCTTGTCTTTTACTAATCACCTTCTGACAGATATGAGCAGTTTAGATTCAGATCTTGTTCACCATTTTCATGGTAACAGAAATATGTATACCCTATGAGGTGTACATATTCAGTAATGTATTCATAGATTCTGTAAATGCTATGCTTGGTGACTAAGAACTGAGCCACTACCCAGCTAAATCATTTCACTGTCACACCAGTGCAGGGGTATTTATCTGTTATCTTATGAGACATTGAGAGCTCTAAGGGGCTGGTGCTTTATCTGGGAAATCTCGGTTAGGGAAATCTAGCCTATGTAAGTCCAGTGCTATTTCTATGGGCATTTTGCAGTATCACAAAGAGGAACCAAAGTTAGTAGACCTTTGCTGGAATCAGTGCACTTGATGCCTAGTTTCACAAGAAGTTTGGCGATGCTGCATTTTCAAAAATCCACAGCATTTGCAACTAGTGTGCATGTAAAGATGTTTACCAAGTCCTTAGTGAGACTGGCTGAAATATCAGAGAAGATGAAGGTATGTTGCTTTGATCTGGACATACAGGATGGGAAAAGCAATGGAATGAAATAGAGAGATTCATATGGATCAATATCATTTCAATTTGGTCCTCTGCCTCTACTAATTTTGAGAACCTCAGAAAATGTTTGAACCTCTTGCACCTTGAGGTCCTCCTCTGAAGAATGAGGACATTTATCTTATAGGTAATAAGTAGCATTTAACTTATAGGTAATGAGATCATTCATGTAGAACATTTAATACAATGCTTAAAGCTGCTATATACAACCTGATAAATCTTTCAAATGGAAATAATAATTCTTATTCCACACAATTATTGTTGTACTAAATGAATTAATATAGTACCTCAGCCACAGCAACTTCTTACTTGACATGTCTCCAAAGGCAAGGGAAATAAAAGCAAAAATGAACTATTGGGACCTTATCAAGATAAAAAGCTTCTTTGAATATATAGACATACAAAACACTTAGACTGGAACTGGGGGCATTGTAAGAGCTCAACAACTGTAAGTGCTTAAGACAACAGAACCTCCTCCTATTGCTATAATTATTATCCAGTCCTACTCTGGGAAGGAAGAGATGTGCATCAGGAATCAAGATTTAATTTAATCCATAGTTTGAACCATGTGATTGTTAATATTTGATGATTTGGGACTTGCAGAAGTGTTGATTTCTTAGAGATCAACCTAATAATTTAAAGCCTTTTTAAATTTACATCTTGCTAACTCAGAGAGGCAAGTGGAACTTTTCCCATTGCAACTCAATCTCCCATGTGATGTTATGGAGTGTACTTTAAAACAACCTCCTTAGACTCAGCGTTCCCTTTTAGGTCAACATTTTGACATTTATCTAGCCTCCAAGAGATGAACAGTGATAATTAGCCTCGGGCTCTGTGGGACAGCCAGTTGGGCTTTCCTCAGGCATGCATAAAAGATAACTATATTAAATACCTAGTATAATTATCAAGCTCTACCTATTTAGTAAAAACAAAGTGGTATGAATTTAGAGTAAGATATTAAGGTATTTGTTTTATTTAAAAAAATTTTTTTAATGTTTTATTTATTTCTGAGAGAGAGAGAGAAAGTGTGAGTAGCGGAGGGTCAGAGAGAGAGGGAGACACAGAATCTGAAGCAGGCTTCAGGCTCCGAGCTGTCAGCACAGAGCCCGACAGAGGGCTCTAACCCACAAATGGTGAGACCATAACCTGAGCTGAAGTTGGACACTTAACCCAGGTGCCCCAGTGTTTGACGTATATTTCAAAAGCCAAAAAGATTTTATGTAGCTTCTCATGATTTTAGAGTCAGAATCTCCCACAGGCCATTTAACTCTGCCATTTGACTATCAAGTTGAGTTGAAAGAAGCCCGAAAGTGCCCTTTGTCCATTTCTCCTTGGCAGTGGAGAGGATTGTTAGAAAATCGGTATTTGGATTCCAACTTAGCCTCAATTTTCTTACTGGCAGAAGAAAGACAACCCTCATAAGATGGTTTAGAAACATGAATTAAATAATGTAGTCAAAGGACAAGTCACATAAAATGCATCAATCACTGTTACTCCCCTTCTAATAATAGCTAGAGTTAACTGAATGTTTGTGCTGTGTGCAGGGCACTAGTTAAGAATCCTTAATGGACCTACTCATTTTATCCTTGTAGAAGGAACTAACCACAGGCTTGGAGAAATTCAGCAACTTGTCCAAGAGATGACATCAACATGCCAAAGCAAAGATCTGAACCCAGAAAGTCTAACTACACAGCTTATATGCTTACCCACTGAACCACTCAAAGAGATGCTTTTTCCAAAAGATATCACAAGCTGGCTAATACTATTTGTTTTTACTTATCAAATGTTTACAACTTTTACATAAAAAAGCTTGGAGAAGCAGTCTCAACTGGTTCATGCAGACATACCCCAGAAGGTATTACAACTTTCTTAAGAGTTCAGATGGTGAATATACAGTTCAGGCTGCAAGATCAGGTGTGCAAAAAAAACGTAGTTTCATTTATTTTTTGTCTATAATGGGATTTAACTTTCTATCAAGTCCATTTGGGTGGGTGGTAGAATGGAGTCCAGGTAATTGTGATCAAGAATCCCTCTCACTATGCCTGATGAACATAGATGCAAAAATTCTTAACAAAATATTAGCAAATCAATTCAACAGTACATTAAAAGGATTATTCACCATGATCTAGTGGGGTTCATTCCTGGGCTACAGGGCTGGTTCAATATTTGCAAATCAATCAATGTGATATATCACATTAGAAGAAAGGATAAGAACCATATAATCCTGTCAATAGATGCAGAAAAAGCATTTGACAAAAAAACAGCAGTCTTTCTTAATAAAAATCCTCAAGAAAGTTGGGATAAGGGGAACATACCTTAACATCATAAAAGCCATCTATGAAAAGCCCACAGCTAATATTATACTCAATGGGGAAAAACTAAGAGCTTTCCTCCTGAGATCAGGAATATGACAGGGATGTCCACTCTCATCACTGCTGTCTAACATAGTGTTGAAAGTCCTAGGCTCATCAATAAGACAACAAATTGAAATAAAAGACATCCAAACTGGCAAAAAAAAAAAAAAAAAGTCAAACTTTCACTCTTCACAGATGATACTCTACTTGGAAAACCCAAAAGATTCCACCAAAATGCTGCTAGAGCTGATACATAAATTCAGCAGTCATAGGATACAAATCAATGTACAAAAAACAGCTGCATTTCTATCCACCAATAATGAAGCACCAGAAAGTGATAATAGGGAATTGATCCCATTTATAATTGAATCAAAATCCATAAAATACCTAGGAATAAACCTAACCAAAGAGGTAATAAAAAATCTGTATGCTGAAAACTATAGAAAGCTTATGAAAGAAATTGAGGAAGCCACCAAAAAATGGAAAAACATTCCATGCTCATAGATTGGAAGAACAAATATTGTTAAAATGTCAATACTACCCAAAGCAATCTATACATTCAATGCAATCCCTATTAAAATAGCAACAGTATTCTTCATAGAGCTAGTACAAACAATTCTAAAATTTTCATGGAACCACAAAAGATCCCAAATAGCCAAAGTAATGTTGAAAAAGAAAACCAAAGCTGAAGACACAATTCCAGACCTTAACCTGTATTACAAAGCTGTAATTATTAAGACAGTATGGTTTGGCACAAAAACACATATATATCAATGGAACAGAACAGAGAACCCAGAAATGGACCCACAACTTTATGGACAACTAATCTTTGACAAAGCAGGAAAGAGTATCCAATGGAAAAAAGACTGTCTCTTTAGCAAATGGTTCTGGGAGAATTAAATAGCCACATGCAGAAGAATGAAACCAGACCACTTCCTTACACCAGACCCAAAAATAAATTCAAAATGGACAAAAGATGTGAGACAGGAAACCATCAAAATCTTACAGGAGAAAGTTGGCAGCAACCCCTTTGATCTCAGCAACTTCTTACTTGACATGTGTCTGAAGGCAAGGGAAATTGGGCAAATATGAACTATTGGGACTTTATCAAGATAAAATCTGCACAGCAAAGGAAACAATCAGCAAAACTAAAAGGCAACTGATGGAATGGGAGAAAATATTTGCAAATGACATAGCAGATAAAGGATTAATATCAAATCTATAAAGAACTTACAAAACTCAACACCCTCCCCCAAAAAACAAGCCAGTGAAGAAATGAGCAGAAGACATGAATAGACACTTTTCCAAAGAAGATAACCAGATTGCTAACAGACACATGGAAAGATGCTCAACATCGCTCATCGTCAGGGAAATGCAAATCAAAACCACAATGAATTATCAATCATCTCACACCTATCAGAATGCTAAAAGTAACAACTCAGGACACTACAGATTTTGACAAGAATGTGGAGAAAGGGGAACCCTATTGCGCTGTTGGTAGGATTCAAACTGGTGCAGCCCCTCTGGAAAACAGTGTGGAGGTTCCTCAAAAAATTAAAAATAGAATTACTCTATTACCCAGGAATTGTGCTACTAGGAATTTATCCAAAGGATTCAAAAATGTTGATTCAAAGGTGCACTTACACCCCAATGTTTATAGCAGCACTATCAACAATAGTCACATTATCGAAAGAGCCCAAACATCCATCAACTGATAAATAGATTAAGAAGATGTGGTATATATACAATGGAATACTACTTGGCAATGAAAAAGAATGAAATCTTGCCATTTGCAACAACGTGGATAGAAGTGGAAGGTATTATGCTAAGTGAAATAAATCAGTCAGAGAAATACAGGTATCATATGATTTCACTCTTATGTGGAATTTGAGAAACTTAACAGATGATCATAGGGGAAGGGAAGGAAAAATAAGATAAAAACAGAGAGGGAGGAAAATCACAGGAGACTCTTAAATACAGAGAAAAAACTGAGGCTTGATGGGGATGGGCTAAATGAGTGATGAGAATTAAGGGGGGTACTTATTGGGATGAGCACTGGGTGTTTTATGTAAGTGATGAATCACTGGGTTCTACTCCTGAGGTCAAGACTACACTGTATGTTAACTAACTTGAGAATTAAAAAAAGAAAAAAAAAAAAAAGGAATCCCTCTTGCTTCTCTATCATATCTGGGGGCATCTCCACATTCTTGCCCACCAATGGGAGTAAGGAAGAAACTTGTCCTCTGCTGTCACCTGTCTACCTCTTCCATGCTGGGATGTACATCTTCCTGCCTGATGTACATCTTCCTGCCATACCCATAGGTATTGCTGCATTTTCATTACTTCTGAGCCATTTTCAAAAATACAGGACAAATTTGAGTGGTTTTCCATGCCCATCTGTGGCCATGGAAAAAATTCTGGGATACTGCCTTACATTGTTTCTACTAAGATAAGCCACAAGCCATGCAGCAAAAGCCATTTATACTTTTTGCCAGATGTAAGGAAGGCCTGTAATAGATTTCCAAAGTTTTGCCACCTCTCTAGACATAACTCAGGAAGTGAGGCAGAGCTCACCTTTATCTTCAATAGTTCCCAAACCAGTGATTTGCTGGTAAATGTCTACCAAACAATTCTCCAAGGGGAAAAAGTCTTGATTTGTCTTCATTGCCTTTTTCTGTGCTGTAAAGATTCCCACCATGGCCAGTTTCAAGCTCCTAGTGAAAGAACACTGAAGATGGAGTTGGAAAGAGATGCCACAAGTGGCTTCCACAAGCAGGTACAGTGGTTCAGCACACCATTGCGTCACTTGAACTGAAATACCTGTAATCCTCACTCATTCAATCAGCCCGTGTCTCCATTCAGGAGAGCCTCAAGGAAGGATCTTTTCTCAACAGCCCACCAACATCTATGCTGTCTCCCTCTAATTTCCACCCCTAGTCTGACCATTTTGAGTCTCCTGCAGGCTAGAAACACTGGTTTTGCCTGACTACCAAGTCATCCAATTTGTATCTTTCAAAAACAAAATCCTAAAGCTTGACTTTCTATTTCACTAGTTACTCAATGACAACCTTTTTATAGGTAATACCAACTTGTGTTCTAGTGCTGAGCTGGAAGAGAGAAATGGTTTCAGAGAAAATTCCAGACTGGGGAAGGGGGATAAGAAAGATCTATATTGACTGTATTGACATAATAGCTTACAACATTATAAAGAATTTACTCCCTCTCTTGCCTCCCAGACCCTGACCAGCACTGCCTGCCAAGGATTATCCTCTGGGTGACAAAGCATGGCATATGTTTCAGGGCAAGAAACACAATTTCATTTATTTTTCTCTATAATGAAAATTAATATTTTTAGGATGACACCTTGTCCAATTTATTAACATTTAAGATATACATAACTTTTTAACCAGCAATTTTCTATTTTTTGACATATACTTATTATAGGCTGAATTGTGTCTGCCTCCCATCCCCAAATTCATATATTGAAGTTCTAATCCTCCAGTATCTCAGAATGTGACTGTATTTGGAGACAGGATCTTTTTCTTTCTTTCTTTCTTTCTTTCTTTCTTTCTTTCTTTCTTTCTTTCTTTCTTTCTTTCTTTCTTTCTTTCTTTCTTTCCTTGATAGAGAGAGAGATCATGAGTGGGGGGAGAGGGGCAGAGGAAGAGAGAGTGAGAATCCTAAGGAGGTTCCATGTTCCAACCTTGGTATCATGACCTGAGCTGAAATCAAGAGCGGGATGCTAAATTAACTGAACCACCCCAGGCACCCCTGGATACAGGGTCTTTAAAGAAGTAATTAAGGTAAGATGAGATTGTCTGGGTGAGCCCTAATCCAATATGACTGGTGTCCTTATAAGAAGAGATTAGGACACATAGGGAAGATCACGTGAAGACATGAGAAGAAAGCCATCTACAGGCCAAGGAGAGAGGCCTCAGAAGAAACCAATCCCACCAGTACTTTAATCTCAGACTTCTAGTCTCAGTCTTGGAGAAGATAAATTTCTGTTCTTTAGGCCACCCAGTTGGTGGTGCTGTGTTATAGCAGCCCTAGCAAGTTAATACGATACTCTAGGAAAATACTTGCACATTTTTACAAGGCGGGTGTTTGTGGAACAGTACTCAGACTTTTAGAACTTGCCTGGAAGGATTCCGAATGACAAAAGACAGGAGAACACAGTACTGCAGCAGACACCATGAGTCAGCGTCCTCTACCCACCACCCAAGTCTTCAGCTCACCTCTGCTGATTTCCAATGGCAGCACCTGCTCTTCTCGGCTTTTCTGTCACTTCCATGACATGTGTTGCCAGGGCATTAAGGCAATTGACATTTGTTCACTTCTCTCCTCATCCCAGAATCCTTCTCCCAGTGACTGATGGGAGTCCCCTCAAGCCTCAGTGCTGAGGTACAAGCTCCCAGAGCTTTCCCAGCTGTGTTAAGCTCAAGTTACTCAGCATGGTAGCTGATTTAATAATAGAGCCCTTTACTAGATGCTTCTGTGATTAAGCTCCAGGGTAGATGCATTGTTGTAGGTGCAGTTTTCAATATGAAATGCATCCTCTCTCTTTTCTCTTTTTTCGAACTTCTCCTTCAAGTCCCACCCAGGTGGGTGGTAAAATGCCATCAGCATTGGCAGATGCTTGAGGTCCAAAGTTACCAATGCACTGTGGTACCTCTATTAGGGTTGGCTCTCCCAGCCTCAGGCCACTGCCCAACTTCCTGTCTCATTAGCTAATTAAAACTTAAAATACAAAATCAAAATTATTTTTATTCCTCCCCATGTCCTTCATCTCCTTTAAAATAGTGTAATTTTGGAAAATAAAATAGAAAATAACTGTTACAATTATTGAACTCTATGTGCCAGCATTAAGTTGCTTCACATGCATGAAATTATTTCATTTGCACAAGAAGCATTTAAAACAACTTATTATCATCCCTATTATTAAGGGGACTATCCCTACCTACCCCTGTTTATGATAGTTTAACATACTATACTAGAACTCAGATAAATTAGGTAACCGGCCCAGGATAACACAGCTAACAAGAGGTAGAACCAAGATGTAGCCATCCTTTTACCTTACCCAAGAGTGAAATCTCTGCTTAAAATGAACATTGATGGGTATTTCTTTTTTTCCAGCTTCTCTGGCCTTCAGGTTGCTAAAGAGAATCTATTGTAGAAAGGCCTGTGAACACTGATTTGTTTGCCTAGGGAAAAATATGGTAACATACTCTAGCACATTTAACCATATATCATTATCATTTCTGGATGAGATGCCTTGCAGAGGCCAAGGAAAAGATGCATCCTCTTAGAATTAGTGCCTGGACCCATGGAAAACCAGAAGACAAAGATAGGGCAAATGTTCTTCCTTTTTTTTTTAATAGCAAGAGTGCACAAGTGGGGGGAGGGAGAGAGAGAGAAAGAAAGAGAGAGAGAATCTCAAGCAGGCTCCACACCCAGCACAGTCTGATGAAGGGCTTGATCCCACAACCATGAGATCAACACTTGAGCCAAAATCAGGAGTCAGACATTTAACAGACTGAGCCACCTAGGCATCCCAGAGCCAATGTTCTTTAAGGACGATTAGTATAGCAGAGAGAAAACTATACAAGATTTGTTATATTTTTATTTTACCCTTTGTGAACAACAACAAAAAAAAATGGCCGTAAATAACACACAGCAGTGTGCTGGTGTTATCATTAACACACATAACCACACATACCCTATTTTACTGTAATTTAGATGTATTCTTGTTTTTTGTTTTGTTTTGTTTTGCTATTAGCAACTAGGAAAGAGAGTTTAACAAAGGAAATCTGACACAGAAAAAGGGAACGGCTGGATGGCTATGCCGCTCTTAAGAGAAAAACAAGTGGAAGTTAGTTGTCCATTAAATTTGAAAATTTGAAAATCCATAAAGCATAAGTGGAAAATTATCTTTCTCCTTATATGGAATTAACAAAAAACAAATAGCTAAATGTCTAGTAGATTATTTTATAAATTGTAAACTATGACATGTTTAAATGGATTATTACCTAAGAAGACACTAAGATTAATGTATGCAATTTCATCTGTGCAGCTTTTGCATGCATTTTAATGAATGAATGAATGAACATATTCACTGAATTTGTAAAATAGGGAGAGTTATCAGATATTTTTCTAGGAGCTTCTCCAATCACAAGTATTCAGCTTCTGTATTTTATTTTTATTATATTATTATTTAAGTAATGACNCAAGTCTCTGGTACTCTATATTTTTATATCTCTCCCAACTATAAAAATAAATCTGCATACAATATCTTTTCCTGGCCCCCATATTTTGATTCTGAACGATGAAAGAAAGTGACAAGTTCTTAGGTTATCGACTCATGATGTTTTAAAGTCTTAGCAGCTATACTTCATAGTAATTAATATAAATGATCAGGCTAAGGTGTTTGTAATACCAGAGTGTATACTAATTTTTCAAAGTACTTTTTAAAAATTTTTTTTAAACTTTATTTTTGAGAGAGAAAGAGAGAACAGGGGAGGGGCAGAGAGAGAAGACACAGAATCAGAAACAGGCTCCAGGCTCTGAGCTACCAACCCAAAGCCCGACACAGGGCTTGAACACCCGAACTGTGAGATCATGACCCGAGCCGAATCATAACCCATAACCAACTCGGCACCCCTAAAAGCACTTTGAATGTTTCATCTTCACAAAATTACAGGTCATACCTTATCATGTTATTTGTTCTTTATGGAACCAAAAAAATGTGTGTTGTCATACAAACCTATTTTCAATTTTTTTTGCTTTGTCCAGAAACTTAACTGTTTTGACCTGAATGATTTTTTAACAAGAACATCAAATGCTAAGGTACTCACTGTGGGCAAGATCTTCCTGAGTTACATGCCCAAATTCTGACTGTAATTGAATTTATGAGTATAAAGTATTATGAATATTATTTTCCCATAATGTGTGGCATTTAGGTTAGTTTATATTTTCTTCTTGAAATTACAAAACTCTCAGTTTTATATCATCAATCTCTAAATAAAAAATAACTTGTAGCAAACATAGGAAATCTTTGATATTGGCCGGGTGTATTCATTTAGAGACCAACCTTGCCTATCTTTCCTTTCATCAGTAATTATCGTGGGTCCTTTATCTCTGCATTGTTTGAGTCATACCTGATACCATCTCCAATTCATGGTTACGTTAATACAGTGCATAGCTCAGGTAATTGATTCCACCTTGTAGAATTGCTGAGTCACAAGACTATAGTCAGTCTTTTTTTGCTTTACCACATAACGGAAACAGACAAATCATTTCAGCACCCCTGCCCTAAACTGCCTCTGTGTGAGCTGAATGTAGGTCATCACAGATAGGGCTTTGTGCCAGATGCCACAATTTCAGGATATATTGCCTCCTTCTAGATTTAAACTTAGCCTCTCTAAAACATTCCTGTCCACACACCTCCCCCCATCGCTTTAATGAAAATTTGCTTTCAACACAACAGAATGCCTCGAACATCTTAATTGGGGATATGAAACACCTTTAGAGACTTTAAGCCATGGAATCGTAAATCTTGCAGATGAGGGAACACAGGGTCCAAGAAGTTTAACTAGCTTTCTTGCTCAAGGTAGAGTTGGAATTTAACCATAGGTTACCATAACCCCATAGCCAGTGGCTCCGCAACTACCCGAATATCAGAATCACTAGGAAGATTATATATACTCTCAGGTCCTTTCTCTGGTAGTTCCATGGATGGAACATGGATATCTCCCTCTATAATCTATAATCTGCTATTTGTTGCTTATTTTTATTTTCTATGTGGACTTCAGCCAAGAAAGGAAACACACCAAAGTATTTTTATTTTTTTATTCAAGTATAATTAACATATAGTGTTATATTAGTTTCAGCTGTACAATACACAGTATGATTCAACAGTTCTATACATTTCTCGGTGCTCATCGCGATAAGGGTATTCTTAATCTCCTTTATTTCTTTCACCCCTCCCACAGCCCCCTCCCCTCCAGCAACCGCTCGTTTGTTCTATTTAAGGGTCTGTTTTCTTGTTTATCTCTCTTTTTTTCTATTTGTTCATTTGTTTCACTTCTTGAATTCCACATATGAGTGAAATACTGTGGTATTTGTCATTATAAACTAAGGAAGATGTGAATGGTTTATAGCCACTTCTTTTGGGCTGCTTCTTCCTTTTGAAGTAGAATGTTTTCTATCAGGTAAATGATATGGAAAAAAGTTAGAGACTGGGGTAGCGGTTGCAGTGGTGGGCTTGAAACTACCTCTGGTGGGTAAGTGGGGAGAAAGCCCTGATATATAGCATTGGCTGATTTCCATGGCATAAATACTTCCTCCAGAGCCAATTCGAACTACTGAAGACTCAACAACGTGCTCACAATATTTCTGACTCTTTAGCATTTGGCCCAAAAGCCAGCTCCAACATACTGATGGGTGTATAATAACAGGGAAAACTGAATGATTTTCCAACATTTCCCGGATCGTCCATTATGTGATTCAAATTGGTTACAATCTCCCTAAACATCACTCTATCTGTTGGCCTCATGCTCTGACTTCCAAAGGCACCTCGGTGTGCCCCAGTTCTCATCTCTCACTCAGTTTTTAGGACACACTCTGATATGGGTCTGGAGCATAATGAAGCCATGGATGGGACTAGTGGATGAAGCATTTAGTGAAAGAGGTGGAGACCATCTTTAGGATGATTACTCTTTCTCTCTTACCTACCTTATTAAACAGGGGTGTTACTATGAGGGGAGCTGCCCTCTGCCTGAGAGAGGCTGCTATTCTTAGTGGACCTTGCAGGGTCAAGAGGGAAATGAAACATGAAATAGGGTTATAGGAAGCCTGGCTCTCAACCTGAGAAGAAGAAAAACCTGGGTCTTTCTATGCCTCTACTTACCCTTGGAGAAAGACTCGTATAGTCAAATCAGAGTGCAGGATCAACATTAGCATGAGGTCTACTAGAACAAAGCTGAAGATACCCCCAGCCTGCTTTTTTTATTATAGTTTATCGTCAAGTTGGTTTCCATATAACACCCAGTGCTCATCCCAACAAGTGCCCTCCTCCATGTCCATTACCCCACTTCCCATCTCCCTCACCATCATCAATCCTCAGTTTGTTCTCAGTATTTAAGAGTCTCTTATGGTTTGCCTCCTTCCCTTTCCTTAACTTTTTTTCCCCTTCCACTCTCCTATGGTCCTCTATTAAGTTTCTCCTGTTCCACATATGAGTGAAAACATCTGGTACCTGTCTTTCTCTGCCCCCAGCCTGCCTTTAATCCATGAATTAAGCTAGAGGAATAGGCTGGCTTCTCACATGATCAGGCCTGGTGGAGCACAACCCTAATCAGTCCAATGATAGAGACTGTTCTTTTGCCGGGAGCAGCCTATGCACAGCTGACTCATCTTGGGAAAGTGAGTAATGATGGTAGTTTGACAAAGACCAAGCCCTGAGCACACTAACATGACTATCACCAACTCATGTAAAAGTAGAAAAAACATATTCCAAAACCAAGTGTTCATGATTCTAGGATTACTTTCCATTTTAGATAATTTATTCCTTTTGCAAGCTCCAGAAGTCAGGGTAAATATTTTTTGGGTGTCTACACCTACAGCAAAGGTAAGTAATCCATCCTTGAACATCCTGGGTTACTAACCATACCTCCGCTCTATAAAGGGCAAACTTGTTTTACATATTGACTCACTTTCATTCTGGTTGAATCTATTTGTACAATAGTTCAATGCCCACATACCTTTTTCCTGACCAGAAAGGTAGATACTTCATTGATCTTCTAAGATGGAAAAGGTAAAAAAGTAATTCCTAAATGAATCA
Organism: Crocuta crocuta; assembly: GCF_008692635.1. NCBI lineage: Eukaryota > Metazoa > Chordata > Mammalia > Carnivora > Hyaenidae > Crocuta > Crocuta crocuta. The sequence goes on along the minus strand of NW_027531999.1, from coordinate 5,124,830 downwards.
ACCAGAGAGAGAGGTGATCACAGTAGGACTCAAAATTTTAGCATAAATTCTCTAAAGTAGGCAGTACAGGTAGATTTCAAGTAAGAGTGCCCAGATTTAATTAACCAGCTATGAGGTCTTGGCCCAGTCATTTTATCTAACAGCACTTTCCCAACTGTAAAATGAAGATATTTATGCTTAAATATCATGATAATACTTCCTACCATGTACTAAGTATATTTCTCATGTTCTTTATCCTTAACCCTCAAAATCAGCTTTTAAAAGTTCTTAATACAGAGTTCAGACTCTTTTCAGAGATCCAGAGGTGATACCAGAAATGAACATGCAAAGCCTACCATATATGCGTATTTGTGCATTTTTATCTGAGTTCTCAACCAAGGACACATGAGAATCTCAGCATCTGGGTGAAGATGGGAGAAGGAACAGAGACACAGGTGTGTGCATTTTGGAAAAACCTTCCGTTGTGATTCTGATGTTTGCTCCCCAGTCTAGCTTGTGAATGCCAGTTTTAACAAAAAGACACCACCAGTTTAATATATTGATTTGCATGTGTACTCAAAGTAGAAGTTATATTAAGGATGAACAAGAACTGAATTACCCATTTTCCAGAGAAATGAGAGCATATATCCACACAAAAACTTGTAAATATTAATAGCAACTTTATTCATAATGTTCAAACTGCAAACAACCCAAAAGTCCACTAGTGGGTGAAATGGATTAAAAGGGAACATAAATGTCAAAACATAGAGGACTTTCAAAAACACGAATGAAAGCGATATAAAAGATGGCTCCATGTATACACAATTCTTGCAAACTATCCTGACAGAGCAGATTAGCAATCCACCTTGGGATCAGAGGGGGGAGGGAAGGATTGAACTGCAGAGCGAAATGAAATTTTTAGGACGATGGAATCATAATAATGTATCTCGGGTGGTTTCACAGATGTATGTATTCTTTCCAAACGCATTGAGCTGTATATGTTTAATAATTGCTGCTTATTGTACATAGAAGTATGCCATAATAAAATTGATTTAAGGGGCACCTGGGTGGCTCAGTCGGTTAAGCATCCGACTTCGGCTCAGGTCATGATCTCGCGGTCTGTGGGTTCGACCCCTGCGTCGGGCTCTGTGCTGACAGCTCACAGCCTGCAGCCTGTTTCAGATTCTATGTCTCCCTCTCTCTCTCTCTGCCCTTCCCTGTTCATGCTCTGTCTCTCTCGGTCTCTCAAAAATAAATGTTACAAAAATAAATTGATTTAAAACTTGAATTAACAATGCCAGCTCCTCAATACCAGCAAATCTCATGGAATATTTCTCATGTAACTAAAACTATTTACCCATCAACTCAAATGCCTGTCCATTAAGCTGGTCAGTACAAGTGATGCAACAGGACTAATCTCTCAACACTATTCTCTCCCCACAGCCACTGTGTAGGGCTTTTAAGAGGCAGTCAGCAGAATACTACAATGCTAAATTGTCACCCAGACTGGGGTAATGAACTCAGCCTCATGAGAACCATACCTTAATCCATCTAATATCTGATAGAGCAACTTCATGTGCTGTGACTTATTCCAACAGGTGTACCCATATTTTACAATCTGTAGCTTAGGGAAGATACACCGTGTTACATACATACACATTCCCTGCAAGCTAGCTACCATCCCTTTCTTTACTGTAGCTGTCATTCATTGAAAACTCTATCCTAACCAATCAAACTAAGCCACTTTTGAGGAAGAAGATGACAATACCTCTAGGCTTCCAGAGACACAGTACATTCCAAATTTATTTTACAGCTAATATGCCTCAGTACATGTGTATAGAAGCCAAATGACTGTGTTCTAAAATCAATTTACACATTAATTTCTAACTTTTATTTCTATCTTTAGTGCCTTAAAAAACTTTTTTATCAAACTATTTTAAAGCCAGTGAGATGTAGGCAAATATGTGTATAACCAATTATTTATAGCCCCATAATGTAAGATCCTTCATAAACTTATTGTGAATCAAGGATTTGCAAAAGCACTTTTGACCAAGTTAATACTTTAAAACAGACTGTTCACTTGTTTCCTAACCAACACGCATGAACATTTCATATATTTTACCTTCAGTAACTTCTATGTATGTAGTCTTGTATACATCACATGTCATATTTATGAAACTCATATTTTTTAGAAAATTAGATTTATCATGATTTGCAAGATTAAGAGTAGGAAAACAAAACATGTCCTATATATGAAGAATAGTCAAAGGGTATGTGTTAAATTTTTGAAAATGAGTCTGCCTTGCAAATCCTGTATTTTTCCTATATTCATAGAAAATTAGTGTGGACACAGTTTTGTTGCATTTGGACAGCTGCAAAAGAAGTAAAACATTTAGTTAACTTGTTATGAGTAAAATGTTTCTAAAAGGCAATTATTTATTACATGTAATAACTTTCTGGAGAAGCCAAACACTTGAAACACTTTAAACAAAAAGAATTAAAATACTTGATTAATTTTTATTTCAAAATGTCTACAAAGTTTTAACTTTCCATTATACAAATAATTTTTCAAAATTGAGACATTATTCAAATGTAAGCCAAAGTCCTTATACAAATAGAATCCACACAAAGATCAAAAATATACATATTCTCTCAGCAAACTTTGTTACATAAATAAGAAAAATATATACAGCTCATATTTGCAATTTAAAGTACAATTGTCTTAACACTGCAACCACATACAGAAGGTACTAAAATAAAAAGAAATACTACAGCAAAAGTTACAGGAAGAACAAATTCATCTTCGGACATCTACAAATTATAAAGATACACATAGTCAATAATCAAGGAACATATACTTCACACTTAGATCTTAATTTTTACTTCATTTTGTTTATTTTTTAGAATATCCTCTGGATAGGTAAAATTCACAATTTTACCAACTACCCTTGATTCAAAATGTAGAACATGTGAAGAAATCTATGTCTTTGTACCTTGGGATAGGTGTCAAAAGAATTCTTTAAGTTGAATTTGTATGAACCAGTGTTAAAATTCTCCAAGCAAACTGAACTGGCTATTGAAACTCCAACAATTCTTTAAGTAGGAAATGTTGGGGGCAAAATCCAAATACTTTAAAAGTCTTAACAGAGTAAAGTGATAAATTATGCTAACAGTTTCCTAGATTGTTAGGCAACTCAGCTAGCATATATATGGTTAATTATGTGTTGCCCCAGAAATTCTCCTTCCTTTTCTGAGCTCGTGCCAGAGTCTGAAAAGCCCGGAGACTAGAAGCTGCGGAGCGAGCAGAAATCTCAGATAATCTGTCTTCGTCTGCAGTGAAAAAAGCATAATCAGAAAATACCTCTCATATAAACGCTATGTTTTATAACATGAACAGAAAATTAAAAGCATCAAGCTTTGTGATGTCAATATCGACTGTCAGAAAAAACTATTAAAATATAAGATATTAACACCTTCAGGATAGTTCCCCATAATTTCCCAAGTATACCATATTGAGAATTCAAACATTTAAATGTTAAATGAGCACTATTTCCTTCCTGAAATCTCACAATGACATGACCTAAACACGTGGCCTGTGATTCCAGTATTACCTGGAAACAATTCATCATCATACTGGCCTGCCCTACTTTAAAAAGCACAGCTCTTCTGAGCAAAAAGCTTTTTTAAGCTTTTTAAAAACAAAATGCCATACCTTAACACCATACTTAACGTCACATTTCCTAAATAATCTCACGTAATGTCTTACTTTAATATGCTACCCCTTCCTTATTACAGAAATTCCTCATTCTGAGTAATATAATTACAAGTAAATATATTGCAAGGTTATTTGTAAATGCTATTCTTCCACTGAGAAGAAAACAGAACTGGATTCAAAGTATCCAGATATTTACATGTCAAAACATAATAACTTGATTTCTGGCTCATTGAATTCTGAAAAAAGTCCCAAGTTTGTTAAGAGGAGAGAAAAATCTACAACATGAAAATCTTCAATAAGTTCTTGTGGGAACTTCTATAAAATTTAATTCAAATTTATTTTCAAATCCAAAATTTGTAAATTCAGTAATTTCATACATCTTAGAATGAATTAAAATAATACTTTTGATTTTTCACATCAGGAATTCAAAATTCCTTCTGCCACTATTAGAAGCAAATGAATTTGTCAGAGTGTATACAACAAAAGAAAAAAAGTTCATTTGCCCTAATTGTATTTTTTTGTGAGAACTGAAAATTGATAATTGAAAATCGAGCATTTAAAAAAAAGATACATATAATGCTAGACTGAATTCCTGAGCCCACAGCTAGCCAGGATGGAATAAAAGAAAGAGTACTGACCTCAGGTGTGATGTGAGGCACACTCACTGATATATTGTTTGTCCTAAAAAATTTTTTTCAAGATTTTAGGGCCCAGTTTATTCATTTGTAAATGGAGATAACTTTACCCCCCCTTCACAGGGTTTCATGAATCTAATAAAATAATATCTGTATAAGTACTTTGTAAACTTTAAAGTGTTAACCCAATTTTAAAATCATGATACTACTATAAACTACCATACAATAAAACCTCATACTTTGTCTTATGTTATTTCACTACTGAAATACCTTCATCATTAAAGACTTCATGCTGAGGCAGCTGGAAGTTGTTCATCTTTGTTTTTCCCACTTTAAAAAAAAAGTCAGAAAAATTATCCTTCAAAGCCACATAATAGTGTATTTTATTTATAAAGAAAATCTTAGTGAAAGATGATCAACATTTTTATTGATTTTATATCTTTAATAGAAATTATTATCAATGGGCCATTCACTAATCTATAATGTGCTTAGCAAATATGTAAACAAGCAATGGAAAATGCCTAGAATTCTTTTCAATAATAATATTGATCTAACTGTAAGGCTTCTGTTTAAAGATGGGAAATGGACTATACACATTTACAAGAATGACGTGAAACCCACAGGTCAAAGAAAATACAGACAAGAAAATAACAAAATTTTGGAAATGGGAAAGCAAACAGAAAAGCAGTGAGTATAGGCGGCACTTGCATGGCTCAGTGGGTTAAGTATCTGACTCTTGATTTTGGCTCAGGTCATGGTCTCACAATTGTTAGACAGAGCCCCAAGTCAAGCTCTGCACTAGGCGTGAAAACTGTTTAAGATTCTCTCTCTCCCTCTCTCCTTCTAAAAAAAAAAAAGAGAGAGAGAGAGTTTAGGAAAGCAGTGAGTGTGAGTGTATTACCATCAAATCTAAGCTGAATCCTAAGTCACCAAAGGAAGGCATCCTAGAGGCAACCAATTTGTTCTCTTAACCTGGCTCAGGTTTAGGAGTACTAAGCACCCCTGAAAGTTGGAGTGAAGGTAAGCCCGAACCAGGAAACTGGTTGAAGTCTTTTACAAAACAATTAGACTGCCAAATCTTTCCACAGCTGAGTAACTGCCCTTTCTCCCCGGAGAGGAGTGGAGGTTTCCTCTCTAGAGATTTATCAGAGCTGCTCTGACTGAAGAACACCATATGGGCAGGCATACCATATTCAAAACAGAGGAATTATACATATCATTTATTGTTTTTTTTAAATAATTTTTAAAATTTATTTCTAGGAGAGAGAGAGAGTGACAGCGTGAGCAGGAGAGGGTCACAGAGAGAGGGAGATACAGACTCTGAAATAGGCTCCAGGCTCTGAGCTGGCAGTCAGCACAGAGCCTGACGCGGGGCTTGAACCCATGAACCGCGAGATCATGACCTAAGAGAAAGTCGGACGCTTAAATGACTAAGCCACCCAGGCGCCCCTCATTTATCTTTTCAAAGAGATAAAACATGATATCTATAAAATAAGAACAAAATGCTGTATAAATGAATATACAGTTAAAAAAATTCTTAGAAATTAAAAAAATATAGCAAAAACTTTTTTTTTTTAATTTTTTTTTTTAATGTTTTATTTCTAGGAGAGAGACAGCATGAGTAGGGGAGGGTCAGAGAGAGAGGGAGTCACAGACTCTGAAACAGGCTCCAGGCTCTGAGCTGGCAGTCAGCACAGAGCCCGACGCGGGGCTCGAACCCACGAACCGTGAGATCATGACCTAAGCGAAAGTCGGAAGCTTAACCAACTAAGCCACCCAGGCGCCCCGCAAAAACTTTTTAAGACACAGAAATAGGAATGGAAAATAAATAGTAACCCTCTCAAATTAAAATGAAAAGATACAGATGGAAAATAGGAAAGGTAAGATAAGAAAATAAGATCATGTTCAACATGTCCAACATTGGAATAAGAGAGGAATGTCAGAAAAAGAGGAATAAGCATATGGAGGGGAAGAAACTACTGATGAAGTAACTCAAGAAAGTCAGGAACCAAGGTCCCCAACTGAAAAAGTTGACTGAGTACTAGCAAAACAAAGACACCTGCTGTAAAATTTCAGAGCATTAAGAGTAAAATTTAATTAAATTTTAAGGGGGGAAAAACCACATGATCAAAAATAAAAAGTGCACTGGGGCGCCTGGGCGGCTCGGTTGGTTGGGCATCTGAATTCAGCTCAGGTTGTGATCTCACGGTTTGCGGGTTTGAGCCCCGTGTCGGGCTCTGTGCTGACAGCTCAGAGCCTGGAGCCTGCTTCAGATTCTGTGTCTCCCTCTCTCTGCCCCTCTCCCACACTCCTCTCTCCCTGTCTCTCATCTCTCTCTCAAAGATAAATAACCATTTTTAAAACTTTTTAGTAAAATAAAATAAAAAGAGCATTAAGGCTTATCAACAGTCAAAGTGGAAGCTAGAAAAGAGCACAGCGATGCCTAATAAAACTATCGGAAAATAACAGTTTGAATGATTGAACTGTACATCTAGGCGATGTTTGGCAATGTCCGAACACATGCCTAGTCGTCATGCCTGGAGAAAAGGTGCCACTGACATCTAGTAGGTTGCCTATTTGTAGAAAGGAAAGAACTTGAAAGAAACCTCACAGTTTTACAAAAGTCCTGGGATTGCCGCACAGCTTAATGTTCCAAAGATGAGATGGGACTTTTCCCATTTAAAGAAATGTGTTACATTAACTAAAAAATCCTAGATAACATAAGTTATTAACATACAGTACATACTTACGCCTTTGTACCTATGAGGATAATATTTTCATTTTAAAAGACAAAATATTAAATCCCAAATAATTACCATTATGCTGAAATTCTGGATCTCTGAGGGAGCCCTGAATTCGACGCGAGGGATGCCAGCAGGATGGAGCACGGGGTGGGGAAGGAGACTGCCCAGTTGCGTTTGCTGGATATTCTGGAAGTTTTGAAACTGGAAGAGCTACCCCAGCAGGTTTGAGGATATTGATTTCAGAATCTTCCCTCAAAGGCAAGGGATCAACTGTTTTTATGCCAGCAGCTGGAGAAGTCAGGAGGGCTATAGCGCGACTTTCTTTCTAAGTGACAAAAAGAAAAAAAAAAAAAAGAAAAAAGAAAAAGATACATATATGTGTCTGTATATATAGAAGTAAACCAAATCTTTAAACACACAAAAAATATAACCACAAAAGCAGGAGAAATTATAGAAAAAAAACTATGTAACCTCCATGTGAGGAAGACTTTTATATGCCTAACAATATTGGTAAACATATTTAGCTATATAAAAATATATAAACATTAAAAAAATTTTAATCACAAATTTGAGGAAAATATACAACCTATACATTGACAATGAATTATCATTGCTACATAATTCTTTAAAAGTAGTAAGAAAAAGGTAATTAAAAAGCATAAAAAGGATATATATAAGCAATTCATCTAGACATAACTTATAAATAGCAAAAATACCCTACCCACTAGTAATGCACTAATTTTTCACTTACCACATTACAAAAATTAATTTTTTTTTGTCAAAAACTCACTATAATACCTGGTGCTGACAAGGCTATGGAAACAATGACACTCTCCTAGAGCGCTAGGAGCATAATCTTCCCAGGGAGTGGGCAAAACATAGAAAAAGCCTTAAAATTTTGTGTTCTTTGGTCACTCAGTATACTTGGAGAGTATTTACACAAAAAGAGATAAGATGAACAAAAATGTAGCTGAAGGATGGATTTCTTTACAGCTTTTTTTCAAAACAGAAAAATTAAGAAATAACCATAGGCCTCTAGTTTAACAAAACAGCTTTCAATAATCAACAGTCTGCATAACTATATGTTGCCTATCAGTTTGCTATTAAAAATTAGATTTTATCAGGGAAATACAAATCAAAACCACAATGAGATACCACCTCACACCTGTCAGAATGGCTAACATTAACAAGTCAGGCAACAACAGATGTTGACAAGGATGCAGAGAAAGAGGAACCCTTTTGCACAGTTGGTGGGAATGCAAACTGGTGCAGCCACTCTGGAAAACAGTTCCTCAAAATGTTAAAAATAGAAATACCCTATGACCAAGTAATTGCAGTACTAGGTATTTATCCAAGGGATACAGGTGTGCTGTTTCAAAGGGACACATGCACACCAATGTTTACAGCAGCACTATCAACAACAGCCAAAGTATGGAAAGAGCCCAAATGTTCAACAATGGATGAACGGATAAAGAAGATGTGGTATACATATACAATGGAGTATTACTAGGCATTCAAAAAGAATGAAATCTTGCCATTTGCAGCTACGTGGATGGAACTGGAGGTTATTATGCTAAGCGAAATTAGTCAGAGAAAGACAAATATCATATGATTTCACTCCTATGAGGACTTTAAGATACAAAACAGATGAACATAAGGGAAGCTAAAATAATATGAAAACAGGGAAGGGGACAAAAACATAAAAGACTCCTAAATATAGAGAAACAGAGGGTTACTAGAGGGGTTGTGGGAAGGGGGATGGGTGAAATAGGTAAGAGGCATTAGGGAATCTACTCTTGAAATCATTGTTGCACTACATGCTAACTAACCTGGATGTAAATTTTAAAAAATTAATTTAAAAAGTTTATAGGCATAAAAAACTAGATTTTAATATTTACTGATATGTAAATAAGTTAACAGTTCATTGCCAAGTGAGAGTAAAATAGATTATGAAATCTTACCTACAGCATGATAAACAAATACACTATATATCTAAAGAACTCAAAAATTCAATATGGCTGCCCCTGAACAGGAGATGGAACACCACTGATTTTCTTTTTAGCTGGTCAGTATCTTCTCTTTTCCACAATGATAATGTATCATTATGTTAAAAATCCTTGTATAATTATCCTTATTAGGAGAATGCAAACCAGTAAAATCAAACACAGTTCTAAGCTTTCCTAATTATTCCTTGTGAATGTGGCCTTTACTTATTAACTCTGAGTTTATCAATACAGTATTCAAAACATTGCTTTCTGACCTTTGGTATCTTTTTCTGCAATTAGCTTACTGCTTCAAAGTGGAGAAGGCCAGGGGTCTTATACAATAAATATATTTTTTTCAAATCAAGATCTAAAATAAAACCGCAACTTTTCCTGTCATTTCCCTTTTTAACTGTAAGTATCAGTTGGGAAAACTGTTCCTCTGATTTATTTTTTCTTTTTCTACATATATACACAGAATTTGAGATCTCTGTCAAGTTAGTTTCACTATTGCTTAAAGGCCTGAATGAAATCTCTACAATATTTATAAGGTTTCATTTAATGGGCTTTGAGATCTGTTCTTGAGGCTAAAGCCTTCTCATTGGCCTCCCTCTCCCTCTACCCCATACAACCCATTCTGCACTGAATAGCCAGAGTGATTTTATCATGTAAATCAGGTATTTGCTGTGTGGCTTTATACCTTCCCAGGGCTTCCCCATGCCCTTAGAATCAGGCCCCCACTCCTCACCCAACCTCCCTTCTGAATCTCATTTCCTACCCTCTTCTCCTCCCTCTCTAGGCCCCAGTCACACTGGTCTTCTCACTCTTTAAAACCTTCACTGTTGCACACTTGTACTTACTGTTCCTTCAGACTGGAAAACAACCTCCACTCATCTCTGCCTGGGCATATCCCTCATTAGTCAGGTCTCAGCTAAATTGTCACCTCCTTGGGGATGCCTGTCCTGATGGCCTAATGTAAAGCAACCCATGGACTTGGAGGTCATTTGTGGTTTTATTTAATTCACAGCACTTGATACTACCTAAAATTCTCTTTTTAAAAAATCATCTATCTGTCAGAATGAAAATGTAAGCTCTGCAAGGGCAGGGATTTTGTCTTGATTATCAAAGAATCTCCAGATCCCAGAATGGTGTGTGACACATAGTAATAGCACAGTAACTATCAAATTGAGTGAGTGAAAATGAAATTCCTGATATTCTCTTTCAAAGACGGTTTCTGTCCAGAGTTCTCTGACTCAGTGCATGGCATCCCCCATCAATCCTGAAGGGCAAGGCAGAAACCCAGAAGTCATTCAGGGTCTCTCATCCCCCATCATCCAACCCAGCACCAAGCCTTGACTTTGCTCTCCTTAATCACAGTTCTTCAGTTTCATCCACTTCTGTCGATACCCACCCTCCTCAGTCCAAGCTATCAACCTGTCCTACCTAGACTACCACCATGACCTTCTAAGGGTAACCACAGTCTACCCTTGCTTTCCATGGCAGCCAGAAAGGTCTTTAAAATATTTCAATGACTTCCCATTGCTCTCGAGATAATAATAAAAATTCTCAATATTGCTACCTTTTCTAGATTCATCTTTACCTACTCCGTGCCACACACCATACTTACCTTTGTTTCTTAGAACCCTATGTTCTTTCTCACCACAGGATATTGGCATATGCTATGCTTCTCCTCCCCACCCTTTTTACCTGGTCAACTCTTCCTCTTCCTCAGTATCTCAACCCAATTATGACTTCTTCTGAGAAGCATCCTTGACTTCCAAGAAGCTTCCTGATTTCTAGGACTAGGTCAATGCCTTTCAAAATAGCACTATATACTGCTTTGAACTCTTATTAGTTCTAATTTTACTTTTGGGGGGGGTAATGATTCTTTGATTACTGTTTATCTCTTTCACCAGACTGTAGTTTCTATAAGATCATGAACCATGTCTATTTTTTTAATGTTTATTTATTTGGAGGAGGAGGGGTGGGGAGAGTGGCAGAGAGAGAAGGAGAGAGAGAATCCAAAGCAGGCTCCATGCTGTCAACACAGAGCCTGATGTGGGGTTCAATCTCATGACCGAGAGATCATGACCTGAGCCGAAATCAAGAGTTGGTTGCTTAACCAACTGAGCCACTAGACCCAGGTCTGTTTTTGTTCACAATCTTTATTGCATGTGGGTAAACAGATAAGAAACATCTGCTGAATGAATGAATGGAGTGAGCTAACACATACTTAGCTTTTTAATATCATTTATAAGATGTGAAAATGGTCCTCGACAATTAAACCAATACCATGAGAATTCTACTCCGAATTTTTTGAGACAGTGTTGTTTACGAGTTAAAAATGCAGGCTCTGGGGACAGCCTGCCTGGGACCAAATTCTGCTCCACCATTTGGTAGCTGTGTTACCTCAGTTTCATCTAAATGAGAATAACAACACCAACCTCATCATGAAGACTTAACAAGTGAATATATGTAAAGTACTTAGCATAAGGCCTAGGACATACTTAAACGCTCAGTAAATGCTAGCTATTATGATCATCCCCATGTCTTTAAGTTGCCCAAATTGCTGCTGCCCCATGAAACTCCCACAATTAAATGTCACTAAAAGTTAATATTAAAAAAATTTCTGAATATTATAAACATATTTTGATTCCTATAATAAAAAAAGATGTATGATGACATTAATTGAGGGCAACTGAATAATGGGAAGGATTTATCAGAAACTGTATTGTGTGCATGATGAGGTGGAGATTGGCATTAAAGAGCAAAATCATTTTATTTCCTTAATTTAACTATTCAATAAATTAATTCCATAATAAGTGAAAATAATATATATAAATACAGCTGCGAATATGGATTAATGTTACTCATTTTAGCTAAGGGTAGTCAACTCTGTGGGCAAAGCTGCCTCGAAGTTTACACCTTCCAGGTAGCAACCTGGATACTGGGATGAAAGAGGATGCTGGGGGTGTAGAACAGTCCATGGGGGCAAGAGATTCCTAATATCTAATTCTGATCAGTCCTCTGACTGTATTCTTGTTGTCATAAACCAATGTATACACATTGGTTTCGATTCTGTCACTCTAACAATAGTCAACACCTAGTTAATGGGTACCTGCTATGCGCTGACTTCAGTACTGTGCTTTGGGGGCAGCTGGGCTCTGATCCCATCTTCTACCTCTCCCCAACACCAAAAAACTTTACCCTGTGCCACACCTTTGAAATTCATGAAGAGCCATCAGCAAAATCCCCTAGGGAAATTCAACCTCTTCTCTAAATGTTATCCTACTTCAGCCACTTACACCCATGATTATATTAAATCTTGTCATTACTAGCTACAACCTCTCCACAATTCCAATTTCTGACCACCACCTCCTGACTTTAAAACTACTCCCTATAGGTACTCCAATTTCAACAAGTCCTTCAGACTGCCAAGAACTTCCACTGATCCTGTCACCTCTGCACTGTGCCTTACCTTCCCAAGTCCTGTTTTTTCTGCTCTAACCAAACTCAACTTCCATGGCCAATCATTATAATCACCTCCCGGCATGTACCTTAACTTCCTGACCCTTTCTCATTTTGTCTTATACACTTGACAAAACATGAACCCCAGTTAAATTCAACTCTCTAACTTATCCTGCATCTCTACTGCCAAACATGGCTAGAGGAAAACACACAACCCATCATGACTGCTCTTACATCAAACTGTGACCACTAGCCTAAAAGGGGCCCTTTATGTCGCCCAGAGTTATCTCACATTTCCCTGGCCCACTCCCTCTCCACTCTCTGAAAAGACGATTTCATGCCTTCTTTTCTTTACTCAAACCTCCCCAGCCCCGTTCTCAGTGAGGATCTTTCTTCATGTGCCACCAAGAAAAAATCCGAAGAGACTTTCCCAAAGCTCCCACCACATCTCCCTATTTTATTAGCAGCGCTCACATATTCTGCTTCCTCTGTAACAAGGAAGGAACTGCCAGAGCGACTACAATTGACCCTTCCTCTTCTCCCCCAGATCCCATGGAACATCTTGAGTGGTGCTCAGCACACGGGTGCGAAGTTGCTGGCTGGGGCTGCATCATCTTTCTCCCTTTAAAACTGTTTCTGTCAACACATAAATGTGCTGTTATCTCCTCCATCTTGACCTCACTCCCAACTGCCGTTTGTTACTCTGCTCCCCTTCATGGAAAGACTCTTAAAAGAATTGTCCGTGATGATTGTCTCCAATTCTTCTCCTCTCATTTCTCTTGAACTCACTCCCATTTAGGCAATTATCCTTCCGCACCATCAAAACTGCCCTTTGTCAAGGTCACCAAGAACATCCATGTTGCTATATCCAATCATCAGTTCTCATATCCTACTGATCCATCAGTAGCAATGACACTCCCTCCTCCTTGACACCTTCAAGATATCACAGTCTCCTATTTCCTACCACCTCACTGGCTATTCCTTATCAGTCTCTTTGCTGGTCATCCCTCAACTTCCTAGTATCAAAAAACGGGTTGACACCCATCTACACATACTCTTCCCTATCTACACCACCTCCCCTGATGACCTCCCCCAGTCTCAAGACCTCACATACCCATGCCACCCGTACAACAGACACTCAAATCTGAACGTGCAGCCCAACCCATCCTCCATAGCCCAAACTTGGAAGGTCAACTCCCTACTCAACACGTCCACTGGAACGTGTAATAAGCTTCTCAAATGTAACGTGTCCAAAACAGAACTCTTCATCTTCCCTGACAAACCTGTTCTTTACATTGTCTGCCCCGTCTCAGGTAAACGGCAACTTCATTCTTACTGCACAGGCCAAAAATCTTGAATCATCCTTGATTTTTGTCTTTCTCCCATGCCACATCTTAACCAGCAGCAAATCTTGTCAGCTATACATTCAATGCATATCCAGAATCAGACTTCATCCCATGACCTCCACTGCTACCCATATGAACCAAATGACCATCAACTCTTGCCTGGATATGGTAATTGATTCCTATGTAGGTTCACGTGCCTGCTCTTGCATTCCTACCACCTATTCCCAACACAGCAGCCAGAGTAACATGGAAGAAATCAGGTACCTGATCACCTCAGGGACTTTGCACTTGCTGTTCTTTTTGCCTAGAATGCCTGCCTACATATGCATATGGGTCAATCTCTCAGCAACTTCAGATTCTGCTCAAATGTCACCCTCTAAGCAAGAACTTCCCTGGCTATTTCGTATTTACCTCCCCTGCTTTACTTTTCTCCTTAGTACTTACCATTGTCTAAAATACTGTATATTTTACTTAGTTAATCCTATTTATTGTCTCTCTTCTCCACTAAAAGAGAAGTTCAGTAAGGGTCAGAATTTGCGCCTGCTTCTTTCACTGCTATATCTCCAGTGCTAAAGTAGTGCCTGGAACATAGTTGAAATACAACTGCCACCTAGTAGATGCTCAATAAAAAGTACTGTTTCTCTTCTCTCTCTTCCTGCTGAGTCACAATAGACAAGATTTAACAACACATCAGCAGAAGTAGAATGCCACTACCAGAAAAAACAATTCAAGGCCTTTGTCTTACTAAAAGCAGATTAATAGCATCATCTCCACATATGATGCACAGAATTTTCTAAAATCTGAACCTATCATTCATTTGTTACATGTGACTAACATAATTGCTTCCTAAAAAGATGGTTTTTTGCCCCCAAGATACAAATATTTACCTTCCTAAAATCATCCTTTGCAATCTGTAAGCCATCCTGAGAGGACGCTCTTTTCCTCTGTTCTGGGACTGGAGGCCTCACTTTAGATGGAGATACTAGAACAGCACCACCTGGAAAAATGCAGAAGACGACAAGTTTCAAACTAAATTCTCATGCAGAAAAAGCAGGTAAGATAAGAACTACAGTGTTTGCCCATTACCAACAGCTGGAGTGGTCAGATCATGATGAGTCCTTTGGATTCCACCTAGTTCTCTCAGCTTTGGAGTAGGAAGCCTGCCTCCTTTTCCGGAAGATAGAGAAAAAGAATCTGACCTACAAAGACAAACAATCTATGAAGCATTTCCCCCAGGAAAGAGGATTAAAAATATATTATCATTATTATGCAATAATAAAACATAAAATTTATAAGATAAGGCCATTTTGTTTCTGAAAACACATGCAGTTAAGAGGGACTGAATATTGGAAAAGAGGGAAGGTCACTGCAAGTCAGCAGCAATAGAGCAGAGAACTCTTCTATTAAATCGGCCCCTAAGTTTCCCATTAGGTGCAAAACTCAGGACCAAATGATAAGGGACTTGGATGATGGACAAAAAGCACGATTATCAGTAGTAGAGAACCACTCCCCAAAGCAATTAACACATAAATCAACAGGAATTAGCTATTTGCAGGTATCACTTATGTTAATATTACAAAACATTATCTTTCTTTTTTGGTGAAACACCTCACATTAAAGAATATTAGCTATTTTCTTAAATCATAAAGAAAGCCATTCCCTCAGACACATTTACGAATTGGCCAAATCACAATTAGCGGGACATAAATGAAAATAACCCTAACTGCTTCCTCCCCAAGTAGCTCAGGGTTCAAGTGTTCAACTACCAATTACTGGTGACTCAAATACCTGAGCGAATCAAATTATAAATCGAAATGTCTGCTTTGTGACCATTAAAGTAACATCTGCTCTTGATTAATCATAAAACCAAGAGGGTAAACCACACTACTTGGTGACAAAACAAAAAATATTAACTGTGTGCATAATGCTTCCATATACTGATTAATTTAAAACTCTCACCCTTCTTTTATCTTGTCTGCCTTAGATTTTTCCTGTACTTCCACCTTCTCCAGCTCTCCCGCATGAACCTGCTGGTCCCTTCCTGTTTCCTCCTCCTCCTCCTCCTCCTCTCCGGGCTGTTTCTGCACCCCTTCATCGGTGTTCTCGGCATCCCACGCCAGGCGCCTTCTAACAGGCAGGGTGGGAGCATCTGACACGCCCAATTTCTCTGTGGTGTTTCTCTGCGGCTGCTCTTCCAAGACAGGCCTTTTCTCTTCCAGTGTTGTAGGAGGACATTTCTGCAAAGCCTTATGGCTTGTAGGATCTCTGCATAAAAAAAGTTTGAAACTTGAATATGAGGTTTCTAGTTTACACTCATTTTAATGAGTCTGTCATTCCTTTCCAGCGTTCACAACTGTACCCACAGGTACTACCTTGCACAGATACTGAAGAAAGAAACCTAATTAAGAGTTCATTTGACAGTATAATAAACTAAAGCTACTATTTGGATTTTCTATTGAAATACTCCACAGGCACCTGGGTGGCTCAGTCAGTTGCGCATCCGACTCGGCTCCAGTCATGATCTCACAGGTCATTTGTTTGAGCCCTGCATCGGGCTTGCTGCTGTCTGTGCAGAGCCCACTTCAGATCCTCTGCCCCCCCGCCCCTCCCCCACTTGTGTCCACTCTCTCTCAAAAATGAAAATAAAAACATTTAAAAAATAAATTTTAAAAATAAAGTACAATACTCCAAAATAAAATCTATGTTTCTTACTCCCACCTTCACACGCACATGCCTGTCCCGCTACTGACAACACCCATGGGCGTCCCAAGGACTGCAGATGGTCTAACTTGTTCTGTTACTCAATTATGGTTTATGCACAAATTCAAGTGTACTTGTAGATCAAGCAAACTGATTCCAATTTTACACTTTAGATTAGTAAGCGTTTCTAAGACAATCTTAAAGAATGGATTTCGTGATGAATTTTTAAAGATGTCACATAATTGGAACTTATAGTTCAATTTAGCATATATGATTATATTACTTTAACAACTAAAAACTATTTTATTTGCCAAAAATCAACGTGCTATCTCTTTTATAGATAGTTAAATAATGTTCACTTTAAAACCCAAAAGAGCAGAGAATTCTCCCATAGAATCAGGGATTAAATGTCATATTAACCACAGAAATCCATTAATGAATGATTACAGGATGTACTACTACTTATATTGTCTAAGTTTTTATTATTGTTGGTACCTTTCCTTCTGATTACTTTTTAAAGTTCTTTTCCATCTATTGCATAATCATCCCTATTCTACTCTTGTTAAAAAACATTACAAAATCCAGCCTTCCAGATTTACATTATGTATTATTTACACACAGCTTTACTTCTCACAGAGAACAGACTATGATAATGAAATGTAATAAATGGCTGGCATATCTCCATTTAATCGGAAGACAAAGTTTGAGTGGTCATGTCATTTTCTTATAGAATTCCATGCCCTACCTAAGCTACAACATACTTTCTCACCATCCACAAAGAACACATCTCACCCGGCAAGATCGAGAGCTCTAATGTTACTACTAACGGTTCCTTCTGAGCTTGTGGTTGAGGAGACATCCCAACAGCAGTTGTTATCAGACAGAAGCTGATTCAGATGGTCCCGAGAAAAATGTGTTCCTTGAACTCGTTTCCTATAAAACTCAGCCTTCTCTCGGAGTTCTTTAACCTATGCAGGAGAGTTGAGACACTGTGTATTACTTCAAATACTCCTTTGCAAATACCACCATGTAGCTTATCAAAGATAATGCACAAATACAGCCAGAGACCAAGGACAAAGGAAGGCAAAAAAAAAAAAAAAAAAAAAGCCACAAATGTTTATCAGACTATGTGCATTTTAAGCAGAAATTAAAACAATCAAGCTAAAGCACAATGCAGTTATTTTATTTCAGGCTGGCAGGCAGGAAGAATTTGCAGCGGCTAAGAAAAACAGTGACACCCAGTTCTTATTTCAACTAAAATTACACAAGTACTTTATGTATTATCACAGGTTTTAAAAACTCAAAAGCAACCAACCTCTGCATACCACATGGCATTTAGAGAACCCTAGGAGAGGAATACAGAAACATACTTAATGACAGGTTAATGCCATAGTTGAATATTAATGGGAATCAATGAAATATCTTATTATTCTTCCTTCTAAATATATAACTTGTCAATCAATATTTTTATTATTTTTAGTAATATTTAATTCACTAAGCAAGATATTTTAATATTACCATGAAAACCAGCCACATTCTTGCAAGGCTGAAATGCTATCAATAATAGGTAACTTAATTATTATTCCTACTTCCCCACCTCTGGAAGGGTAGGGACATACCAGAAACCCCTACCCTGTCTTTATATCCTGACTTTATACAACAGCTGCTCCTACCACAGAAGCCCGCAGTGAGAGAATTATGAAGCCTCTTTCGCCAAATTCTTGAAAATTCCCTTGGCATCAGCAAAACCTCAACTTTTAAAAAATGTATTATAAAAAGATTATCCCACAGAATAATAATTGTAACATATTCAACAAAGGGACAATACGAAAAAATGTTCTTATGGACTATAAGGTAATGTGAATTCCCTAAAATGCAAATAACATCTTTTCAAATGGAAAGGAGCCTTCTATACTCCTGTAAAACCCTTTCATGTTATACGTCATACTGCCACCTGCTGGCTTCCTAAATTCAATTCCACAATGTAAAAAACTAAGCTGCAGCTCAAAATTGTTTTAACATAATCTTTACTTACTCTTTGAAAATTCAATAATTTTTCCTATCATAAAGATGGAATAATAGCATTAAAAGGATATGCAGATACCATCTGCTACAATTTTCTTTTACTTACAGGCCAAAAAATCAAATAATAAAATTTGGCATTGCAAAAGTAACCAGAGAAATACATCCTCAGTGCCTTAGGGAGACAAGACTTAATGCAAAGGGATGAAAGTGTTACATCTATAGAGAATTAGTCAAAGCAAAGGACAGCACCTGTCATGGTGGCATAAGAAACCATATAATTCCAACAGAGTCCCACTGTTCTAATGAGCTAAACCTGAAACATTCCTAAAGGATAACTGAAAATATATTTTCTTCAACTGCCAAGAAAAAATGAGCGATATTAACTTATCATTTTTGTTAATTCCTAAACTTTAAAGAAAATTACTAGTTTTTGCATTTAACAAGTGGAACTGTGACATATAGTTTGAGTCTGTTGACTCAAAGGGTTTCTTTGTTTTTAAAGTAGGCTCCACGTCCAATGTGGGGCTTGAACTCAAGACCCCAAGATCAAGCATTGCATGCTCTACCAACTGAGTCAGCCAGGCGCCCCCTCACCAGGGTGCTGTGAATGCACAGAGGCCTTATTATTAAGTGCTCTGATAAAATCCAGATTTTATTTCTATGAGGTCCTCTTGTGCTTCAAATGTTTCACAGCTGCTCCATCACCTACATGATAAAACCTTCAAGCCTCAGTACAGTTTCCTCCTCTGTCCTCAAAGCCTTTCATGCACATTCCCACTAGTACTTAACTTCACTCTAGTGGAATTAATTGCTCTTATCATTCTCCCCCATTAATCTACAAACTCCACGATGTGAGGGCAAGTGCAGCATTTAAACACCGATCCCACAACTTGATCTGAGTGTGGACTACGTGCTAGGCTGGAGCTGGATGGCTGGTAGCCAAAGATAAGCAAGAAAGCCCCCACAGAACTCAGTGTGCTCACAGTTTGATAGGGGAGGCGGACCTCCTTGTCCTATATGATACATTATCATCATAATGTTGGTATGGTCTATGCTATAATACACAAGAGATATAAATTGAAGAAGTGGTTCAAAAGGGGTTCCATCGGTCCTGCACCGAGTGCAGGGTGGGCTGGGAAGGAGCAGCAGAGAAGGCTGTATTCCACCCATGCGTGAGGGCCTACTGCTTGATGAATGAGAGGATGGACAAAGAGCCCCTCCATGTGCCCCGTGACCCAGTTTTGTTTGTCAACAAGATTTTTTTTTTAAAAGCAGATAGTATGGAAATTCTGTAAGACTTCATTCAGTTCTATTTATTACTGACATTCAAAATTCAAGATTTTAAATTTACTTTATCAGCAACCTTTATTAATAATCTTAGTGCTAATGTTACAGTGTTTTACAAATACATACTTTTTAAACCTCTGTGATCCTAAACTAAGCTGAAAAAGTAGAAAGCTGTTATTTCCTAAAGCAAGCTGTTCTATGAGAAAGAGGGAAAAAAACTAATGGTACAAACTCAATATCAAGAACAACCCCTACACGCAGCAAGCAGAGCCACTGAAAAGGATATGAACTTAATTAAACTCAATTAAAACAACACGCATATTGGGGCGTCTGGGTGGCTCAGTCGGTTAGGTGTCCAACTTCGGCTCAGGTCATGATCTCACAGTTCGTGGGTTCGAGCCCCGCGTCGGGCTCTGTGCTGACAGCTCAGAGCCTGAAGCCTGTTTCAGATTCTGCGTCTCCCTCTCTCTCTGACCCTCCCCTGCTCACACTGTCTCTCTTTCTCTCTCGCTCTCTCAGAAATAAATAAAACATTAAAAATATTTAAAAAACAAACAAACAAAAAAAACACACGCATATTCCTTTCCAGGTCAAGTAACACCATTAGGTTCTAGGATATAAATGCTGTAAGTACAATGTTTTCATTTCTTTTCCCAAAATAAGAATTCAACTAAGTTGTTTAAAATTTATATACTGAAAATTCAAATTCAAAAAACTGAGAGTATAAAAAATTTTTCCCCCAAATCATCCCCCTCAAAATGAGTCAGCTTATGCCTAGCTGTCCTTACAATGTCTGTCAAATCATAGAATGTCTCTCAGATGTGGAACTTTATCTTGAAATAAAGTCCTATTTGTGAAGGACACATTAGAAAAGAGTATCTCAACTAATGTACATTTGGATGATTAAAAGATCACCTAACAAGAAAAAAGAAATGTAACACGGATTCAGTGGTTATTGTAAGGATGAGATCTAACATTGCAATTGTTGGTTGTTATTAAAAACCATCCTATAAGTGAGCATTTCGAAAAGCAACAGTGCCAAGGGGTTCTATAACAGAGATAACAAATATAGAACCACTGGACAAATAAAACCAACCACCCTAATGTTATATGAATAGGTACTTTGATCTTAGGGTAAAATACTGAGGCACTAGACTATAAATAGATTCAAAAAGTTTAATATTTCCAACATAAGAGGAAATGAAAATGATATATAACTAGAAAACTATAACAGGACTCAAAAAGTTACCATTCTAATGATAATAAAGTCACTGATGTCCAAACGTTTGAAGAGTATGAATAATACTCCTTTATGAAACATTAGTAGGAGTAGGAAAATGAAGAAATACCTTATACTTAGATACCTCAAAAGCAGCTACATAAGTAAATGCCTTCAGGTTAAAAATAAAATCTAAGATTTAAGTAAAACATGGCCCATATTAAATCTATGACCTGGTCAACTGAAATGGTTATCACCATCAGTGATAAAATTTAGCTAAATTTCATATTCTTTTCTAGCTCCAATTCACTTTTTGAATTATCTTGCCCACAGAGGTTAGGCAAAATGTATCACTGATTTAAACATTAACAACCGCCATTAGCAATAAACTTTTTTAAAAAGCCCAAAAGTCATCTTCCCAAGATGTTATAATGGGAAACCTTGAAATGATAGGTCTTAAGTTAACATCAACAAAAATGTCGTTTCCATCAGGGCAGGACAAGGACTACCACCTTATCACAATTCCAGACAAAACAATCCTCTCAGTCCATCACATTTTTAGATCTGAGGCCTAAATACCAACTCATCTTAAAGAAGTCTCAGAGACTGAGAGAATCTTTCTAAAACAAGGAGCTTTCTCAGAAGCCCAACCTAGTGAAGGCCCTAAATATACAGGTCAGTGGCTTACACCTATTAATTGCCCATACCAGCCCTCCATGGCCACACTGTGCTCGGCTTTTGCTCCCGGCTTTTCCTCATTCCCCATCAGACTCTACAGAGCTCCTTGCCACCGTCTGGTATGACCATAAACTGTTCAAGTTTCATTGACTTGATTCCTTTGCTCCATCATGCCTGCTCTCGATGCTTGTATTTTAAACTTTATTTCACCAAGGTGAATGAATATATGGATTTTGCCCTCAATAATCTCTGGAACAGCTTCAAGGTTTGCCTTTTACTCTGCCTGGATTGCTGCTGAGCCACGCGCCAGTAGGGAAGGAGACAGCACGAGGAGCAGCCACGAGGAGAGCACGAGGAGAACGCCACGGCGGCGGCAGGAGGAATCAGGTCTCTGGAAACACAGGCGGAGTCTCACCAGGACGCTGGTCTGGGAGGTGCCAGCACAAAAAGCCAGCAGCACAAAGTGCCAACACCTTCTTCCAGAGGCTCATTACATATAACCATTAGCCATGGTTTCAAGCACAGGGCAGAATAAAAGATTCATTCCCCATCCAAATGACCTCTTCTCTTCCCAGTGATGGTGGAGGGGGTGTTTACTAAAGTCTAAACTGTTTTACTTTTGCTTGTTCACACAGAAAAAACAGGAAACCATCAAGATGTGGTTTAAAAGATGATAATTACACAATAACCAGAAAAGCTCCATAATTCATCCTTTGACTGGAAGAAGCTAGTGCTAAATGGGCGCTTCACAACTCTAGGATTACCCTTTCCCTCAAACCTGCCTTTAGGCTCCCCAGAATCGCTCCCATATGTCAGGGTATCCCAGTGCTGTAATGCAAACCTCCTCAGCACAGGCTCTCTTCCTGGATGCTTATGGACTGTAACAGTACACGCTGCCACTGTCAGACAAACTCATCTTGAAAATTAATCTTCAGTACAGAGACTAGAGGTCTGGAAATTGTTTTAAAAAACTACAATGCTACTATTCTATAAACAATGAAATACTGGATTATAAAAAACATTTTAAAGACTTTAATAAAAATCTTTAGTTGAAAAAGGAGTTGCTCGAAATTTTAAAAAAGGAAACACACTGATAAATTATATCCTAACATACAACTTTAAGTTTCTGATACTTCCAACGCTACTATTATATCACGTATCTTTAAACTGTCATCTCTATTACTAAATAAAACTCATTGGGGAATTAAACTGGGATATAGGCTCAAAGAAAACACTGGCTTACTGAGGTTACGTATACTCACCTGGTCTGGTATGTTTTCCTTCACACGGGTCCAAGCCCCCGCTTTGTATAAATACTGGGCTGGGCTCAGAAATTTTGCCCTGTATTCAGAATTCACCTTCCTAACAGAAATGAAAGGAGAGTAAATATTTCACCATGTTGATCTTCTAAATACCATGACATTTTTCTTATAAAATACATACCCAAGCCTTTGATGTCTCCAAGGAGTAAGTTTCTTTTTAGGCTGGTTTGACTCTCTTGATTCCATCTCTGCTTCTAATTTTAAAGGGTCATCTGTTTTATTACACTAAAATGGAAATAATTTAAACATTTTATGCTTAAAATGTTATACAATAAAGCAAAAACATAAATGTTATAAAGTATAATTGGAAGTTTGAGGAATTAAGTTTTAACTGCTAAAGATAACCTAGAAATCACAAGCAATCAATAAGCAGGTTTTGAAACTAGTATGTCTGATTGGTGTTTTGAAGTATAGCTTTGAAGTATAGGATTTGGTTCATTTTATAACAATAAAATATCCTTGGCTAGGAAAAAAATTTTTTGACTGACAAACATCTAAATGAATAAACTTAATGTTACTACCTATTGCAGTGTTTTTACATTTGCTTTTGATATTCTAAATTCACATTTAATTGTGTTACAATAATTAATTAAAAGGTCCCAATAAGTTACCAACCACATTGCTTTAATGAATAATTTATCCTTTTTTAAAAATGTTTGTTTATTTTAGAGGGAGAGTGTGCACAGGAGGAGCAAAGAGAGAGAGAATCCCAAGAAATCTACACACAGCACAGAGCCCAATGTGGGACTTGAACCCATAAACTGCAAGATCATAACCTGAGCCAAAATCTTGATTACTCAACTGACTCAGCCACCCAGGTACCCCATAATATAATCCTTTTTTTCTCCCCATTATGGTAGATCCAAAAACATGTATATATGGGTATGTATAGATACAAATATATATATAAACCAATTTACTTTTAATTATAGAATTTCTATTTTTAGAACCTAATGCCATTCCAGAAGACTTAAAAATACAATTTGTATCCCATACAATCATTTTAACCTGATACTGTGACTTAAATAGCTATAGTTCCAATAGAGGCAGGTGTTTGTGCTAAGGTAAATCATATAATTTAGACTGGCTATAATTTGACATGCTAAAGTTTTGGTTTAAAATATATGTGTGTAGGAGTGCCTGGGTGGCTCAGTTAGTTAAGCGTCTGACCTCAGCTCAGGTCACGCTCTTATGGTTCACGGGTTCAAGCCCCACATAGAGCTCTCAGCTGACAGCTTGGAGCCTGAAGCCTGCTTCGGATTCTTTATCTCCCTCTCTCTCTGCTCCTCCCCTGCTCATGCTCTGTCTCTCTCTCTCAAAAACAAATAAACACTAAAAAAAAAAAAAAAAAAAATTTAATACATGTATGTAGGGGTGCCTGGGTGGCTCAGTTAGTTAAGCATCCAACTTCAGCTCAGGTTATGATCTCATGGTTCATGAGTTCAAGCCCCACATCAGGATCTCTGATGTCAGCAGAGAGCCTGCTTTGGATCCTCAGTCTCCCCCCCTCGCGTCCCCTCCCCCATTCATTCTATTTCTCCCTCTCTCAAAATAAATAAACTTTAAATAAAACAAATAAAATGCATGTAAGTATGCATGTTTGTGTTTGACTTCCATCATTTAACTTAAAATATATGTTTCTATCACTACTGTTACTCCTATAAACTCACATTACCGTAAGGCTAATCATTTGCTATTAGACATTGCAGACTTACCTTCTGTATTGCTAAGCACTTATCACAGTATTATACTTATTTAGTTACAACTCTGTCTCCTCAGAGCCCAAGAACTATGTGGGGCTTAGTGTGGTTATCATTGTATTCTCAGTACTTACCCAGTGCCTGGCTCCCACTAAGTGCTTAACGAACATGTGGCACTTAATGAACAAACAAATGAACTAATAAACTAGCTAAAACCCAAATTTTCAGGTGGTATTCAATAAGAAATAATGTGTAGAGTCTACAATCATAAGTCTTTTATTTTGTTTAAAGTAAAAAGTTGATGAATACCTTCTTTTCAGGAGATACTGTTTCAAAATTTCCGTTCTCTTTCAAATCACTTCTTAATTTTGGTTCTTTCACTGGAGATAAACCCTTGAAATTTCTTCTGTATTCAGTTTCATGGATGATTGAGTTACCTTTGAATTGTGGAACAAATTTGCTTTTATTGTGGAAAACCTTAAAACAAAAATCACTGTAGTTTAGTTATCTTGTTGGTTAAATATACACAACTTAGTTTCTAAACTGCTTTAAAAATTTCATATAGAAATTTGAAATATAGGATGCCAAAACAGTGAAATTATGTGACTGTTTATAATTTCATATTATTTCATATATCTAATTAACGTCCAAAAAACAACAAAAGCAAAACTAGACAAATGGACTGCCTCAAACTAAAAAGTTTCCATATAGCAAAAAACCAATCAGAGTAAAGAGGCAACCCACAGAATGGGAAAAACACCTGTAAATGCTACATCTGGTAGGAGTTAATATCCAAAATATATAAGGAATTGAAGCACCTTGATAGCAAGAGAACAATCTGATTTTAAAAATGGGCAAAGGGACACATACATCAATGGAACAGAATATAAAGTCCCCATTATCACCTATGCATATACAATTATTTACAACAAAAAAGCCAAGAATATACAGTTGGGAAAGTATAATCACTTCAACAAATGGTGTTGGGAAAACTGGACAGTCACGTGCCAAGAGAATGAAACTGGACCCTGTCAATCAACTAAAAATGGATCAAAGATATGAACATAAGACCTGAAACTATAAAGAAAGAAAACATAGGCAGCAAGCTTCTTGACACTGGTGTTGGCAATGGTTTTTCGGATTTGACACCAAAAGCAGCAAAAGCAAAAATAAACAAGTGGAACTACAATCAAACTACAAAGCTGTTTGTTGCACAGCAAAATAAACCACCAAAAAATGAAAAGGCAACCTACAGAGTGGGAGAAAATATTTATTTGCAAATCATACATCTGATAAGGGGTTACTATCGAAAACAATAAAGAACTCATACAACTCAGTAGAAAAGCAAATAATCTCATTTAAAAATGGGCAGAGGAATTGAATACACATTTTTCCAAAGAAGACATACAGATGGGCCAGCAAGTATATGAAAAGGTGTTCAACATCACTCATCACCAGAGAAACATAAATCAAAACCACAATGAGACATCACCTCACACCTGTTAAAATAGCTACACCTGTTAGAATAGCTATTCTCCAAAATACAAAAGACAAGTGTTGGCAAGGATGTGGAGAAAAGAGAACATTTGTACACTGTTGGTAGGAATGTAAATTAGTATAGTCATTATGGAAAACAATATGGAGGTTCCTCAAAAAATTAAAAATAGAACTACCATATGATCTAGCAATTCTACTTCTGGATGGATTCCAAAGGAAATGAAATCCATATCTCAAAGAAATATCTGCACTCCCATGTTCATTGCAGCATTATTCACATTAACCAAGCTATAGAATAAACCTAAGGGTTCACCAATAGGAATGGATAAAGAATGGATAGAATTGATAAGGAAAATAATACACACACACACACACACACACACACGTATCATTTAGCCTTCAAAAAGGAAATTCTGTCACTTGCAACAAAATGGATGAACCTGAAGAACATATGCTAAGACTAAGTAAGCCAGGCCCAGAAAGACAAATACTGCAGATTTCACTTATATATGGAATCTAAGTAAGTGGAACTCATAGAAGCAGAGAGTAGAATAGTGGTTGCCAGGAACTAGGGGGTGGGAGAATAGGGAGATACTGGTCAAAGGGTACAAAGTTCCAGTTTGCAGAATAAATAAGCCTGGAGAGCTAAGGTGCAACATGATTACTAGAGTTAATTCTACTAATAGAGTTAATATTTGAAATTTGTTAAGCGGATACAGCTTACAACACACACACACACAAAGCTAACTACGTGAGATGTTAATGTGTTAATTAGCTTGATTTTGCTAATCATTTCACAATGTATGGGTATATGAAAACATTACTTGTATACTGTAAATACATAATTTTTGTCAATTATACATCAAAAAGCTGGGGAAAAAAACAAAGGTCAACTTTCTACACTCATTACTATGAGTTGTGAATAATATGTTGTGAATGTTGTGAATAATAGTTACTATAATAAAAATAATGTTTAAGCCAAATAAATAATGAGCTGTATCTTTTTCCCCCAAAATTTTCTACCCCTCCCTCTCATCAGTTTGGTAATGGGATAAGTATAACAGGCATATTTTAATGATATGAACATAGACATTCACTTTATAAGGCAATTCTGTTGTCAGCTCTACAGGTTTTTTTTCATTCCTTGGCATGAATTTTTTTTTTCCTCCAAAACCAGAAGATTCTTAACATTTTGAATATCTGATATGTTCATTTGTTGTTGTTGTTTTTTTCTTTGCTTATTTTTAGCTTAATGCAATGGGCAATAATCAGGTAATTATGATGTTTCTGTTTTTAAATGTTTCATTTTCTTTTATAATAGGGTTTCTATTTTATGGTATATAACTGATTACAAAGAAAGCAAAAGGAAAAATGTGGAGCATAAATAAGGTATATTATTGCTTTGCAATGTTGAATAGCAAGCACATCTTCATACAGATCAAATTCAGCGTATCTTTTTCCTGAGTATAACCTCAAGGACTTTTCTGCCAAAAATTACTCAGACTCCTTTACATATTAATATAAGACATCCTTTAAGAAAACAGGTGTTTGATAAAATAGAGCTGAGTGGCTCCTTCAGAGGTTCTCTATCAACAAGCATTGAAAATTTCTGTCACAGGCTCTTTAATCCACAGACCCTGAAATTGATATGCTTTGAATTAAAAAAGAACATTTGCTTCCCCCCAAAATTCTTTGAAACCCCCACTGATGAAAGCAGTAAAACTACTAGTGAAGGTTTGCTAGTGATTTATTTTATATTATACCTTTAGTCCTATAAAAAGGGCTTTTCTATACAATGTTTCCACCGAAATATGTAAAAGCCATCAGTGGGGCTTTGATTTGAATTAGCTTTAGCTTAAAGGTGAAATGTTCTACAAAAACTGAACAATTACAATTTTCAGGGAGTAAGTGATTTTGTAGGCACACACCCTTACTATCCAAGAGCACTTGTAAGCCAACAAAAGTACTGATCCTGTTTACTAGGTTCACAAAGGGGACATATGTCGCCTTAGCTATTTTATATGCTTCTAAAATGTTCTATAAATTTCACAGTTTTTTTTAGAAACATGAATAACAAGTAAGTAAGCCCAAAGCTGCCACACTTTATAGGATCTCTAGAATTATTACATTAGTGTAAGATGGCTGATATTATTGTCTGGTTGAATCCACCCTCTCAGTCCTGGAGGGGTATATAAAGTTTACTAATGAATGTTGAGATAGCGTAGAAAATGAACCATGAGGGTGTATCAGGGTGTGTGTGTGTTTATAAAGAAAAAGGCAAAAATCAAGAAAAAGAAAAGTCTAAGTTATCATGGGCCTCTGCAGATATTCTAAATGCAAGTATATCCTTACCTGGGCCCTGAAGGATGGTTAAGAATATAAATGAGAGTTAAGAACCTAAGAACTGTCTAGAGGATGACAGTAGTAAAACGATAGAGAATTTAGTAGTAATGGTGGTCGAGCATCAAAAAATTGTGCAAGATACAATGAAATCTAGGAGCACATTTAGGTACCATCCTACTTTTGAAATTTATAAATGCGATTAAACTGACAATTTCTATTACTGCTCATTTGATACAAAAACAAGATTATGTATCTTGTGCTATTTTTAACATATTTGTATTTCTTAAAATATTCAGGGCAGTTATGCCTTTCTTATCAGCCAAAAAATATGCAACATATTAGTCAACAAAACATAGTTTTTTAGAATGAAAGAAATTTAATATTTTTATTAAATAAATTTAAAGTTTTTTATTAAAAATAAAATCTGACAGCATGCAAAACTTACCAGTCCGCATGTTTCATTACCCTGTCTCATATTTAGCATACGTGATAGATCTGGTTACAGCTACCATCAGTGGCCTAGGATAGTGTCGTGTTATTACTACAAATCGAAGTAATAGAACGATGTTAGCAAAACTCTCATTTTCACTTTTCTAGAACTGACCTCCAGGCCTACTGAAGTACCCAATTTCTTTTAGCTCTTAGTTCTGTGCAAATCTGCATTACTAGATTAGAGAATGATACTTAAAAATCTGTTACATCCATTCAACTACCTGATTGGCTGTAAAAACTGGAGCAGTTTCTTTAGGGGTCTTCCAAACAAACTGCCTTTGATATTCAGAATTTCTCAAGATATCATGTGAAGGAACAACAGTCAATCCTGCTTTCTTCTGAAGAACTCTATTCAACTGTTAGGGAAAGAAAAATCCCACTCACAGTCATTAAAAGTTTCTATTCAAACTTTTTCTTTTACAGTGGTAAAAACAAAAACCAAAAAAGAACATATAACATATTTCATGTAACGTGAAATCTGCCCCTTGACATATTTTTAAGAATACAGCATTGTTAACTATATGCACACTGTTGTACAGCACACTCTGTAATTGATAATCTCCCTTTTAAACTATTTAATATCCCTTTCTAAATCTTGTCAAGGAATTATTGCACAGCCCAGAAAAAAGTCAGCGCCTCTCAGTCCCTTCCTACCAATTATTCGCAATGAAAATCTCTGACTAAGAAACAGCAGCACCTTGCCTTACCCACACGTTGCTTCTGCAGCACCCCTGCCCCTCCCCACCACTTACACATCACCTTCCTTGATTCTAGTGTGCCCCCTGGTTTTCGCAACAAGCCATGGATTCTCCAACACTTCTGAATGCCTCTCCGTGGTTCCAGTCCACAGTGGACATGAAATGGGAAAGAAGCAGTGGACTGGAGAAAAATGTGGGAGGCAGTGAGATGTCTGCACAGGTCTCCGAAGCCTATGCTTATGTGCTTGCAGGGACGTTCCACAGGCCAGGTGTGACATAGGAGAGCAGACCTCCAAGATCTTTGAGATCCTGCCAGAACTGCCCTTCCTTTTGCATTCTGTCAATTGAGATGTTGTTTGCGTCCACAATAAGAAATTGAAAAGGGCCTAGGTAGAAGTCAGCTCACCACTCCTGCCAGAGGTAATGGTTTACTACTCCCCTTCTCTGTCTCAATATGATCTCTCCCTTAGGACTCTGGTGCTGATATTTGATGAATAAAATAGAGGCAGACTGCCCATCCAATGAAGAGATATCTTAGTATAACCAGTACAAACTGGCAACCATTAAGAATAGAACTCACAATAACTAAAGTCAACAGCCTCTTAACTATTCTATAAGACATTAGATTAAAAAAATAGAACAATGGAAAAATTTTAAGCACAAAATGTAGTATTAGTGAAATGATGAAATTTATAAAGAATCCTATACTTTTGAAAAGAAATATAGTGAATATACCTAC
This sequence comes from Crocuta crocuta, assembly GCF_008692635.1. Lineage (NCBI taxonomy): Eukaryota > Metazoa > Chordata > Mammalia > Carnivora > Hyaenidae > Crocuta > Crocuta crocuta. The sequence continues at coordinate 5,094,261 of NW_027531999.1, read as the reverse complement.
CCCATTATCTACATTTACTGAAAGCACTTTGGTAGAATGCTCCCGTTGCTCATTTTCATTAACAGGTGTATGATCTGCTATTACATCCTCATTGTTTTCCACAATATCTGAAGCCCTGTCAGCTCTGGAGTCTGTAGAGTGAGATCTGGTTCTTTTGGGAACCCTGGATCCTTCTAGTGCAAGAACTCTTTCTTGGTTAACATCTTCTTTTTGTTCTGCTTCTTGTAATTCTGCTGTTTCTGCAGCTTCCGGTTTTGGTGATACAACAACATCACTCTCTGAGATAGCTCCATTCCACTCCAGAGATTTTGAAATTTGTGGGTCATGATAAGGGACTCTTCTTTTTGAAATAAAACTTGGCTCTTTTGTGATTCCTACAAAATATAGCATACAGAAACTACCATAAAGCTCTAAAGGAGCATAAAGTTACAAAGACAACTTTTAATAACACTTAACAGAGGAGAAATGGAATTGAAAATCCCAGTTGAGATACATACAATGTCCTTAAAGTTGCAGGATAAACAAAAATAGGTATTGTTCATTCTTCAGCATAAAATCTTTCATTTTGCTTTTCAAAAGTACTAAAAGTTTGACATAAAAATGTTAAATATTGGGGTCACAGTGTTTGTGTTAACCCAACACAAGTCACTAGAGTCGCAGCGTGACGGGCCTGGCAAAGCCCACAGGACATGTTGCCTCCGTTTCTAATTACTTTCCTGTGCTACTTAACAGAACAATGGGCCCTGGTACTGTCAAAATTTGGAACTTTTCACAAAGCTTCTCTTATGCACAGTAGACCAAGATGAGAAGGGATGAGATGTCATTATGCTGGATCTTGGTTCTACATTTGCCTTGATTTCCTGAGAATTAAAGAGAATGAACCCTTTTCACAAGAGCTAAGATACTATTTCTCTACATTTCTGTCTGGCAAGAAAATGTCCAAAAAACTTAACCTCCTATCCAAGTAAGAGGAGCTTTGTGGAGTGACAGCCATCAAGATACTGTCCTAGTTTGGGCCCACTCTTTAAATAGAAAGAAGACTGAGCAGGGTGGGGAGGAAAGAGTAAGACTAGAGGGAAGGAGAGGAAAGGTGGACTGAAAATCTGGCATGAGGTAAAACCTACAGGTCTTTAGCTTCCATCAAGGATGATTTGGCCATTGAACTCAGGGTCCCCACCCTTACAAGGCTTCCCTAGATTAGTGGTCTTCAAACTGGGTGCATGTGTGTCTGGAGGCATATGGAAACATTCTGGGGGATACGCAGAAATGGGCCACGTAAAGGAATCACTTTGCAGACCCTACATACATCTATAAGCACTATATCCCAACACTGGTCTGCCTGAGAGCCACACCTGCCGTCTGTAGTCTTCGTTCCCACCCTCACCTTCCCACTTCACAAAAGGAACAGACACCTCCCAGCTAGCCCTAAGGAATAAAAAATTCTCATAGGTAGGGAAGACAAAGGGACAATTCAAGAAAGTATAAAGTATAACTACTGAGACAGTATCTGACAGCAAAGCAAAGAAGGTAGAGATTACAAATAACAAAAGACTAGTGCCTTATTTCATCCATCTCCACATCTTTCCCATCTACCCATCTTAGAATTAAAATTCGGGGGTAAGAGGGTTGTCATGTGAAATGAAAATATGTTAACACATTTACAGGGATTGAAAAATAAAGTTAGACTTTGTTCTCACAGAAAATAATTCTAATTTGCCTGATTAGTTTGCCAATGAGAACTAACTTTACCAATTATCTGATGAACATTTACCATAAAGTGAATGAGCTATACTGGCAGCCCCAAAGACTTAACAAATATAAGTGAAACATATGCACAATATTCAATATGCCAGAAATCACATCCTTTGAAACTATTTGTTACGCTTATTAAAAAATTAAATATCAACTTAAAATGTGTGGAGCAACTAGGTGGCTCAGTTGGTTAAGCACCGACTTTGGCTCAGGTCATGAATTCACGGTTCATGAGTTTGAGCCCCCACAAGGCTCTCTGCTGTCAGCACAGAGCCCGCTTTGGATCCTCTGTCCCCCTCTCACTCTGCCTCTCCCCTGCCCGCACACGTGCACTTGCTCATGTTCTCTCTCTCTCTCTCTCTCAAAAATAAACATTAAAAAAATGTGAAAGGATACAAAGATTTTCTAAATTCCTTTAAGGGCTATGAAAGCAAAAATTTGAAAACCATTGCCCTAGACTTCTCTCTGATTTAACACAGAGAGGCTTCTTATAGAACAGCAAAATGAAAGGGGAAGATTCTCAAGTGGTCTGCCATTCTCTCCTAGCATCAGCAAAAGTACACAAAGGGGGAAATATACACTGTTAACAGAACACCCAGCCAGTCCTAGGTCAGGCGGCTGTTCTTCCTCCCACCTCCCTTTCTGAACATCCTGAGGTTCTCATTCTGTCCCTCCCCCTAATCTAATATTCCCCATTAACTTACCTCCCCTAGACCGTGCCTGTTTCCATTATGTACAATACTCCAAAGTGGCTTTGCTCCCAGTCTTGTTTCAACACACCTACCTTATAGCTGATCTAAGCTAAAATGATATCGGCACAACAATCTGGTTAACCAATTCCCCAGGATCATAATAGGACATCAATGTGATACCGATACTTAAAGATTTATTTTGGATCAGTCGAATAGAGCGTCAAATTTGTAGAACTTCAAGTCATTTGGAGGATTCTGAGCACCATCTTGCCCAAGAAGCAGAGACATCCAGTGTTTGAAGTCAGGCTCTGGGCAAGGATCCTGATGCTTCAGAGAAACCGAGAAGCACCGACTCAAGCCCACTCTTCCCTTTTTTCTCCAAACCTAATCCCAGAAACACTCCTTTTCTTACTCATTTCCCAGGCCTGGGAAAATTATGCTTATTTACCATATGTCTTTTCTTTTCCTGACTTCAAATATCTAATATTTGAGGGACATATATACCATGTATAAAGCACGCTCATATGTGGGGCCCCAAGCACTCATCTGTATATATGCACCTGGCCCTTAACAAGCAATATCTCATTTAATCCCTGTCAACAATCCTATTAAATGGGTTTCCTGAACCCCGCTTGGTAAAACACTTCACATTTGCCCAAGGTCACAAGCTAATATAGATTCAAACTCACATTCATTTATTCAAACACTGGTTTTCATAAGCACCAGAGTATGTGTCATCTATTAGGCAGGAAGACAGGCAGAGCCCTTGCTCTTCAAGATCTTATATTCTAGTGAGGGCTCATGAAACAGGCAGGTAGGATAAAGTCAATCTGTTTCTTTTCCTCTGTACTATTTTCTGAGAAACTTTGGCCCAGGGCTGAATTGCCTGGGATACCAGGATGAAACATGTATGATGATCAACATATGGCCTCTGAACTCATGGGCTTGCAACAAAACAGATTTGATTTCAAATCATGGTTTTGCTACTTACTGGCTATGAACTTTGGGCAAGTTACTTAATCTAAGTTTCCCTTCCTCAAGACCTTGGAAGGACACCACCCCAGGCTTGACTGCTCTCAGCTCAAGTATGACTCCTCAGAAAGGCCTTTCTTGACTACCGTAGCGAAAATCTTCCCTCCATCCCACCTGTCCCCCAAGTTATCTATATGCTAGCTTATAACAACTTGAAATCCCCTAGTGTATTGAGTTACTTGTTTACTTTTTTCCTCCCACAGTTAAGGTTGTCTTTGTGTGATTCAAGGCTACATCCCTAGAAGCTGGGAATAGTCCTGGCCTATATTGCAAGCCCTCAGTAAACAGCTGTTAAACAAGTAAGTCAACCAGACCAAATGAACAATGTTTTGCAATTTTTAATAATTTTTTCAAACTTAACCCCAAACTTTATTTAAGTTACAACGACTACTAGTTTGTTCAACTTACCTAACTGATCCGATCTAAGTCCAGCCCATGGGTACCTTCTCCCCACTGAGGGATTATAGGACTCTGACAAATATGACTTTTTCCACAGAAAGTTTCTCTGGTATTCACTCAGCCCCTGTGATACAAAATACAATTTGAGTACAGTGCAATTAATGGACGTTGTTTTTAAAAAGACAGCAGCAAAAATAATTTCTGAGCCTCTAAAAAGAGCTGAAAGCTTTGAGATTGATAAACACAGAGGCCCTCCCTAATAACAGCTAATATTTACCCAGCCCTTGCTAAGCAGTTCACACGTCTTCTATCCTTTAATCCTCACAACCACTTGAGCCAGATGCTGGCAGGAATCCGAGGCTCTGAGCAGCTACCTTTTTGCTGGTTCTCTGATTCCAGAGCCTGAGCTCTTGTCTGGTAACAGGTGACAATCTAAATCCCCATCGCAATAATTATCCTTCCTGATTATGTTGGCAATGAGTACACAGTATCAGGTATTAGGCCTAGTACCTCTTGAAATGTTGTAAAGTCAACTAAAGTCGAGTTCCCCTCCTATTCTAGATACAAGCCCTTAAGATTAAAGAATAAAATAGGGTTTATGGAAGGTTGTGGTCAACTGTTATGTTGATGGATGCATGACCCTGACAGCTACCACCTACCTGAAACTTATGCACAGCTATGAAAAATGTCTATTTCTTACACTCTATCTTTACCTAGCCGGGGACCCATTTCTCGATCCTTTAAAAGACATAGGCACTTTAAAGTTTTAAAGGGTAGGTGGGGGCAGAGGGTAAAAGGCTAAACTGTGAGATAGGCTACAGGTGTCCCAATTTGAAGCCACCTTAGATCCCATTACAAAGCGCCCTCCTTCCATCACCACTCCCCTCTGCCCTACAAAATAAATCTCTCTCAACACCATCGAACGCTACCATACTGCAACTCGGAAGTGTGTGTAAGCGGAGACAGAGCTAGGTAGAGGAGATGAGCGTCCTTCAGGATGGTGGCAAGCAGGTTCGGGAGCTGGCAGGCTCTGCAGGGCCCAGGAGCGCCGCGCAGAAAGCCAGCGAGGCCCCCGCGCCCCGCACCCGCTCCGCAAAGACTCCCCTCAGCAGACTTCGGATCCGGAGACCATGGCCTCACCTTGAAGCGCACCGGCATGTCGCCCGGCGCTGGAGCCCCCGCCACTCCGACAGTTAACGGGACAAACACCCCCCGAGGGGGCGGGGCGAAAACAGTCTGTTCCCTAGCAAAATCCTCAGCCTGGCGTCCCCGACTACGCGCCGGCGCACTCCGCGCTTCCCTCCTTGAGCCCCTTCGCTCTGCCTTTCCCCGCCCAGTCTGAGGCCTAAGAACCAATAGAGACTCCGAGAGCTTCTTGCCGTCATGAAGACTCGACCAATCAGTGCCCGAAAGGGAGCCGCCCGCCTCCTGTGGCAAATCCCAGGGACTAATAGAAATGGCGGGCGGAAGACTGGCCAATGAGGCTCCCGGAACCGGGGTGGGGTGGGGCCCCGCGGGAGCTTCGTCCCGGGGAGAGCTCCGAGGCCCCTGGTGCTGCGGCTCGGGTGCGGCTGTGGGTCTACCTGCTGGTGGGATTCGTGTGTCACTGACTTCGCTGGGCCGGGTTCGTGACGTCATAAAACATGAAGGTGTGTTCTTAATTCCAAATCTGTGACGAAACCGAAATGTTTCTTCTGAAATGAAAATGTTCAGGTCTGTTCTCCTGAATATGAGTTCCTCCAACTGACAGCCATGTTACACCACTTACTGTCACATCAAAAGGGATAGGCCAAAAATAAGTATTGTTTAGGAAGGCCAAAAAAAATTTATTAACTCTTGAAAGATAAACTACTTCTANACATATGGCTCTTAATATTAGGAAACATTAATGGCGCATATGAGTCTCAGCTTCCAAAGCTTCAGCGTTGTCTTTCCTCTCATTCATTTTAAAAAATAAAATTGCATCTGATTTTAACAGACTTGCCATCATCATCAATAAGTATTTTTTGAGATTGTCATTGACAGAATACTGTGCTGACTCTGAGAATGGGAAAAGAAATAAATTGTCCAGACACTTCTCTAATATACTTGCAGAGAATGAATATATATTTATTCAGTAATAGTAATGTACCATTGCTAAATTTTCAAATGACAGGTATGATGATAAGGGCTATAGGAGTTGGAGGAGGGAGTTGTCTTTAAGGGTAGAGATGATTAGAAGAAGCCTCAGGAAGAAATATTCAGACTCAGTCTTGGAAATTAGAAGGACTGAAACAAATAAAGAGGAAAATGGGATGATCAAAGAATAGATGTCTGAGTGGAATGCTGCCTGGCTTCTTCCAGGAACAATGAAAATAGTGCCTTCGCTTTTGTCATTTGTTGACTGAAGAAAAGCATACCCTCTTTTAAACTTTCAAATATTAATGGCAATCCTTGATGCTCTAAGCATTTTCTGCAAAGACTTGTCTTCCTGAATCCTTAATTGACGTCTCTGTTCTTCTTCATCGTCACTGAGATACTTAAAAATTCATTTGAAAGAGCCACCTGATACCTGAAACAAAGAGAATATTAAATTAGCCCCTCTGTGACCATGCATCCAGGGGGCCCTTGATAAATGTTAATTGGTGATGACAGCATCTCGGGCGTGTAAATTAAGAATGGCACAAACAAGACACAGTGGAACATAAACTGAGGGTCCTCTTCAGGAAAACAGCCCAGATCTTACAGAGCAGGAAAAACACAGTTCTGGTTGTATATACGGCTTTGTTACGATGTAACGCTGAGGCAAAGTCAGCAAAAGCAGGCATGTAGAATGGAGCCTGTCTGCTAAACAAAGGCCACGATAACTGCAGTAGAGCTCTGCTGAGAAGGGGATAAACGACAAGAGCAGCAGATGGTACAAATCACGGAGCCACAACCTGTGTTTGCTGAGATGTGCTATGGGGACTCAAGGAAGAAGAGCACCTTGCTTTGTCATTTTTAAATGAAAGCCTACTCAAATTTATGAGGCAGAGACGTAGAAATGCAAAGAGGGACAACCTTAGTAAATGAGAGCCTATAGCCTGTGTTTTACCGGCTTTTATACTCTCCGGTACTGCAAGGTACAGACTCAGTACCTACAACGTTCCACCCAAGTGTTTCAGGGAGTCCCTGGGAGGTGTCTCACATGTGCTTACAGCTACCACATTCGGTGCACAGGGCAACGCTGCCTCTCATTTCAATAGCCACACGTCTGTACGTGTCACTCTTGCTGCTGGCCACCACAGCCACAAGTGCTGAGTACTGAGTCTCCACTGGGCACAGCATGAAGCCTCCTCGGACTGCCCAAGCCTGCTGGTGCTCTGTGACCAGGTGCTTCCCTCTCCTTTTTGTGTTACCCTCTGTTAAGTGAGTATCAAAGTGTTTTCGAGGGCTTTTCCATTTAAATTTCAGCCTTCTCTCTCTCCAAAGGGAATTCCGTGGAGTCTGGGCCCGAAAGTAATCCGCAAGTGATAGGCTTCATTCTGTGTCATTCTATGACATTCTATTCTAAATGTGCTTCTCCCTTCCACCAGCCAAGGCTCTCTTAGTAGGACGAGGGTGTCATACCTGGCTTCCTCTTTCCTTTGCTGATGTCTCTGGTTCTCATGCAAATAGATTTCTCTTTATTACCTGTGAGAGATTAAATTTGGTACCACCTCTATGAAGAACAATTTTGCAATCCTTTGACCCAGCAATTCTACTTTTATAACTTTATCTTATAAATATACTTGCCCATATGTGAATTTATTTAAGGTGTTTGCTGCAATGTAAGTTAAATTGTAAGTTACTGTATTGTAACTTAAATGCCCATCTGCAAGGGACTAGTTAGATATATTGTGTTTCCAACGGGGCCCAGAGCGAGAACTGGCTCTGCAGCAGGTTCAGATGACAGTGCAGGCTGCTCTGCTCCCCAGGGCTTCCAGCCCAGTAGATCCAGGTGGGTCGGACCCCATTTAGGTGTCAAGTATTATATCCATCAGGGTCCGGCTGAGAAAACTGAAACTACCAGAGGCATTTCCAAAAAGAAAGCTTAATATAAACTATTGGTTAATGATTTCACTGGAGAACTTTGAAAAGCTAAAAGGAGAAACTGGATAGTCATTCCAGAAAGCAGCTCACACCCCTGAGGTTGGAAAAGCAAAGGGAAATGTTGATGTTACCAAAACACAGAGGTTTGCCCTAGAGGCCTCAGGGAGTTGGCGAGATGTCAGCCCAGCTGGTACTGGTGCCTCTTCGGGAACAAAGTGAGGCTGCCTCTGGGAATGACAGGAAGGAAGGGAGCAAGGGAGGGAAAGAAAGAAAAAAGGAAAGGAAGGAAGGAAGGAAGGAAGGTTGGTTGGAGACTGCAACCAGCTACTACCATGGAGAAAACAGTCATCATTAAGGTGCTGCTGAGAGCAAAAAGTGAGTGAAAGTGTGCATTCTGGTCTCTAGGGTCTTCTCTTAGCAGACCTAGAGGGAGTTAGTTAGCAGGATCCGAAGGATCTGCACAGCCCAAAAATAAGATTGGAAGTGAGGGACAGTAACTTATTAACTACTACCTATTTGACCCTTTAAATAAAGAAGATATTTTTTTTAAATAAAGAAGCATTTTTTTTATGTGCTAACATGGAAAGAATTCAAAAAAAAGGCAAGTTACAGATGAGTGTGTATAGTATACCATCAGCTGGGATAAAAGAAAGAAAAAAATTATGTTATATAATAGCATCATTCACAGACACATTTTCCTTCACTCATGAGTCCATATCCATTAGTAGCAGCTATGAAGATCATCTCATTCAACTTATAAATATATGTAGACTTCAAGGTATTGATAGCTCTTACAACTATTCTCTACACATAAAATAATGCCTTTGAATCTTTATAGATTTACTTTGACTTACATATATTGCAATAGGTCTGTTTCCTCTTTTAGAGACAAAAATATATCAAAATTCTTTAAAAACAACTTTTATTTGCCCTTGAAAAATAAGAAGTCAATCACTCCACAAATCTAACAATCTTCTCTTATTTTTCTCAACGGCAGTTGAAACATTGGAGAATTTGTATTTGTATTTGTGTTGAATCTGTATGTGCCTCTAACCATATTTTTATTTTACAAGGAAAAACATACTACATATAAGCAAAATACTGTCAGACAAAAGGGTTGAAGAAACAAGATACAAATAAGAGTAAGACACAGCCCCTGTTTCAAATCTGATTACAGTTGAATGAGGGAACAGACATACACACAAAGAACACAGGAAATGATAGAAAGGATTCAGGGAAGGGGCTAAACGTGAGCACTCTGGTATTCTGAAGATGTTTTTAAATCTAGTGCCAGAAAGTTTGATCCAAGACCGGGGACTAAAGAGCAGACAGGATAAGAGAGCTGCTTTTAAGTTCCATCCTGGGAAATACCTGATTGAGAGGACCTTTCACTTTCTCTTTTGTTCTGCCCTAGGTAGCTGAATCCAGGCCAGAACTAACATTTGCTCGAGAATGGGTCCCAAAAAGGTAAGTTACTTGCTCTCTGTTATCTTATTTTCCCTTGCTGCTTTAGAAATCAGAATAAAGCTGCTTTAGAAAACACCCTTCCAACAACACAGTGATACATGAGCCTTGTGTTTATGTATATGTAATTTTTTCTGAAATACCTTGCAAGGTAACTGAAATTCCAGTTTCCAGGCTTAGTAATGCTCTTGAGCTCTGTAACTTCCTCTTGGTTCACATTTACGTGGGCTTTCCTTGGTAAATCTTGATCTCAGCCTCTGCCAAAAAGCAATCAGTCAGACAGCCGCTTACTTTGGCGGTTTTCCATAAGTTTTAACTGCTTTTTCCTCACATGAATGAATTTCTGATTGCACAACTGAAAAGAAAAATGGCAAGATTAAATCAATGGATTCTGTTTCAGAAGCAAAATTGCTGATACTTCACATTAGTGTCAGTAAGAATCAAATAAACAGGGTGTATGATTAAGACTTACCAATGAGCCAAGTGCAATTTATCCTCTAGACTTTTCGCCGTGGGATGCCTTTGTTGACAAAGAAGTGTCTGGCTTTTGAATCAATGGGGCACCTTTTGGAGGGACTCCAGGTTCTCTTGACAACATGTACTTTTTTTCCTTTTTTTTTTTTTTTTTTTTTTGGTGAGCCTGAGGGACTTCTAACCATACAAGGCCATGACTGAATAAAGAAAGTAATTCTTAGTAAGGCATAAGTCACTGCAAGCCTCACATACCATAATAACATGTTGTGCCTCCACTGAACAAGACACAGGGAACAAAATTTGAAGGCACATAACTCTTTTGATTTTAATATCTTCACTGTTGATGATTCTGTTATCTAAAAATTGCCTTCCCTTTTCCTCAGTGATTATTGTTCTAAGTCACCATCTCTATGAAAGTATCCACAAGGACACAGATTTTTCTGGAATCACTAACTCTGTAGATTTGGGGGCATTAATTCTCTGATCACTTAAAACCAGATGTCATGTCTTAAGATCAGACTAGAGGACACTATCCACTGTGTTCCTAAGAACCTTCTAACTCTCTACCCTACCCCAAAATAAATTTTGAAATATCCTTTTCTCATGTAGTATATAGGTACCTTAATAACTTCAGGTCAAGACCAAACACCTGTCATTATTCCTATTGAAATCAATACCAATAAGAGACTACGAATTTTTCTCAACTAAATCAGTTTTCATCCCCTTAGTGACTTATGATTGTTGATTCCCTTAAAATGTTCGTTTGAGTTTTGCTGGAACAGTGAGTTCATAAAATCTTAGTACTGTGTTGTTCATTCTTCAGTCTCTCAGCTTCCAGTAATTGAATTAATAATGTTTGACAGTATAGTGATATGCCAATTGTAAAATACTGCACGATGAACTTAAAGAAGCTGTTTCAATATCATGGAGCACAACTTCTAGAATAAATTTTAGGAATTTTATTCATTTAATTTAATCATAGCTGTGGCAGGTACTGAGGCTAACACTCCAAATCCATTCCCACTTCCTCATGTACTGCAGAAGCTGTAAAGCTAAAGTCCCTTTGACACTAGACCCCTTTGCAGCTGATGATCAGGTGTAACTTACATTTTGCTGATGAGAAGCACTTTCATAAATTGAACTAGATGGGAGAAAAGCAAAGCATAAGCAGCCATTGTGCTGGTGGAAGTCATGGTGGTAGCAGCAATAGCATGGTTCTGAAAAGGCAGCTCTATCAGCAGCTTCCTGATCACCACAGCAGTGACAGATTTCTGGAGCTAGGTCTTAGAGGTGGCTTATTATTAATTTAGCAATGAGTATCCTGGTTCTACAACTTCCTGACATTAGTGAGTCTATTCTATTCTAGAATTTACTTTTTCTGCATTCCTAAGGATTTTGTAAGCCACTTTGTGTCAGTCATCTATTGCCACAATAATACTGTATAACAAACACCCCCAAATGGAGTGGCCTAAAGCAATAACCATTTATTATTGCTCATGAATCTGTGGGTCAGCTGGCCAGTTCTAGTAGTCTAGGTTGAGCTTGGCTGACCTCATTGGGCTTGCTCATTGGTCAGCTGATGGGTGAGCTAGAAGCTGGGTGGTCTCCAATGATCTCAACTAGGACAACTCATCATTTCTCCCTCACCTTCCAGCAGGCCAGTCTGGATTGTTTTCATGGGAAAGGAGGGTACCAAGAGGGAGAGCAAAGTGTGCAAGGCCTCTTGAGGATTAGATTCAGAACAGGCACACCATCACTCATCACTTCTACCCCATTCCATTGGCGAATGCAAGACAAAAGGCCAGCCCAGATTTAAAAGTAGGGAAACAGACTCAACCCCTTGATGGGAGGAGTTGCAAAGTCACATTGTAAAGGAGGAGTGAAAATTTCATTCTATTATTACAGTAAATCTGCCTTAACACTGAATACCCTGAAAATACCCTCTCCACTTTAAATATCTGAATTAGTTATGCTCTTTGCAGCTTTAACTCTGACCAATACAACAGTGGGTTATACATTTACATTTATCTTGATTCCCTCTTAAAACACTATAAAATGACAGAAAACGAGTAAAACACGTATAAATTGGTGGAGTCAAAGAGAATGGCACAGGAGACAACTGCAAAATCAAGATGTGAACGAATATTGGTGACTTGGAAACAGAGTCTGTTGCAGGCTGGCCTCTGTGAGAAAGAGATGGACCCTGAGATGAAGTTGAAAGTGCTGATTGTTTATTAGTGAGGGCTCTTGGGATCAACGTCTATGGAAGGGAGGCCAAGGGAGCAGGACTGGTTAGAAGTCAGGCTTCAATGCAGGCCTGACAACAACCTCAGCTAACCCCATGCGAAGTCCAGAACTAAAAGAACAGACATGCTATGTGCTGGGCCATAATGTGTTTCCCTAGGAAGGGCATGACCTTGAGTAAGGCAGCTCCCTCCAGTGGAGGTAGTAGTAAAGGGCACAGACAGTAGGCAACTATCCTTCCCTAAAGTAGAACATGGACAAGTGCATCACCATAAACATGTTCCTACTAAGCAACCAGTGTTCCTAACAAACAACATGTATTTGAAGCCATAGGCCAAAATATCTCTGTTCCTACTGGGAGCCAGTCTCAATGCAGCTAATAGAGGTTTAGTCCCCAAGCCTTCAAGAGTGAAAGAGGGTACCAGTCAGCACTGGTACCCTTACTTCTGGTTCACAACTCCCAGAGACAAAACATTGGACCTGAATCTCACTGTGCCCTTTCCCTTCCCTAGGCTGTCTCTACCTTACCATGTTATGGGTCACTTTGCACCTGCGTTAGGCCATCCACAGTCTTGTGCTTTCAGAGAAGCTGGTGGTGTTGGTGCCATGCAAACAGGAAAGCTAGATGCAGGGCCAGCAGGACGTTCTCCTTGTGAATTTCACAGGCAAAAGTAGGGTGGGAATTGGTGCTGGAGCGAGCACAGGAATCCTGACCTTAGAGGGGAGCAAGGGAAAAAGGAACTGTACCTGAGGAATAGGCCTAGAACTTGACTTGTAACCTATGGGTATATAAAACCCACATCAAAAAATATTGTCAACACTAGTAAACCAAGAAGAGAAAAAAATATTGACTCCCTATTCCAGTTACAGTCATTTATAAACTGGCTGCTACCATTTATGCCTGATTACCGTACAGCATGATAACAAGTGCACATGTCATAAAGTATATGTTCAGTAAATTGATTGGAAAGCTAAATTTTCCACTATACAGACAGCCGTTACGGTTTGTTACTTCTCAGTGATCCCATAACACTGGAGGGCACATGAGCCAGAGGGCAACTCCATTCTCTTCTGATAAAAGAAAATTCTGTGGAACAAATCCATGTTTCAAAGAAATGTTCTCTTTATAACATAAGCTACTTTGTTATTTGAATCATGATGTTCTCTTGATCATGGGCTTTTATTGTTAAGAAAGCAAGCGTCCATTTCCAATATATGCTTCAATTTAGCCAAATGCAGTGAAATATGTACAGATGCTTCATGAATTGAAAAACATTACAGAAATGTGAGTAGTTCCTGGTTTAGGTGTTAAGAATGGTCTCCTTTTGGGGCACCTGGGTGGCTCAGTCAGTTAAGCATCTGACTTCAGCTCAGGTCATGATCTCATGGCTTGTGGGTTCGAGCCCCGCGTTGGGCTCTGTGCTGACAGCTCAGAGCCTGGAGCCTGCTTTGGATTCTGTGTCTCCTTCTCTCTCCGCCCCTCCCTCACTTGTGCTCTATCTCAAAAATAAATAAACACTTAAACAAACAAACAAACAAAGGGTCTCCTTTTGTACCATTTTGTACCACTCTTCATCTTTGTTTTTCCTAAACAGTGGAACTCAATGCAGCTTAACATTACGAATTAGTCTCCTATTTATTATGAACAATACCTTTTCTGATTATTACTATTGTTATTGTCTAATATTTATTGAGTGCTTGTTACATGTCTTAAGACTCTATATGATGTACCAGAATTGTTTCATCAGGAAAACAGGGCCACTGTAAATGGTACAGGAATAAGGGGCTTCATATAGAAATGACAGCTTACAGGGGTGCCTGGATGGTTCAGTTGGTTAAGCGTCCAACTTTGGCTCAGGTCATGATTTCATGGTTCATGGGTTCGAGCCCTGCGTCGGGCTCTGTGCTGACAGCTCAGAGCCTGGAGCCTGCTTGGGATTCTGTGTCTCCCTCTCTCTCTGCCCCTCCCCTGCTCATGTTCTGTTTCCCCCTGTCTCTCAAAAGTAAATAAACATTTTAAAAAATATTTAAAGGAAAAAAATGACAGCTTACATAAATATGAGAGGACCTGGAGGAGTTAAGTTCTAGAAGGTGGCAGCCAGCGGAGTGAAGAATCACCATTGTGTCCAGTTTAAAGCCCTAGAGTATCAATGGAGAGACTCAGACTCAGTATGTCCAGAAATCCTGCCATAGCTACAGAATGAGGGCTCACAGAGAGGGCTGTGAGCCCCTGTGTCTGGTGAGGCCTTGATGAGCTGTAGCAACTGTTATTCCAGAAACATTGTTCTCCCTTCAATTTTGTCTTTCAAGTCTTGTGCAAGTCACAAACTTCAAGTCTCATTCACAAACTCCAACCTGGAACCACATCGGAAAGGAGATTCTGGGAAAGGTTGTTCCTAGCCTTGGAGAGGGGTAATATTGATGATGCCAAGTTACCACCAGGCCATGCAGCACACAGACAACTCTAATATCTAGGAAACAAGTGTTACTGTTAACATTCTTTGGCAGTTAAAATGCTGAGATGTTCACTAACTTGCCTGAGGTCACATGTTAATAGGTGGCAGAGCTAAAACTCAAACCCAGGTCTGTCTGATACTCTTGATCATACTTTTAACAACTATAGTTTAATGGTCTTCAGAATCTATAAATACAGATTATCTGTCATAATATTTAGTATTATTTCCTGTCTCCATGAGTACCAGAGGCAAAGTTTTCAACACTTCTAAAACACTGTGGTTAAGAGATACAGATATCAGAACTAAAGTGATGTGTCAGGGATGCATTTCTCCTTTGGGGCCAAGCTGGGACATTTCTGCTGAGGTATCAGGTGCTCTGCAGCTTAGGAACTACACCATCAAGAAGTCTCATTTCTTTCTCTGGTTGGAGAAAAATTAATGCCTGCACTCCTTAATTCTTCCATCTTTTCTACATATTGTGCCCAACAGTGACACCTTGAACCCTCCTTTTGGGAAAGAGGGAAGAATATGCTTCCACTACCTCAAGTCAAGTGAGAAGAGCTTCAAGGGAACATTTGAAGAGCTTGACAAATGTTCCTTGGACTTTGTGAAACAGAATGGCTATTATCTAGTTCCCGCCTTGGGGTGAAAGATTCCAGGTAGAATTGTTGTTTTAATGGCAGAATGACAAGAGATGGGTGCGTTCGGAACAACTACACTTCTGCCCACTTTGGGGCAAAAACGTCTGAGTTTCCTTGTGGGCCAAGTTGGACAGCTGGGAGGGAGCTCCGACCTAAGAGTATTGCCTGGAGGGGAAATATAACCCCCAGGTGGACTGTCAGAAGTCCAGGTGCTGAGGGTGGGATCCCGGTGGCTGTTGATGTGCAGCCCCGCCCACATCAGGAGAGCTGCAGTCAGAAGTCCTTAGTGGGCACACCTCCAAACCATCCTTCCGTGGGAAAAGCCAGCAATTGTGCACCTGCCACTGCAGAGGAAATCATCAGATTACAGGTTACACAAGCCACAAAAGTCTTTTTCATTAATCCCCGCTCCTCCGAGCCTGGCCCTGAAAAATAGGGAAGAGGAGATGGACAAAGTAAAACAAGCAAGTGGAGAAGTCAAATATGTGTCTCTCTCCAGCTGGGCACATTTAGGGGGAGAAGAGGCAGAAGGAAAGGAAAATGGAACTGGATTGGCGTTTTATAGTACATGGGAACTTTAAAAACCCCAACCAGAGGCTGTTCTGGTGACTATAAGTAACCAAGGGATTTTTTTTCCCTATCTTTGAGTAACTGAAAAAGTTTGGGTGCCAAGACTGTATCCAAGAATGGGATCTAACAGGGAGAAATAGGAAAGACTAAAGTTGATCTCTACATGACTTTGTTCAGTCCAGCTTGTAAGTAAAATGATTATACAAATATACAAATTATACAAATATAATAGGAACAATGGGACAACATAAAAGAACTCTTAGCAACTAAAAATATTACATGAGAATCTTAAAATGCCATATGGGAGTTAGAAAATAAAGTTGAAGCCACTTCCTGGAAATTAGATCAAAAAGAAATAAAAGACAATAAAAGTCAACAGTCATTGAGGAAATCTGAAATCTGACATTATAATAGGAGTTTGTAAAAGAAAAAATGTAGAGAGAGAAAGTTAAAAAATTTTTTTCAAGAAATCTTCCCAGAATCAAAAGATGAGTTTCTAAAATAAAATCATATGCATTAATTATTCAGTGAATATCTTAAAACACCTTTTATGTGCTAGGCCCTAGTCTAGAACTACTGCTGGGACTAAAACAAAGCCCTTGCCAAGAGCTTGCATCCTACTAGGAAAGACAGGTAATAGACAAACAGTGACATGTGTCAAATGGTGATAGGTGTCATTAAGGAAAATAAACCAGGATAAAGGAATATAGAATAATGAGATGATGGGATTTTAGGCCAGGTGGTCAGGGAAGGCCTGTTTGGTAAGGTGACGGTTGAGCAGAGAGAGTGAGAGATACAGACATGCTGGAAATGTAAGCACAGCAAAAGCAAGTTTCCTTGACCACCTTGTGTACTAATGTATCCCAACTATCATAGTAACATTTGTTGAATGAATGAATCAAGGCATAGGGAAAAGCACATGCGAAGGCCATGAAACAAAAGCATCCTTGGCTTGTTTAAGAATGCCTGTGTAGCTGGAGCAGTGAAAGCTTAGGCGGAAATGGTAGGTGATGACCTTGTAGACCACAGCAAGGATTTTGGATTTTATTCCAAGGATTTTATTCCAAGACAGACAAAAATCCATTGCAGGGTTCTGGACATCAGAGTGTCATTATACAATTGCTGTTGTTAAAGAACTACCCTTGCTTCTATGAGGAAGGTAGACTGTAAGGAGGTGAGACTGGGGAGCAAGGGGACCACACTCGTCCAGGCAAATGTTATCAGTAGCTTAAAGTAGGGTAGTAGGGTAGTATGACTGGAGATAGTGAGAAATTATCAGATTATTGATAAATCTCAAAGACAGATTATATAAGACTTGCTAATGAATTAATTAGATGTCATATGTGAGAGAAACAGAAAAGTGAAGGATGAAACCAAGGTTTTTGGCCTAAACAAGATAGAAGGGGAAACTGTTAGTTGCAAGGTGTGCACGTGAAGACCTGATGCAAGGGTGAGAAATGAGGGATTATTTTGGACTTAATAATTGTGAGATGCCTACAGGATACAGGATACACAAGTGGAGATGTCACATGTATGTCTTTGCTAAATAAATAAATTTAGGGTGAAAATGCATATTCAAGTTGATCCTCCTCAATACAACACATCTATCTTAATGTCCAGACAAGTGACCAGATTTTAAAGCCCATTTCCAGCCCTGAGACCTGACAATACAATAGTCCTCTCCTCTCAGCTGAAGTAAAAACCATCGAAATTCCCCTTTTATGACTTCTACAGGATTTTTCCTTCCCCACATATATGGCTTGCATTTTCCACATTACATTCTCTCTCTTTCCTCTAGCTTCTTGAGGAATAGGTCCCTCTTATTTTAGAAAAAAGGAGAAAAGAAACACGAACCCTTTATTTGACCACCCTGTTCTTTCTTCCTCATTTCCGTGAACTTGGTTGCTTCTCCCTCTGGTCTCTGGTGAAGCTTTCTCTCCTTAACTGTGATTTCCCTGTCCAGATCCCTCCCTGAAACAGTCCTTTCAAGGCCAAGCTCATAGCCTGTTCTCTGATCTGTGTATCCTGGCTGAGACTCTGCACCATTCCCTGTAGTTAACTTCTCATGGGCCTCCCCCAGGATTCAAAATTTGGCCATCTGCTCTCCTATCTGCATTCTTTCTCCCTCAGAAAGCTCATCATTTCCATAACTGGAATAAACACCCCTGTGTGGACTCCCAACTGTTCATTTCAGTCTTTGCTTTCTATCAGAGTTTGGACGTCTAGGAGTATCTAACAAAAGTGGTGGTCTGGCGTAACTGCTGGAATCAGATGGCTTGTGTTTAACTATATAAATGCGGGATTATATTTACCTCTCATCTTTTATAAAATGAGAATAAGATTAGTACCTATCTCACACAGTTTCCATGAGAATTAAATGAGTTTATATGTGTAAAACACAGTGCCTGGCACATAGTAAATATCATTAGTGGAGATCACACTATCACGGCAAACTCAATTAAACACCAAATTCTTCCTTTGCTTCTCTCCCTCTCTAATTGGTTCTCAAGTTTTTCTGTGATATCTCTAGTTCTCAGACCCACAGAGTTAACAGTATTCCATGAAGTGGCAAATATATATCATTTTTATATGTTTTAGATTTTAAGATTCTAAAAGATTATAATGTTTCTTAAACATCAGTGTCCCTGATTCACCCCTTCCCTACCACATGCCTAGGAAAGCAATGATAAAGACCAAGAAGTCATGATGATAACCTAAAACTAAAAAGTAATAATAATAATATACACTGTGCTACATACCAAGTAGTCATCTAAGGAGCTTTTTACATATATTAATTTGTTTAATCTTCACAATACTTCTATAAAGCATAAATATTGTCTCTATATTATAACTAAGGAAACTAAGGAATGCAAAATATAATTTAGGAAGCCTATACTGTAAAAACTACATGGAAGACCCAAAGAAAAGAAATTCTAAGACTCACTCTCACATCAGTGATACAAAATAGCTGTATTTCTGGGTTGTGAGGGGGAAAGAATAAGTAGGAACCCCATTAAAAAAAAATTTTGTAGGACACCTGGGTGGCTCAGTTGGTTAAGTGTCCGACTTCCGCTCAGGTCATGATCTCACAGTTTGTGGGTTGGAGCCCCACATCGGGCTCTGTGCTGACAGCTCAGAGCCTGGAGCTGGCTTCAGATTCTGTGTCTCCCCATCTCTCTGCCCCTGCCCCACTCATGCTCTGTCTCTCTTCTTCAAAAATAAACATTTTTAAAGAGGTTTTTTTTAGTTTTTTTTAAAAGATGCAATTTGTCATTTCTATATTTCTCTGATTCTAAATGAATCACAGAAGAGACCCGAAAAAACATCTGGTTCCACCCCTGTTCCCTCCATCCCCATGTTATAAGACTACCCAACTATAACCATCAGTCCATGAGATAAGTAAGCATCCCTATAAATTGGCAACTGCTCTTCTCTAGAAGGAGACACACGTTACACGGTGTACTCTGAGAGTCACGTGCTTCTCTTTGCATGCCACAAGGAACAGTCTTGGATATATACAAACAAGGAAGGGCTATATGAGCTAACGTGTGACTTTGAAAATCGGTCAAGTATTCCCCACAAATAGCAGCTTGTCGGCACCTACCTGAACTCTAGGTCTCCACTTTTCAGAAGAGAGTGTGACAAGGCTGGAGCCGATGGCTGGCCTAGTGAGCTGCATTCTTACACGGAAAGCAAAACCCCAAAGCTGGGCTGCCCCACCAACACTCAGCACCTCCCACGAATGAGAGAGAGACTATAGCTTGACTGCAGCACAAGACTAATGTGGCGAGTTGAAGAGTTGAACAAATCATTCATTTTCCTGTTGCATAAGCAAGAATTCATACCTCTTGGCTTTTTGTTAGAGAAGGAGGGAAAAGTGTGGCTTGTTACCTCAGAAGATTCTGCCCAATGAAAGGCTGGCCCTTCAGAGGATCTGCCCTAGATGCCACACAGAGTTTTGCAAACCTGGCTCAAAAGTTCTCAAAATAGCTATCTTTGCTTACAGTAGCAGTTAGAAAAATGAAATGAGAACAAACCTTGTAATGTAATATTTTATACCACCTCACTGGTATTCAAATATGTTTTTCTAAGCTCAGATGGTTTCCATATGTGGAAAGACTTCAGATTTAATTTTATTAAAGATAACTAACAGCACTTCGAAACAGTAGTTATCCATATGTCATTCTACCTCCAGCAAAATTTTTATGTGTAAGGATGTTTCAGCTGCCACACATAGTCTTGACTGGCATTCGAGTGGATTATTAGCTGTCTTGCCCCTAGCATCTATTCTGCCTTAATGACTTCTGTTCTCCACCACTGCTGAAAGTGACTGGAGGGAGTACAGATTCCAAAGGCAGCCAAATGAAGCAGAGAAGCTGCAGGAAGCATACACTGAAAGAAAAGTGAGTGCAGTTCCCCCGAGACAGGTGTACGTTAATGTAACCATGGTTTTTAATCCCCTCATATGCTCTCTTTGTAACTATACCTGCCTTGAATAGTATGTTCAAAAGAAAAATGATAATAGCTAACAGCTGGACTCCTTTTAGCACTTTCTTATCAAGTACCTTCTAGTTTGCAGCCTCCCAGAACAAAGAGGATCTCTGTTGCTTAAGCCCAGAAGCTTGATTTATAAACTTAGCATAATGAACCCTGTCAAAATTTTATTACCAATCAGTTTATACCATAATATATATGTGGAGCAGCTATTGTATACAAGGATGACTGATTTTAATGCACTAAAACTTTCCCTTTGTTAACTTTCTCTTAGCCCTGGGAATTGTAATGTCTCCTTTGTTTGTAGTTAGATAACTGCCATTTAGCCAGCTGCCCTAAGATATCTATCTCCATCTGGAGCTACAATTCCCATATTAAAGTGTAATCCATTTCTTTTATCCCCCTTGAGTGATGAACAGAAAAGATCCTGTCTACAACTGATCTAACACCTATGTGTTCTCTCTCATAAGAGCCAGTACCCAAGTTAAACCTCAAGCTATGTGTAATAATTACATTACATTCCTTCTGGAACCCACAAATGTCAAGGCATTTGCTCTACAAGACAGCCTGGAACCAAGATGTAATCGAGCCTTTCACTGATCCCACTGGACTGGGCTACGTACGAATCATCTCCCTTTCTTACCCAACTGGCACAGATAAATAGCAACTGAACAGCATTTTGTCTCCTGAAGAGTATAATTTCCTTAAATTAACATAAGGCACTAGTTGTTGTATTCACTTGCAGCCTTTATAAGGCCAGACATATCTCAAGAAGGCCTAACTAATCTCAGGAAGCAACCCACACGTAGAAAAAGCCTATTACAGAGTTGAAATCCTCTTAAGGAGATGCAGTAGGCAGAATCGTCCTCACTATCACCTGTCTGGGAAATTTGAGCCAATGGGACCTGAAGAGCACTGCAGCTCCAAGCAAGAACACCACCTTTTGTTCTCAGGTTCATTTTATTGCCTAAATCATTCTGTCACCTGCCTCCTCCCTAGGGGCTGAGCTAATAAGACATTGTTACATCTATCAGCAAGTCCATCTGGTTCACTGAAATTTATCTCACAAATAGTAGCTAGTCAAAAGATGAGAAAGTGGTACAAAGTGGTCTAATTTTTATAAGTTTCCCTCCCCCCGCTCCACACAACTTTGGGGGCGGGGGCGGGGAACACTAGCTTCCCTTTCATCAGAGCAGCAACCTGTAAGTAATGGATCCTTTCAGAGCATTCAGATATGGCCTCAATCGGGGCTGATCTTTATCCCAGTTGTTCCCGGTATTTTACTCTATTTTACTCAGGTTAAACTTGCAATGATTCAGTCTTCCACTGGAAGTGACTTTTCTCCTGAGTCTTCATAACCTGGACTGAGTACAAATTGTTTAGGCATATGCAAAAGGTAATGATGCATTCATAAAATAAATAAAGAGCAGGAAAAAAATTTTCCTTGTAAATTGCTGCCAAACATTTTAAGAATCAGTGGGGATTGTGATGTTTTTTAACCTCGGGTCAGATTGGCTACACTCTGACCACCCACTCGTCCGTGGCTAGAATGGAGTTTCCTAAACCTGGTGCCACAGTGGTCAAGAGCCTGGTCTGAATCCTGGCTCTGCTATAGAGATGATAGTGGCCTGGAGATAATAAGAGTGCTTCCACCATGAGCTTGGAGTGGGAATTCATTTGGTTAATATAGGTGAAATACCTAAATAGTGACTAGCTAATCATAAGTGCTATATATTATCTTGATTACAGTCCACAGAACACTAGTTTCAAGAGATGTTACTGGAGAAACAAGAGTCTGTGGTCAATGAAGACTGGAAATACTTCACACTAACGTATTTCATGAAATCTCTATAGCTATCAGGTAGGTACCACTAAGAAAGAAAAAGCAGGACACAGGCTCTCCTGGGGATTTGGCAGTTCTGATTTCAGTTTTACTACTTTCTTGGCATGTGGTAGGTAATCCTTTTGCACCTATTTTAGTAACAAGATATACCCTCCACTACTGGATATCTTCCTTTCTTAAGTTCAATCAAGCACTTGGTTATTCCTTTGCAAGAAAATATGGAATGGTTAATCCTGCAATAATGAAGTTGTGTCTCTCTACCTGCTCTGTCTCCATACCTTTTGGCATATACAGTTGGGCCAGTCTCAACTGCTGCCTGCCAACAGCCACAGTAAAATGCCACTGTTCAAGAAGTGTCCTAGCTTCAGAGATGATAAAATGTGGGAGGAAAGTACTGCTTAGAATTGATGAAACATTTATGGCCCTCTTTAGGAGTACCCCAGTGCATATTAGCATATTAAAGGTGGGAGGAAGCCCTGCAATAAAGGAACCACCTTCCCTGATTTAAGCCAAAGTATTGGACCCTACACCTTCTTTACAAGTTCACACATATCAACATGTTGGAGCGTGCTGAAATAGAACCTGACAAATCTAAGCATTACAGAGCAGTTAGAAGAGATTTGTGCAGCTCCTTTAGAATCAGGCAGTGACAAAGAGAGGGAAGACTGGCTTAATAAGGTTCAGGACATGCTGTCCCCAAATATGGGATCTTAGCATATTGAATATTTTAACCTGAAGGAGTTTGAGGAAAAAGGTCACTCTGAGCTCCCCTGCTCCCAATTCTTCCTCTGAAACAGGTCATAAAATCCTTATGTGAGAGGTGCCCTTCCTAGACCCTGAGGAGAGGAGCATCCTTATCTCCAAAGACAAAAGAATGTCCAGAAGAATCCTAACAAACAGGCCTTCCTAAGTTTCCCCCAGTTCAGTACACTTAGCTCATATTTTTTAACCCTTCATATTTCTACCACTGCCCATTCTTCGACAAACCCAGCATAAACATACACATGTCTTTATGTGCCTTTCAGGCCTTCATTTTCTTATGAAGGCTTCTGTATCACATAAAACTTATATTCAACACATTTGTTTGCTTCTTTCCTGTTAATCTGTCTTTGTCAGTTTAATTTTCAGACCCAATCGGGGACTCTAAGAGTTGAGGAAAACTTTTTTCTCCTCTACAACCCTGTTTGGGATCAAAGACAGGAAAGCAGCCCCAAAGAACTCCTAGAGACTAGTGATGAGTCAGTCTCTCTGTACTTTTGAGGAAAATACTTGCCTTGATCTCAGCCCAGGTCCTCATCATGATGAGACTAACTCCTTAGAACTGGTCAAATTCTAGTTTAATAACAAATATTATTGAGGTCTCAATGTAACAAGGCCCTGAGCTCAGCAACAGAGCTACGAAATGACTGTGGAAGTTCCCTTTGTAATCTGTAAAAAGATGATAGTAACAACACAATAACAGTGTTATTGGCCATATGCAATGAAGGAATGTATGTGAAGCACTTAATTACAGTGTCTGGCACGGTTTGTTGCAAGGTTCATTCCAGTGAGGAAGATGGAAAGAAAGTGTAAGAAACGCTGAAGAAGCAAGGACCACCACCACTCCCCTGTCCCATAGAAGGCAGATTCCCATAGAAGCCACCAAGCAAATGGCTTATTGTCCTCTGGTTTACTTTAACTTTAAATTCAATCCATTCTAGTTCCTTTGTGCCTGCAAAAGGACAAGAACCAAAGGAGAGTTCAGCCTACTTGGCATCTGGTCATCTGCCCCTTGCAAACACTGGATTGTGGCAGAACCAAGCAATGCTTGTTCTGACTTCAGCTTGGCATTTGGGATGAGAACCAGCAGTGAGAAGATCTGTTAGCAGTGGGGGAGAGAGAAGGTGTGTACAACCAGAGGAAGTCAGGCTAAACACAAGGCTTTCACTTCCAGCCACAGAATGGCAAGCCAGGTGCTGGATAGTGACACCTCAGGTACTGCCCGACAGCCCCTGCTGAACCTCTGAACTGGAGGCCACTGAGAAAGATCTCTGTGACATATTCAGACCCATTTGCACTGGAGTTACAACAATCAGACTAGGGGCCAGAGATTTTAAAGACAGTGTCGATTGTCTTCAAGGGGACCCACTTCACACCGGAGCTTCCATTTCTTTCTCCCTGTCGTAGAGGCACAGCCAGCCACTCCTCCACTTTTGTTGTGCTTCTAGGTCCTCGCAGCTACTCAGGGGCAAGATGTCAGACTCTTAGAAGCTTAGCCTCCTGCTGGGAAAGGGAAACTGAAGTGAAGAGAATATTTCGGAGGATAGGAAAACTATTAAGTCAGCTTACTTCCTTTTCCTGTTTTACATCTTAAGTGACTCAAAAGGAGGGGAGGGAAAGAGGGGGAAAATAGTGACTGCTGGCAGAAAGTTGCAAGAGCATTGGTTCTGAATGTTCTCTTCAAAGTGAGATACTGTTTTCTGTTACTGTAGGGTCAGTTCTCATTGTATTAGTTTGATAACTGAAAGCTACTTGGTAACATAGAAAAACTTATTTAAAATACTCACTAGGGAATTCATATGCTTCATTGCTCCAGACTAAGTGCTGTAATAAGGATAGCTTATCTCGTGTGCCAAATCTCTCTCAAAAGAATAAGGAATATCAGATTATTAAAAATCTAATTGAACTCATTTACAAAATGTTAACTAATAGAGACAACCTTGTATGATATCCATCTGATATCCCGTGGATGGGTAACTACTGTTATTTGATTTCACTCTTCTTTAAGAATTACAGCTAGAGCTATATATTTATGGTGTCTTCTTCATAATTGGAGCAAAACACCACACAGACGTGGAAACTTCAGCAGTTGGCAGTAGTAACAAAACTGATAACTCTATGTTGGTTTGGATTCTCCATGCAGACATTAATTGGGATAAGGAACAACTTGTTGAATCAACAAAGACTGTCCCCACCTACAAGGTGGAAAGGAAAAGCAAGGTAGAAGAGAACAAAGGAATAGAAAAAAATGTTGCCCAGACTCATACCCATAAGAATGAGTGGGAGCTAAGACAAGAGAAGAAAGGGGGCGCCTGAGTGGCTCAGTAGGTTAAGCGGCTGACTTCAGCTCAGGTCATGATCTCACAGCTCTTGGGTTTGAGCCCCGCGTCAGGCTTTGTGCTAAGAGCTCAGAGCCTGGAGCCTCCTTCCAATTGAGTCTCTCTTTCTCTCTGTCTCTCTGTCTCTCTCTCTCTCTGGCCCTCTCCCACTCGTGATCTCTCGCTCTCAAAAATAAATAAAACATTAAAAAAAAAAAGACAAGAGAAGAAAGGTAGAGGTAGAGATATAGAGATGCATTCAAGGAAAAGTTTAGTAGAGAAGATATTTGCAAACCACTGAAGGAACTTAAAGATTGTAAGGGAAGGGAGTTCATCTTTTTTTTTTTTTTTAATGTGGCAGTCTACAACTGCCTGGAAGATGGAGAGAGGACACAGAGAAAAAGATGGTATCTATCTTTGGTTTCCATAGCAATGACTAACAGTGTCACCGTCAAAGCATCATGACTTCAGAATAGGAATGAGGCTACAATAACTAATAATAGCATATACTAACATCCCTTTTAAATCTCTCCCCAAGTGATTTATCACTAATTAGTATTTTTCACTAATTTTCACAACACCTGTGATGTAGAGAGTATTATCCATTTTATTTCAGAGATTAAAAACCCAGAACAGGAGAAGTTTAAATGAACACCCTGCCTGAAAAGTAGTATTGCTGCTAGTCTTTCACCATACGGTGTAAACTTACAGAATAATCTATGTGAAAAACTGTTTCATTGGTTTCAGGACAAGTAATGTATTTTGAGCTAATTATTTTTGGAAAGTGTACTAGCATTGTATGGAGAAAAAAACATTCCTAACAACTATTCATATGTTTCTTCTTTGCTTACAAAACAAGAAGAAGCAGAAATTTCAACCATTTCAACAACTCAGGGTTGCTTTCCAAACTTCTTGCATCAAAGATTGCTAGTCTATCTTCCCCTTATTGCAACTGGCACTCTTTCAGGCTTTTTATATTTTTTCTGGGCTTTGTTTCACTTTAGTCTTCTCTCTCTCTCTCTCTCTCTCATTCTCTCTCTCTCTCTCCCTCCTTCAAACACACTTTTAATGCCAGACATGACACTATGACCACCATTTATCACTATAAATTTCATAGTAGAACTACTTAACATGCAGAGCAAGTTTGTATAGTAGTGGGGAGGACTTTGGAGGTGGACAAACTGAGTTCTAATTCTGTCTCTGCCACCCACCAGCAGGGTGAACTTAGGCCAACCACTTCCCTGACCTTAAAATATGATAATAGTATGTGCTTCACAGAGTTGTTGTGAGAATAAAATTGAATAATGTACATACAGCACTTCATAATGATTATTCCTGGGGCTTTGAAAACCCACGGGTCTCTCCCTAGGTAGCTGTCCTTCCACTTTCTCATACCCTATTTCACATTTCCCATCTTGGCTCTAAAGCCTTTTGACATTTACTTCCTTTTAGGGAGCTCTGCCTATTAATACCATGAGGACAAGGAGAGAATGCTCAGAAAAGCTATGTTCACACTCGGGGTATCTATGAGGACCTCAGAAAGTACCTGAGGGACTAGAGACCCAGAGATCAAAGTTTTCTTCCTGTGTGCCATCTTACAAATTGTGTGATCTTGGGCAAGCTACTTAACTTCTCAGACCTTCATTTTCCTCTTCTCCAAAATGTCATCAATATTTCATAGGAGGTCATAGGGATCTTGTAAAGATTAAATGTGATTATGAATATGAAAATTGCCTTGTACAGGAGCATAACACACAATAGATGCTCGATAAAGTATGAACTGAATGTGACTATGAATTTAAAATATTCCCTACCATTCTCACTTTCCTCAAATTTAACAATCTGGGATATCCTATAATGCAGTTGTTAAAATCATGTAGTGGAAGATCGTTTATTGACAGGAAACAATGCTCATGATCTATTACTAAGTGAAAAGAAGTATTTATATCATTTTTGTGTTTTTTTGTTTTTAAACACACACAACACATCACATACACACACACACACACACAGAAAAAGGGGATGTGAGGATTTTTCAAAATGTTAACAATGATTCTTTCTCTGTGATGTTTGTGGTGTGTGTGTGTGTGTGTGTGTGTGTGTGTGTGTGTGTGTGTGGTTTTTTCCTGTTTTCCAAGTATTCTAGATTAAGCATGAATCCCTTTCCTTTTAGGAAGTAAAAGTAAAATTTAAAAAAGAAACTATGGCAACTGTTAAGATGTATTATATTCTTGTATACATAAAGCATGACCATGGAAGAAAAGCAGTAAAAGCAGCAGGGAATGTGGAGAGAGGAAGAAGCTGCCAAGACCTGGGGGGAAGGGAGAGGGAGCAAAAGGGGTCAGAGAGAGGACATGTGTTAGGTCAGGGCTAAGACTCAGAAAGAGCCTTGTCTTCTCCCAGGCATTTGTTTCTGGGACCGCCAAAAAGCCTAGGGGGATACTGGGCCATGTCCCAGCCAGGCAAACCACCACATTCAAATTCCATTAGAGAATGAGGAGTCCGTGGACTTCAGAGCCCTGGTGCCTGTCTTTTCTCTCTTAGGCCCATAAAATGAGTGATAACCTTGCCTGCTTACAAAAAAAGCTAACGGATGACCCAGATGGCCTCTAATGTGGCTGTCAAGCCTAGGAGACTTTGGTTTACTAGGTTAAATG
Organism: Crocuta crocuta; assembly: GCF_008692635.1. NCBI lineage: Eukaryota > Metazoa > Chordata > Mammalia > Carnivora > Hyaenidae > Crocuta > Crocuta crocuta. Next base: position 5,066,416 of record NW_027531999.1, on the reverse strand, counting down.
AGCAATAAACCAAAAGCTGTTGCCACTAGGTGGCATGCCCCAAATACTATTTCACTTTGAAACTGGCAAAAAAAGTTGAACCAGACACCCTTTAAGTCCAAAGCATTATTAGAGGCAACAAGGTGATGACCATTTAAGGTTTTCAGTTACTCCTTGTTAAAAACAAGTAACAATCACCACCTTCCCAACACTCCTCTCCAGAATAATAAATTCAATGTATTTCTCATGGACACATCTGACAGTCTCCTCAGGAGACTCCCCTCCCTGTCCTTGCCCCCATTGGGATCTATAAGCGTCCTTAGCCAACCAAAATAAGTAAGTGCCCCTACAATACTCCAAAAGTGAAGATAAGTCTCTGGAATCATCATTGAATAATGTCCAACCATAGATGTCAGGTTACCATTAGATGAAGGAGGACAAGAAAGGTCCTAATGTGGATCTATTAGAGTTGAGGAGAGATAAGAATGGTATTCAGCCATTCTTTCATTCAACATGAATATACTCCTTTTTAGTAAGCTTCTCTTACTAAATATCAGTGCTACTGCCAGGACCTCTATATTTAACTAGAGCTATCAGTTATTTACACCTTACTGTCTTTTCTCCTAAAAGTTAGATGCTATTGTATATTCTGTAAAAATGGGATTGTGTTCAGATGATTAAAGAGAGGGGTCATTTTGGAGCACATGAAAAGAGCACCCAGAAAGGATGGGACAGGTTGAACTTGAACTTGTGGCTGCTGAGGCTCACTGAACTCTCGGCACTTTTGAGTGAGGAGAGGAGAGAGTGAAGAAATAATTAAAGGGAAGTGATGAAAGAAAGGGATGTGGCAAGACACACTTTGCATAATGTGCACCTTTGCCTAGGACTATCTGGATCATAAAGCCCTAAGTGATGAAATGTGAAGAAATATAGGCAGTTTGGTATTTTCTGATTATATAACTCTAACAGGAAACTGCCCAATTCCCTGTTATTGAAGTAAATTAACTATAGGAGATATGACAATAAATATAAGGACAGATTTTTTTTTAAAGCAGACACCCCTGTGGATTCACACAAATGGGTACTGCCCCTTTCAAAGTGGAGACTTTAGGAAGCTGATCACTCATTTTAATGATATAGACCATTTGGGGAGTTCCTCTTTTTGAATTGATTTTGGCAACTGACACATATCTTTTGAAAAGCCACAGTACCAACAAAATATCATTCTTTTTGAAGATGGATTTCACTTGTTGATAGAACCAAAAGCTATTTGGAGCTAAGTCTGGCAAAAAGAAACAATGATCAATAAAAATATTCTATTTCTGGTCCAAAATGAGATGCCTTTGCAGAATTGATTGGAAGAGGTACTCTGGTTTCAAGCTGAGCCCCAATCCTCATTCCACTATTTCATTAGCTTTGTGAATATAAGCAAGTTATGGAATCATTATGTGTCTCATTTTCCTCATCTATAAGATGTAGATGACAGTGTTAGTATGTGATTAAATGAGATAATGCATGTAAAATACTTCCATCGTGCTAATTCATACTGTTTATTAAATAAAGAGTAGTATTGGCAATGGCGGCAATAGCCATAATAGAAGTAGTGGCAGCCATAGTAAGATGTGACTTATGAATACAAAGAGGCAATTTAAAAAGGATACAGCTTCCCAAAGTAGCAACTTTTAATAACCACACTAATTTGCATGTGTGTTCTGAAATATTTTTTAATCTTCTTTTTGCTTACTAGCCAATCCTTATTTAAACTCAGGGGGTACAGATTTCTAAAGAGCTTCTCCAGTCAGTGGAGAATACTTAAATAGACAGTTTCTGCATCAGTGGTTTTAAATTATTATGCCAATATATTAGAATGAATTAAGATGCTCTATTTTCTAGACATGTCAAATTGTATGTCTTTTGTTAATTCACAATAAAGATGTACAAGGCTAGTGTAAGTCATTTTAAAAACTAAACCAGATATGATCAGCCAATCAAATAATTGTTGACCATGGATTTTGGACTGCATGGGCTAGCCACTGTGCTAGCCACCAGAGATTTAGGGCTAAACCAAATAGACATACCAGACTGGCCAGAAGTTCTTGGATTCTTAAAACTACTTGTAGCTAAAAACAAACAAACAAAAACCTAAAAAACAACACTTCTAGGTAAGGCCCCCTCACATACATGCATAAACCACACACACACACACACACACACACATACACACACACACACACACACACACACACAAACGGGGCAACATCTCTGGAAGAATACTCAAGACAATAGTGATTGCCTCTGGAGAGCAACCATTTTATACCATTTTGTACTGAGTTACCATGTGTGTCCATTATCTTTTCAAAAAGTAAAGAGAAGCTAAAAATTAAAACTTTTATATAAACCAAAAAATTTAGTTTTTATCTATTATTTAGTAGTTTTTATTATTCTATCTTTGTGCATCCTCTTAACTCGTTCACAGCAATATAGTATTACTATTGATCCCCAGCCAATTAATTACTCCTAATTTCCCTTGTAAGCACACAATTAACAGCTGTGCAATCTATCAGTCCATGTACCCCAGTGATGGCCTGTTGAAATGCTTTCCTAAATAAATTTGGTGTGGCAGGGTTATCAGGATCTTACTGCCTGGCTGGGTAGCCATTCTGTAGCTGGCTAGCAGGATCTGCAACCCACACACCAGAGCCATCCGGCATCCATCTCCTTCATCAGCAGCATGTCTCCCAGAGGCACTAAGCAGTGACCTTCCTCTGTGAATGCTGAGGCTCATTTTCCTTTTTGGAGCTCATTGCTCTGTGCTTTATTCCAGAGAGCCATATGTCCTTCCACTTTAACCTTGTCAAGAAATCATCAATCAGTCTATCAGCAAATATTTATTAATCATCTCCCATGTTCAAGGCACCATGATAGATGTTTTGGGAGGATGTCAAGAAATACAAAATGTGGTTTCTAACCTACAAGAGTTTATTGTCTAGTTCACAGGATAGAATGTATAACAATTCAAAAGGTAGAACCGTAAAGGGTAGAATATTAAAGGTGACAAATTAAGAGGTGAAGGGGGAATGGAAACTAACATTTATCAAATGCCTAAACACTGTGCAAGGTGCTTCATATATGCTTCACTTAATCATCCTGCCAGCCCTGCTTTTAGCTCCATTTTATAGACTTAGAGATGAAGAAAGTTGCCTAAAATCACACAGATAGACAATGGCAGCACTTGCATTAAAACTTCAGTAAATGTAATTCTAAGGCTTTACTTTGCTGACTCCAAAGTATTGCTCTTTCCCACATATATAATACTTCCCCATAGAAAGTCAGGGTTCTAGGAATTAATTGGAATGAGTTATCACTTGAAGTGGTAACACTAGATACCATGAATAGGTGTGAAATCTGAGGAAAGCTTTCAAAGGGTTAAAAAGCCAAAGATGGATAGAATGCTGTAAGGTAAGGGGAAGGAAGTGTATTTCCATTTATAAGAAAGGCCTGTATTGTCATGTAGAGATGGAAAAGCCCAAGCTGATGAGAAGAGCATTAAGTACCCATACCCTGTCACCTGCTCTACAACACATGTATACAACATGGTCCTGGACATGTAGGTCCTTCAGGAATCAGCCAGTTTATAAATAAGTGAGCTCTTCTTGGGAGGCTGGACTCCTGAGAATACACTGGGAATGGCATGGACCTGGAACCTCTTAAAACCTTATAGTCTCCTTAGAGATTCTTGGTGTATATGAGGGACCCATCATACAAGACCAGCAATTTTACTTTATAAGAAATAAGTATATTAAAACAAGCATGTAGATATTTTGGAGTATATTCCAACATTGACATTAATTTTTTTAATAGGCATTAATGCAATGCCTAGTTTATAGTGGGAAGCATTATGAGCTTTGGGCACTGGCACAGACAGCTGGTAATAATAGGTTATTGTCCTCTGGCACTGAGGGTTTCTCAGGGTAGAGGCTGAGAAGTGCTAGTACAGACAAGACACATACATGGCAGAACACATGATATGTGGAGGCAAAGGTAAAGGGAAGTAGGTCCATAATGCTACTCTGAGTCTCCCTGTTCTGGTCTCCCTTGTCATCCATACTCTTATGTTGTTTTTATTTCTTGTACTAACTAGAAAATCTCTCATTAGGACACTCCATGCATTGCTTTGTCCTGATAAGTCATCCTTGACTCTCTTGTTTGTCTCAACGCCACATCTGATCCATCAACAGTCTTGTTGGCTCTATCTTGGAAATGTACCCGGAGTCCACAGTGTCACCACCTCTAGTCCCAATACCCCAGCCCAAAGCTCATCTTCACTCCCCTGCATTGTCTCAGTTGCCTCCTAACTGGTTTCCCCGTTTCAGCCCTTGCCCCCAGAGTCCACCTTCAACAGCAGCCAGACGGATCATGTTACAGCCTACATCAGATTATGAGAGTGCTCTGCTCAAAACCCCCAGTGACATCCTGTCCCCCTCTGACTAAAAGCCCAAGACCTCCAAATGGCCTATAAGGCCCATACAGTCCTTTGCAGACACCTCCTGTGTTTTCCCTGCCCTCACCATTCCCCAGCCACACATGCCTCTTCACTGTTTCTGAGCAAGCCAATCCCCTTCTTTCTCAGGGCCCTTGTACTTTCTGTTCCTTCTCCCTGAGATACCTTTCCCCCAGATATCTACATGGTGTTTCCCGCCCCCCCCCCACTCCCCTCCAGATCTCCACACAAAGGTCACTTTTTCATTGAGTCCTGTCCTATCTTTGCAAAGCCCTTACAGGCCCTGCTAACAATATCTGATATGCCATGTATTATACTTGTTCCTTGCCTACCTCCCTCCACTAAAATGTCTGTTTCACAAGGGCAAGGATTCTTATCATTTCATTTATTCCCTGCACCTTGAGCAGTGCCTGAAACTTAGTTGGTAGGCAAGAAATAATAGCTGAGTGAATGAATTTGCTAATCTTTGGCTCAAAGAAGTTTTTTTTTTAATAAAACAGATCAAACTAAACTACCTGCCAAGAAGCAAAGAGAAATTGCATTTAAATAAAATTTAAAGCAAGTTGCAGAATTTGAGTAGCATAATTTTACTGTCTAAATGATATATTTGGGTATATATTATGGAACACTAACCATATGCAAGCAGTCTGATAAACATACCGTACATAGGCCATGTGATATACTCTTACGTGGATGTTTGTAATTGTAGGAACCAAACCACTGGAAAGTGGGAATGAGGTTTGAGGGAGCAAGAGAAGACTAGATTTACTTTTTACCCTTCTCCATTAGTCGAATGTTTTATAACAAATATGTATTATTTTATAATTGAAGTAGAAAAAGATCTGAGAAGACTGGATATCAGTCTTATTTCTATTGAACACTTCCCAGTTTCATTTTTATCTTCTCACAGGATGATTTCTTTTGGATTTGGGGCCTGTGATAATTTACATGATTGTAAGTCTCTCAAATTCTTTCTTAACTACTATAGAAAATATTACAAGTGTTGGTGCCACCCAGAAAGCAAAGGATGATGATGCCTTTTTACCCCCTTTGGGTCACATATTTTTAAAGATAACTTGTTCCAATTGGCATGGTTATGAAATGAGAAATTATTACATACAAGATTGCCGCAATCCACATTTTCTGCCTATCTTTATGTCCCACATGTTCTTAAGATGTCTATCACCTCAGTATCTACAATTTCCACATCTGTAGTATAACAGCGTGGTGCAACAGTCCTTTGCAATGCTGCACACCAACAGAAAGAGGCCAGGCCCTGCCGCAGTGTCGCAACACGCAGGGTCTTTCCGCCTCAGTTGGACAGACGCCCAGAAAGGCGAGGCAGAGGACTCTTAAGGACTCCACGCAGAGGCCAGGCCTGTCAGAACTGCAGTGACTCCACACAGCAAGGGGCACTGTATGTGCGGCAGTTTGCCTGCCTCCCTCTGGCTCGCCTTTATTGTTGAGTTGAGCAATCGGGGCAGTTCACGGGGCGACAGAGACTCCACTACCTAGCACATCTGGTTTCCGCTGCTGCGCTTCTGAAGAGTTCCTTCGGCCTCTCGGTGACCACGCCCTTTCCCAGGCCCGGCCCACAGGAAGTCAGGCCCGGAGGGAAGGAGGCGTCGCAAGTTGTGGGAACCACACAAACTCCCGTGGCACCGACAAGATCTACTCCACCCCTCACTCAAGAAACAGGCTCAGAACCAGCTTTAGTCCTCTGCCCCATCCCCGAGCCCTCTTGCCCTGAATGGCTGACTGGGGTGATGTTTATACTCATGTTTTCATACTTAAGGAGGTTTTGGGGGCAGGGATCAACTCCCCACCACTCAGACTGCACACAAGAAACCTGATGCTCAACTTTTATGAATCAGGTCATGCAAATGGGGTGAGGGAGGGAGGAGGGAAATTAGATAGCATTTTATACATGGTTGGAGAGAGCAGAAGAGGGAGAGAGAGCTAGACATTTTTTTTAAATGGTAGCAGTGGCTGCTGAGTACTTGGTTTCATTTGCTGCTACAGTGGACAGCCTTGGTACAGCCTTTCTGAAAGGTGATGTGACCACATGTATCAAAAGCCTTAGATGCTCATATCTACAGAAATTCCATTTCAGAAACTGAATCTAAGGAAACACAAGAGGTACATACAAAGAATGTTCTTTGGCAGGTTACATCCATAGGCATGGAATAATTTAATATTTCAGAAGGTAGAAGGTTTGCTTTTTTTAAGGGCATGAGGAGCTGTTCATGATAAGTGAAAAGGCCCTATATTTATGTAAAAATGTACATATCCTATGTAAAAATATGCATGAGAGGGAGCACTCCTTTCTCTTGACCTCCCCTCTACCCTTAGCTACTAAGTACTGCACTCTCTCTTTTTTTTTTTAATATTTATTTATTTTTGAGAGAGAGAGTGCACACACAGGGGAGGGACAGAGAGGGGGATACAGAGGTTCTGAACGGGCTCCAAGCTGACAGCAGAGAGCTGATACAGGGCTTGAACCCATGAACCATGAGATTATGACTTGAGCAGACGTTGGATGCTTAACCAACTGAGGCACCCAGGTGTGCCCCCCCTTTTTTAAATGTTTATTTATGCACTCTTCTAAATTTCTTCCTAGTCACTGGCCATTCCTTCCATCTCCTATGGGAGTCCTCCCCCCTTCTTTCCAATGGATACATATTGAAGGGCCTCAGGTCTCAGACTGCAGGCCTCAGACTTCCTGTCCATCTTTAATTAACTCCTTAGACAGGCCCCATCTCTTTTCCATCCTCCTAATGAAGATGATCCTCAGATTAGAATCCCCAGTCCCATCCTGTCCCCAGATCTCCTACCATGTCTCGAACTACCTGCTCAAAATCTTCACTGAAATTTTCACTCAGGCTTCTCATATCCAAAACTGAAATCCTGATTTCCACCACCACATTTCCCCTGTTTCTCTCTTGTTGTTCACCTCTGTAAATGGATCATCATTTCACTGGAAATGGGATTGGACATCATCCTTTTCATGCCTGCCTTCCTTACACCCAACCCTTCAGCAAGTTTGCTGTTTCTACTCAAAATACATGCCAAACCCAACAACCTTCCCACTGTCTCCACCACTCACCCCTCAGCCCAGGAGGCTGGCATCTTTCCCCTAGACTTATAATCAGCCTCTCAACTGGTCTCTCTGCATCCACACTATGTGCCTAAAATCCATTCTGCACACAGCAACCAGTGATCATTTTTTAAGAAATAAGTAAATCAGATCAGAAGGCAGGAAACCCATAACCAAAATGTTAATGTTATCCAGGAATGATGAGATTATAAGCTGTTCTTGTTTTTTGTCTGTTTCACTGTTACTTGTCAAAGTTCTAACAATAAGCATGTTTCACTTTTACTATCAAGAAATCAAAATGTTTTGTTTTTTTGTTTTTGTTTTTTTTGAAAAAACAAAATCGTTAACAGGTCTCAGCCTGGAATGTTAGGAGTTTATCTCCCATGACTCAGTTCTGGCCCACCAGGACCAAACAAGCTACAGAGCAGTAATGAGTGCTCAGCCTCCAAAGGTGGCAAAGGTGCAATGGAGGAATGTCCTCAGCTAAAGTGGCAGATACACAGCACTTGTGATGTCCCTTCTCTTACCTGAATGCACAACAGATTTCACTGTATGACTGCTACCATTGCCAGCTGAGCTTAGATGCAGATCCAGAATCCTTCTCAACACAGAGGCAGCCACTATCATTCAGTTGCGACTAATGCTTAAGAGGAAACGTATTAGTCGTTTGTAACAAGCATTCTACCTGAAGACTAAGAAATTACTATGGTTTCTCTTAAGTAGGTATAATGCACTAAATATTTTCCAATCAGTTTTATATCTAAAACCTCATGTATCTTTGCAAAACCCCATAAGGTGAGTAGAGAAGATATTTTTATCCCTCTTCTAATGGAAATGAGGGGCTCCTGGGTGGTTCAGTCGGTTAAGCATCGACTTTGGCACAGATCATGATCTCATGGTTCATGGGTTCAAGCCCCACATCAGGCTCTGTGCTGACAGATAGCTCAGAGCCTGGAGCCTGTTTTGGAGTCTGTGTCTCTCTCTCTCTGACCCTCTCCTGTTCACACTGTCTCTCTCTATCTCTCAGAAATAAATTTAAAAATTTAAAATAATTTTAATGGAAATGAGGGCCACAATGGTGAGAGTCACACAGCAGAGCTCTGGTCACCTCATTGCCACTCCTGTGTGCTTTTCCATGGTTCCCATAAACCTCTGCAGGCTATGAGAGAGGTCAGAACCACACACCAGACCCTGACTCAGGAGAAAGGGATGTGGGAGCCAGGGTTAGACCCAAATTTGAGCGGAGATGAACTGTTTCTAGATAATGAGTAATTCATTACTATTAACAACTTTGAAAATAAATAATGGTGAAACAGACGAAGTTCACAAATTTCACAACAAAAGCCATCATCCTCTTCAGGGGCAGTGCCTCTGAAAGGCCAACTTGTTTGTTGGTTACCATAGCAACCATGACTAGCTAGTCTTCCATTTGACCTATTCTGAAGTAGCTTTTTTTTTTTTTTTTTTTAAATCAGGGCTCCCAAGCTTGCAAAGAACAGATTGCTCAAGTGGCTTTAGCATCTTTTCACACTTTCTTGTCACCTTCTCTGCAGTCATACGCAGGTTCAGTGGCCAAGAAAAATAAAGTATTCACATGACTGCCATGAAATAGAGTACAAATTCCTTCCTACTGCTGTTCCATCTGTCTGAAGTAAGCAGCTTGCACCATCAGCCACTAAGCAATTCTGATTGCCATCAGAGATAGTGTGGCCTCTGTCCTTGGCAAGCCAATTAATAGAAGTTCCATGGTGAGAAATAAGTAGAGAAAACTTCTGTTCCCAAAGGAATAGTCATGGCACTTTAAACTAGAAAAGACTAATGAGAAGATTAAGCTTTTTGTAATGTAGTCCTGCATGTGGTATCATTGACAAATGGGGTTCATCTCTTCAATCTCCCCTTCCATCCCCTCCTGCCACATATCTCCCACCTCTCCCCACCCTCCTTCGACACTCCCACAATCAGACACCCAGAGGCTAGATCCTTTATATTCTTTTCCCACCTTTATGCCTTTTTAACTCAGTTTTAAAATGAACTGCTGCATATCTGAGCAATATTCAAGTGAGAGGGGCCATCTGTTAGCCAAGGAATTTCTTCTTCCTGATATCATAATAAGAATGACCCTGGTATAGACTGGTTCTGCAGGGGTGAAGTGGAGGCAGGGAACTCTAGAGCACTGGGGTTGTGCTCTCAGCCCCACCTTATTCCACACACACACACCCTTCCACCCTAAGACTATGGGTTTCCAAAATCCAAAGCTCTGCTTCACTTTGCTGCAAGAATGGCCTTACTCTCCCCCAAACCTCTGTCCTTGCTGCTGGCAAATGAGAGCCTAAGACTTTCAGGTGGTCTGGGTAAAAGTGATTCTGCAAAGCACTATTGTTGAAAGAATGGTTGGCTGAAGTCAGAACACCAGGATCAGAACATAGTGCTGGCCCCTTCCACTTGTCCATCAAACGTGTGGACTCTGTCTAATTTCCTCTATGGAATAATAATTGCCATAAAGTATGATGTGCTCATGTGATATGAATACAGTGCTACCATGGAATACCATCTATGCCAATTATAGACGCTAGAGAAGTCAAGTGAGATGAGAAAAACAAAGTGTGGTTTAGCTGAAAAGAAGAAATAATCAGTAAATTGCTTACAGGGTGTGCCTAAGTGCCATGCAACCCAGTAACAATTAGGTGTTCTATTAAATATGTGCCAGACTAAGTCTGTTGTAAATTTAATTCAATTGCAATAATTGGATTTATGCAGGGCCATTTACTCACAATCAAAAACAAAACAAAACAAAACAAAACAAAAAGGACCCCTCCATCTCCATCTCCCCTCCAGGAAGAAGGGAAATGGAATCCCTAACGTGCCCCATGTTATATATAGTTTCCTGAGCCAGCTGTTCAATGTTCAGTCACACTTTGTGTTTTACTCTGTGCTACTTATACACCTTCTACCTCCTTCCCATCGATTCCTAGGTTTGGGCAGAGGGAAATAGGTTCCTCAGGGATAGCTAACAATATGGCTTCCCTAAGGGGAGCTGACAGAATGGTCAGAATGGCTGGTATTTCTCAGTGGGAAGGACAAGACAAACAAGACCCAAGCAGCAAGTACATGGGCGAGGAGGAGGTTTGCAGGAAGAAATGCCAGTGGAATGAGCCAGAAGCTGGGGTCAATTGCAGGGATGCTGAAGGATAAGCACCAAAGTGGAATGAGCCAGAAGCTGTGGTCAGTTGCAGGGATTGCTGAAGGATAAGCACCAAAGTGGCAGGAGTCAGAAGCCAAGAGGAAAGTATCCCCAAAAGAAGGCCACCAGATGACAGGGCTGGAAAGCAGTGGGACTATCTGTCAGCTCAGCTTTTTGGAGCTCTCCCTTCTTGAGGGGGCCTCTCCTGCTCTTAGAGTGCCTGAGTCCTCACAGCAAGACTCTTAACCAGACCCCAGACAAGTCCGAGAAAAATGAACCAGGCTGGACAAACTGGCAGAGTTCAAGGGAAAGCCATGACTCCACTTTTCACATTAAAATTATAAAAAACAAAAGATGTTCCCCCCAGGTCACCAAATCTGTGTCAGATCTACTGTCATCCTAAAAATGGCAGCTCCGGACCCTGCTTTAGAAGTGAGGTTTCTCATCTGGGTCAAACCCTAGAGGCTAGTATCAAAACATAAGGGAGCATGATAACAAGGGGAATATAGTTATGTTTGTTGCCTTATAATTATAGGATCCTAAAGCAATAGGCTTGGAAGGAATTTGATACTCCACACCCAATAGGGAGAATATGGGTCACAGAGGACAAATCCATGCACAAGAACTCACCATGTGAATTACCCTATC
>NW_027531999.1:5001611-5054890 GCF_008692635.1 Crocuta crocuta | reverse complement strand
CCCATGCTTCTGCCCGCCCCCCCCCCCAATACTGTAGCTATACTCTGCCAATGCAGAGAGGCATATTCTGGTATCATGTCAAATCAAAGCTTTCAATGGCTTCCCATTGTCCTTGGAATGAAATCCAAACCCCTAAACAGGGTCTACATGACCTGGCATGATAGGGGCCCTATGTGCCTGACAAATCTCATTATTTAGTGTTGTTTCCCACTTTAGTCACTCTGACTCAGCCACTCTGGACTGCTCTCCCTTCTTTTTCCCTGCCTCAGAGCCTCTGCACCATCTGGACTCTGACACTACCTCTCATCATGAATGGCTCTTTCTCATCCTCAGATCCCAGGTTCACACATACCTCCCGAGAAGGTCTTCCACTCATGAAGTCATCCAGCAGGTACTGAGAACCTGCAGTGGGCCAGGTGCAGCAGTGAACTGCATAGCCCCTTCCCTCTTGGAGTTTTACATTCAAGGTGGGGGTGGGGGCACAGGCAATAAACAAAGCAGGAAATAGTATACATACTCTGTCAGGTGTGGTAAATACCATGGAGAAAACAAAGCATATTTAGGGATTAAGGAGAAAGAATGGGGGTAGGAGAGGAAGTATTGAAGATCTTTTCCAATATTCTCTCTCTTAGCCTCTATTCCCTTCATAATGCCCATCACACTGTGTAACTTTTTAATGTATGGGTTTGTTTTTGTTTTTAAACTAGAAAGTGAATAACCACTAGAATGTAAACTCCATGAAGGCAGGAAGGAGAATTTGCTGCTTTATTTTCCATGTATCCCAGCACTTGTGCTTGGCCTAGTGGGTGCTTGATAGATTTGTTGAAAAATGAGGGGAGAAAGGAAAGCATATAAAGAGCAGGAACTATGGAGAAGAGCCAAGGAACCAGAGAACCAGGAAAAATATAAGGTGAGTGGGGGGTGGGGAGGAATCTCAGTGGATATTACCCTCTCGTGGACTTTAACTGATTCGTAAGTGTGATTCGTAAGTGTGTGTGTGTGTGTGTGTGTGTGTGTGAGAGAGAGAGAGAGAGAGAGAGAGAGTATGTGTGTTTTGATGAAAGGGTGGGAAATGTGAGTAGAGGTTGGCCTGGGTTCATCCAAAGGGTTTGACATGGAATACAAAGAACAAACTTAAGTTTACCTCATTCCCCTAAAAAGAAAAAAAGATGTTCAGGGTAACTGCTCAGCCACATGGGGTGAGAAGAAAGTTTGCACTCTGAAAATGGAACTGACACTGCCCTTGGAAGACAGTGACAAGAGGGGCGAATGTTGGCCCTATAGCCTTGGTGCTGCTGTCTTAGGGACGTACATGTTCTTTGAAGGTTTTTAATGGGTGAAATGCAGTGACTTTAGTGAGGGTGAATTAAATGGATGGTGACAATATAAATTCATAAATAATGGTACAAAGGCAATTAGACAACATGATTACAAACTTCAAATGCCCAGTGACCTCAAAATTTTATTTTGGGTGTTTTAAGGAAATAATTCAAAATATAAAAAAGTTTTATGCCCCAAAATACCCAAAGATGTTTTTTAATTATTAACAAATTGTACCAGGCAAAATAATATTAAATGTCCTGCAATAGAAGATAACCAGAGTACATCCACTTGACGGAAGAATATGCAGTCATTAAAAATGAAGTTTATGAAGACTGGTTTAAATTGAAAATACTTCATGTACTGTTAAGAGAAAAACCATAAGAATAAAATATTTGTATAATATGGATTCTGACATAAAATTTACATGATTAATTATATGTATTTAGAATGGAAAACACAATATGATTAAAGCAAAGGTTGAGAGAAAGTTTCTAAAATATAAACTATTAAACTTAAATGCACCTTCACAAATATTTGTTGAGCTGTGTGATGTGAAGTAGGCATGGTGCTGTGCACTGAGAATAAAGAGAGACCCTTACAGACAAGGGCTAAAAATAGTGTAGTGAGCTATATGGTGGAAGAAATCTATAGGTTTTTTGAAGCAAACAGGAGGACCTCCAAACTCAGAGTTGGTAGGGAAATGGGGAAGGACAATCAAGAGAGCTGTTTTAGTGAGGCAAGTAGTATCTATGTTATGAATCAGAGAAAGAAAAGAGGGAAAGATAGATAAACAGAGACAAGAAAACAAAGAGATAAAGAAAAGAACCAAGAAAGGTAGAAAGAGTTCTAAGCAAAGCCAACAGCTTGTGAAAAAGACCAGAGACAGCAGGAGAAGGTGCAACTCATTTAAAGAATTGAAGGGGGACACCTGGGTGGCTCAGTTGGTTAAGCATCCAACTTTGGCTCAGGTCATGATCTCACGGTTTGTGGATTCAAGCCCCACGTCCAGCTCTGTGCTGACAGCTAGCTCAGAGCCTGGAGCCTGTCAGATTCTGTGTCTCCTTCTCTCTCTGACCCTGCCCTTCTCAAGCTGTCTCTCTTTCTCTCTCTCAGAAATAAATAAAACATTTTAAAAAATAAAATAAAATAAAACAGAGAACCAAAGGAAATTCTATTTGGCACAAGTGTAATATGATAGGGACTCAGAGGAATAGGAAGCTAAAGACATAAGCAGAGCCAGCCCTGTTGAGTGATTTGGATACTGAGGGCAATGAGAAGGCTTTGACTTATTTTAGGATCTATGTTTTAGAAATATCTCTCCCTGACCCTGCAACGAGATTGGAGGATGACTATGCTGGAGGGCAGGTGGTCAGGCTTGAAAGCTATTTCAGTAATCTAGGAGAAAGAGAAAGATGGATTTGTGTTTGAGTAAAGGGATTGTGGGTAATTTTTTACTTTCATATTTTTCTAGTGTTTCCAACTTTAACTTAATGAACATGTGTTATTTTCATAATGAGGAAAATTTTGTAAGATGTTTTAAGGAAGAGTAACTTTATAATATTCTGCCAGAAAGTCCTTCTGAACTTTTGGGACTGTCTGCTAAGCCCAGGGCCTCTGTGTTTGAATAAGAATCCACACCCACGTGCCAACCCATAATACCCTGGGAACTACCCACAGTCTCTACATTGAGAAAGTGGAATTAACATAGTCCAGCGACTCAAGGTATATTTGGCAGAAGTAACAGCATCTGAGAAAAGAGACAGATTGCTTCCAGCTCATACATAAAGCTTAGGTGTTCATTCATCAAGCTGTTTATGCATTCATTCACAACTATTGAGCACCTACTATGTGCCAGGCACTGTTCTAGATACTGGGGATACAGATATGAACAAAATAACGAAGTTCCAGTTACATGTTCTAGGGGGCAAAATAGACCATCTACAAATAAAAGTCTAGCCATGTACCCTATCTGATGGGAAAGTACCTTGTGCCATGCTTACTGCTACTTATTGATAAGAACGGTTTAGGAAATTGTGAAAAATAATTGCAGATTTGCTGATTCATATTCATCTAAATGTTGCACCTGTTCACACAGACCTACGTCGCTGTGTTTTTGACTGGATTGAAGAACACTCTTTCCTAGAACTGTGTTTTCAAGTATCAATTTCATATGCATGCATGTGCATTAACAAACATAACAAATTTCTCCAAGCCTTCCCAGCCACTGGGTACAAATGAGGTTACAATAACAATAACAATTCACATTTTATTCATGTGTTCTCCTGCCGTATAAGGAGGGACCTCGGCAATCTGTTCTTCCATGCTTATATTTGGGACCATGGGAGGGCATCTCATGTGTGCTCATAAGCAGGCTTCTTATGTTCTTGCATCCCAGCCTCATCAGTGATGTTAACTATACAATCAATCATTTGGAATAGCATCTCATCCCTACCGTTTGTAAGAATTCAGCTTCCATGCCCAAGAAGCAATTCACAGAGATCCCCAAACTGCGACTGTTGAGGTAGGAAACTCTTTTCAATCAGAAAAAAAAAAAATGTTCCTTTTGTCTAACTCTAGGGAAAGACTCAAACTGAGCCCATATTGATTGTTCAGGATTCTGTAAGCACTAGCTCTGGAGGTGATTAGCAATGTTTGGGTGTACCCTGAGTAGCATTTTGTCACTTGGATTTGAAATAACATTGCTGTGGCCCTTTGACTCAGAGTTCCTTGTAAAAAAACAGTCTGTTTGGTTTCTGGTTGTGGTCCACTCTATACTGACCCCAAACCTAGTCCACAGGCTGGATGGGGAATAGCCCTGTGCATCCTCCACACAATCTTCTCAGCTCCAAGCCCCAAACAGAAATCTCCCTTTGGGCCTGGCAACTCAGCTGAGGCCTTTCAGGAACACCAGATAGACCCAAACACGGCTAAATCTCAATTTAATGCAGGTGAGATGGAGAAAAGTCTATTCAAACAGATTAAGCATGGTTTAGGAGAGTATTAGGGCAGAAAAGTCAATTCTATATCACTAAGAAAGGAGGAATTAACAGAGAAGAGAGCATCTAAAGTTAGTATATGCCACTTAAGACACTGTGCATCAGGATGCAAATGTGCCAGCACAAGTCAGGAACCTACTGTCCTTTCTACCCACCTTGCTGTTTGGCCCATTACTCTCACACATGACCCTCTAGATTAGAAGCCCTACCGTGGAGGACAGAAGCCCTCAGGGAAGGGAAGACAGATAGATATTGCCAGGAACGATTTCTGAATTTCTGTTCTAGAGCTGTAATCCAAATTGTGTTTGATTGCAAGCTTTGCCCTGAAGCGGTTCAGGGTTTTTTCAGATGGTAGTTTTTGGCCTCTGCTCAGCACTCGAAGGTCAGTTCAGGAAACTAATGTCACTTCTAAGGCCACTGATTGAAGTTAGCTATTTATACAGAAAGACCCACATCCCCCTGCCTCCTAAACAAGCCGGAAACCCTGAAGGGAGCCCTCAAAGACAGAAACATGCACTCAAAGCCAACTCAAATGCCGCTTCCTCCATGAAGCACACATGGAGCTCCCACCTCCCATATCCAAACTCCTTATAATCTTTTTCTTCTTCCTACAAAGTTCTCCAAGACTTTGGCCTCTCTTCACCCCATGATGTAGAGATTTGTATGGCAGTTTCCTCTACTAGAGGTGCAATTCTCCATGGCAATTGCCAGACTTCACCTTAGTAGCCCCAGCAACACCACACAAAGCCCCTCTTGTAACAGACACTTAGTAAGTAATTACTGAGACAAGTAGGTTTCCAGGGGGCCACTTATAAAGGCCATCTTCCTTTGGCCTTGATGTGGTAGGCCCCAAGTCATAAAGAGTTCTCGTCCAGTCTATTATATGTCTTAGGAACACAAGCCACAGAGGCTGGGATTCCTTGGCTCAGCACAAGGGCTCCCCAGTCTTTCTGTGACTCCGGCAAAAGTGGTCAAGGATTTTCTGGCACTGTGTTTTCTCAGAATTCCTGTTGACATGCACTATGGGTATTGTCAGGATGTTTTCCCAGAAGGAATAATGACCTACCCAAGGCTGACCCCCAGCCAGGCCACACCTCTAGAACATCAAGACCTTCATTTGTTCTGATTGGTCAGGGCCTGTCTCTGGTCTGTCCTGCACATCCCTAGAGTCCAGTTGTCCTGGGTTCCCCCTGAATTCTCCACCTCCCATGCATACACTTCTCCCTCTTCCCTTCATCACGCAGGCCCATAATCATCCTTTGAAGTCCAGCCGGGGGTCACCTCCTATGTGGAATCCTCTGGCCTCTCCCCCTGGAAGCCTTGTGCCAGCACTCTGCATAAGGCACTCACCGTACAGCACTTATTCCATGCTGAAATTGCTGTGTGTTTCCACCTCCTGCACCAGCGTGAGCTTACATTTCACTCATCTTAGCAGATCCAACAGTGCACGTTGCCTGGCTGGGGATGTAGCAGCTCAGCAAATGATTCTCAAATAAATGAACGGGCATGACCCTTGCAAATGTTTTCCAAGAGAGAAAGCAAGGAGATCCCCCAAGGCACTCAAAGTTCTTACTATTTTGTTATGTGCAGGTTCATATCTTGCTTTTCAAATTTAAAAAATAATAATGCTGCAGGTTTATTGGGCACTTGCTAAGTGCATAATCATGTTAAAATCCTAAACAGCCATCTGAGGCGGAGGTTACTATTACATGGGTTTACAGCTGAAAAAATGGAAATTGAGAGAAGTTAACAAGTATATCTATATTCATACAACTGGTAAGTGGGAGTCTGTTAGATTTCAAAGCCTCCTCTCTCAGCCACCGGCCTTCCACACAGCCTTTCTACAGAACATGAATTACAGTATGAATATTTTATCATTAAACTATTTTAATGTCTTTATTATATAAAGAGTAAAGTTTAACACATGATTATACTACCTTGCTATTTAAAGTGTGGTATAGTCACAGTACCTGGGAACTTCAGAAATCCCAGATCCATTGAATCAAAGTCTGCATTTTAACAAGGTTCTTCATCATGTGTATGTACATTAAAGTTTGAGAAGCACTGGTTTAGATCAGGAGTCAACAAAGAATGGCCATGAGCAAAACCCAGCCCAGTCCCGGTTTTTTTGTTTTTTGGGTTGGTTTTTTTTGTGTATGTGTGTATGGACCATGAGCTAAGAATGGTTGTTACATTTAAAAAAATGTTTTAATGTTTATTTATTTTTGATAGAGACAGAGAGTGAGCAAAGGAAGGGCGGAGAGAGACACACACACACAGAATCAGAAATAGGCTCCAGGCTCTGAGCTGTTCACACAGAGCTGGATGTGGGGCTTGAACTCATGAACTTTAAAATGCAAGATCGTGACCTGAGCCAAAGTTGGATGCTTAACCGACTGAGCCACCCAACTACCCCTGGTTTTTTATATTTTTAAATAGTTGAAAATTTTTTCAGAAGAAAAATTTATGACCCATGAAAATTATATAAAATTCATATTTCAATGTCCAGAAAAAGTTTAAATGAAACACATTCATTTGTTTACTTACTGCCTGTTGTTACTTTTGAACTACAATGGCTGGCAGGGTTGAGTAGTTATGGAAGATGTATGGCCCACAAAGATATTTATTATTTGGTCCTTTACAGAAAAAGTTTGATGATCTCTTCACAACTCTGTTCCCCACCTGCAGCCACCAGCTCATAATGGGCATGGGGGGAAAGGTGACCCTTAGGAGTGTAAGGAAGAAAGAGTGTCCCCAGGGAGAGGCAGAGCTCAGCTGAAGCCAGGGTATTCTGGGGACTGATGGAAGGGGATTTGCCATTGAGCGGAAGTCCAGAGGGAGAAGGAATGGGCTGAGCACACGGTATGGTGAGACAGGGGTGGTGAGGAAGAGGAAGCACAGAGTAATGAAAGGACCAGAGTACAGGAGAACACAGGCGACATGGGGAGGGAGCTCCTCAAAGGTGCAAGGGTGGCCAAGGCCAAGGATGAGAGGTCCGGTGGAGTTCTCAGCCTCAAGATTCCCCACAGAGTCCAGTTACAGTTGTTTTGAGATTGTGGCAATGGAAAGGTCAGGTGATGTCCTAGTTGTTGAAATTGACAGACTTTTCCTGGAGTTTCCAAACTGTGAGCGTAAAAAGTATCCCTAACAAATCCTAAACTGGATGTGTATAGGGATGAAATTAACTAGCTCTTTGCACCTTTATCTTGAGATGGAATAAGCTTTCTGCTTAAAGAGTTTGTTACATATGCAGACTCTCAGCCTCATCCAGAGAGTGCCTGATTCAGTGGGAATCTGTATTTTAACAAGCATCCTAGATGATTCAAATGCCTTGAGAAATACTGCTTCGGTGAATGAAAGAACTCTGGAAGGAGTCAGCTTGAATAGATCTTGTCTCTAAAAGTCATCATCTACATGGGTAAGAGGTTGCTTTCTGGTTTGTGATGGTGTGTAGGCCTTCAGGAAGAAGCAGTGATATTAGAGAGGAATTGATGGGCTCTATCTGCTAATACCAATGAGCAAGTGGTAGGGGAATGCTGAAGTCATCTGGGAAACTCAAGGAAATGCATTAGCTGGGAGAAGGCATCAAAGGAGCTGGGGATTGAAGCTAAGGGTTCTAATCCAGAGGATACCACCGATGGCCACTTGATAGCCAGAGAATAGAAGTACCTGCCTCTCCCTAATGACATGAGGATCTCAAGTAATACTGGATAGGCTCAGGGTCACCATAGGCAGGTGGAAGATTTAATATGTATTTATGTTGTTTTCTGATCTTTGTTAGATTTTACCCCTACTCCCACCATTTCTATGGTCTCACATGATTGCATTGTATGTATATTTTCTCAGCTAGATGGGGACTCCATGTCAATTAAATTACGACATTGGCCCTCAAGGAATCTCTGGCTCCAGGGTAGATAGTTTTCACAGCTTATTTTTCACAAATTATAAATATAAAAATAACAGGTAGCATGAATACAAGGCATTGTCTCATGTATCAATAATTCAGTTCCCTAAAATAGATGAGTAGGGAGAAGGACAGGATGGGAAATTAGTGCTTGTTTTAATCTGCTTTGGAGCTACTATGGAAGAGCAGTTGTCTTCTCTGTTGTGTGTGTGTGTGTGTGTGTGTGTGTGTTTCCTGTCCGTTTAAGGAAACCATGCTGGAAGCAACCACACTTGAGGCACAGCATGAAACATCTGTCCTGTTTTGGCTTCTCATTGAGATGTTGGTTCAGCTTTTGCATGCAGCACCTTTCTGCCTTGAGACAAAAAAACATTCCCAGGCTCTTTAAGCTATTATGTAGGGTTGCTATGAGGAACTGAGTGCGTTTAAACAGACTCTCCAGCCCACCCAGGATTATAGGTCTGACCCTTAAGGATAGTAAATCAGGGAGTCAGATCCGAGAAAGGCTGACACTCCCTGTCCAGTTATTTTTAAACCCTGGAGGCTACTTCTGCATATGATATCACTTATGTAACTTCTCTTTGCAAGGACCCCTCTGTGCCCCAGCCCACCCTCCACACCCATCTCACCCCGTAACATCAGCACAATGACACATGTGCTGCTCCACCCAGCTGTGAATTTGCCAACAGTTTAAGGATGTGGACATTGTGTAAATAAACACACAAAAATGAAATTGGCTTTTGTGCAACCAGCTTTCAGGAGTTACATTTTGTTCTTTTAGGTTTAAAATTTCAGTCCAATGGGATAAGAAAATAGCCCAAACTATATTACAAAGTCGACTAAGAATTTCCATCACCAGAAATAGCATTATGTTACTTTGGGATAAAAGATTTTTAATTCATACCGCAGCTTCCATGTAAGGATATGACTATTAATCTAGAGCAAGCCTACTAGATTCTATATGCTGGATTTATAAATGAGTTTATGATTAAGACTATATATTAAAACTTTTAAATAAATTCTAACAGTAATTAGTGACCATCCACTCTCTAAAAAAGTGGGCACTAACTAATAGGATTTTGCTTCAAGAAATCTGGCCTATTAAATATGACATTAAATATTCATCTATTTAAAAAGCTGCAAATGTCAATGAAGGAACAAAGCTGTCAAATGCTAGGAGCATTTCATTAAGAAAGCAACCTTAAACCCTGATGGGACTTGATGAAGTTGGGGACTCAGACAACCTTTACCTGCTAGTGAAGCAGCTATTGATATTGTTTGTTGATATTGTTATTGTTTCCTGCTAAAAGAGTGGGAAAACTGCAATATGGTGTCCTGAATTGAAATTTCTTCTTTTCTACATTTCTACTAGCCCAGTCCTATTATAAATAAACTCTGTATAGAACTAAATTAACATCAACTTATGGGAAATCATGACTTCAATACTATAGTTAATTTGATTACCATAGCTGGGCTAAGAGAAGAATAGAATAGATAATCAGCATGTATAGTAATTTAGATGGGTCACTGTAGCAATTTCTTTCAATCTTCCTACTACTAAGTGTTTTAGGGAGGGCTCCTTTTGGCTGCAAGTAACAGAACAGCCAAATAATAGCAGTATAAAAAATAGGGTGTCCCAGTTTCTGTTGCTGCATAATAAACCATCCCCAAACTTAGTGACTTAAAATAACATTTTCCTCCTGAATCTGTAGTTTGGGAAGGACTTGGTGGAGAGAAGCTTGTCTCTTCTCCTTGACATCAGCTAGGGCAGCTTGAAGACTAGGGGCTGGAATCATCTTGAAGACAGGTTCACTCACATGTCTGTTCATCCTTGATGGAAAAGTGAAAGAGCTGGAGCCTGGTACAGCTAGGGCTCCTCAGCCATAACTATTCAATGTGGTCTCTTACATGGTTTCTCCAGCATGGCAGCTTTGGTGTAGACTGACTTCTGATATGTCAACTCATGGCTCCCAAGTTGCACATGAGACAGAGGTATAACAAGGCAGAAACTGTATCACCTCTTATGACCTAACCTGAGAGTCTTGCAGTATCCCTCCTACTACATTTCATTTGCTGAAAGCAACTCACTAAGGCTGGCCTATATTCAGGAGAAACATCTTTTGATCGGAGAAGTGTCAAAGAAATTGTAGCTGTGTCCTGAAACCACTAGATAGGGATTTGCTTTTCATATACAATGCTAGAGGGAACCAATTCTGTATAATGTGGGGCTCTATGATATAATAAAACCAAGGTTTCTTCTATAATTTACTCTACCATTTTTTAGTACATTGATTTATTATCTCAAAGTTGCTGGATGACTTGTAGATTCAGACGTCACAACAATGGTCAAGACCAAAAGTGGAAGGTGTAGTACCAGCAGCTTCTGGCCTCTTTTATCAGGAAATAAAAGATCCTTTCCAGACCCTCCACTGAAGAATTCCACTCCTGCTCCATTGGCTGGAACTCTGTCAGAAGGCCACCCCTTGCTTCAGGGGAAGTTGGAACTGTGGATATTTAGCTTCTCCATTCTCTATTGTAGCAGTAGGCAAGGCAGAAAAATCTAGAAATTGGGCATTGGGTCAGCCAAACCATTCTTCTGCCCTCATAAACCTCCATATCAGACCCATAAAATCACAAGTAGGAGGAGTTTCAAAGAGTTCCTTCACCTCCCTCAGCCAAAGTTAACAAAGAAATGACCCTAATATGGTTAGGAGAGGGAAACTGCATCAGCTAATGAATGGAATCATTTTCCGCTATATATTTGCAAATGGAATCAAAAACTAGATAGTGAATTAAATGAATCATTTATACAGTTTAAACAGGAAGCAGAATTGGGTCACCACAGAAACATTTGCCAATGAGATAGGGAGGAGGTAGAAGAGAGGAGATCACTGACTTGTGATAAGATGTTAAAACTGCCTAGCAGACTACCTTGGGTTCAGAGGTCCAGGGCCTAAACATAATTTGGGGTCAGGGTATAAAGAAACTGTTAACTTATAACCCTAACCCATGCTTTGTATCCTACTTTATAGAGCATTCCTTTTTTGGAGGGGCTTCTATTGTTCACTAATGAGTAGAAATAGGAAAAACACTGAGTTGATGGATTTTATTTAGCCAATCTGCAACAAATACTCAAATTTAAGCTTTAAGGTTTTATAACATTTAGCTAGAGAAAGAAATCAAAAGTCCTTTCTTTCTTCCCTGTAAGCACAGAGCCTCCCAGGTCTGTTGTCTCATGGTATGGTCTCAAACAAGTTAAAGAAATCCCTCTGCAACAGACATTTCCTGGACCCTTCATTCATACAAGCATTAGCACATGACCTCAGCAACAGCTAAGACTGAAAAATGAGACAACTGGATTTATTGACGCTGATGGTGTAGAGAGATCTTTCCCAGGTAAATTAACAGACATTCATGAAAATACATGTGCTTGAGTGAGACATCTGAGTATGAAAAAATAAGTGCCAGGGATGCCTGGGTGGCTCAGTCAGTTGAGCGCCTAACTCTTGGTTTCAGCTCAGATCATGTTCTCATGGTTTCATGGGTTCAAGCCTAGCATCAAGCCCTGTGCTGGCAGTGCAGAGCCTACTTAGGATTCTCTCTCTCTGACTCTCTCTCTCTGCCTCTCCCCCACTCACACCATCTCTGTCTCTCTCAAAAATAAAGTTTAAAAACTTAAAAAAAAAAAAAAAGGAAAAAGTATGTGCCCACAGTGAGAATCCCAGTAAATCCCAGACCACAGCTTGCAATAAGTATAAGGGAATAAATGAGTGGTGCAGTCTCAGGGAAAATGGAGGGGGGAAATAGGAAACCTTTTCCTTTATAATGAAAGAATTCTAACATAAACGAAGTGAATAATTTCTTCAAACTGATATGGCACATATTAAACAGAAAAAAAAAGTCTAGGCATTTTCAAGCATTCCCATTTATATTTGAGATAGAAAGTCATGCAAGTCTTTGTCCTAAACAACTAATCTGATCTAACACGAAATACATTTTTTTAAGGTTTATTCATTTTTCAGAGACAAAGCATAGGTGGAGGAGGGGCAGAGAAGGGGAGACACAGAATCTGAAGCAGGCTCCAGTATAGGAGCTGTCAGCCCAGGGCCCAATGAGGGACTCAAACTCACAAATGATGAGATCATGACCTGAGCTGGAGTCGGATGCTTAATCAACTGAGCCACCCAGGCACCCTGAAATAGACATTTCTTAAACAAAATCATAAAACATATGTATGGGAGTTACCAGTTACCACTTTTTATCATTTATAAGCTAACAGTCTGTTTTCAGTGTTTCTATCATCTGTGCAATTTAATTAGGAAGTAAAGAATTGGCTTAAAGAGATCATGAGCCCATATACTTCTTACTCATATTTCAAATTATAATCATATTGCAATGACTTCTGATCCTCAAAGAGTACAACAAAATAATAATTTGAACTTTATCTTGTTAAAAAAAAATACCGGTTTAGAGACCTATTATAAGGTACTTCAGATATTCTCAAGCTAAGTAGCAAAATTCTAAAGTGCAGAAACTATCATAAACTTAACTTTGTAACTCTCAAAAGCTACTGCCAATAGTTCTAGGCCCAGGAAAGTGTTTAGTTCATACTCACAAAATTTCATTGGATATTCAATATCTGTCACAAACACACATATATATTCTTTGTGTATGAAAATATTCTTGAGATCACACATTTTCCACACTAAGTAGAAATTCCCATTGAGTTGTAAATGAAAAGATTTATCAGACATTATTCAATTAGGTGACAATATTAAACACTAATTTGCTCTTTATTCTGCAAAGACTAACACAGATGTAAAACAGGGGTTGGCCACCCTCAGAACATATGTCTAAGACAACAAGCAAGCTGAGAATAATTTGGAACATGAGCTGGTTGTCCTTTCCATACCTCCCTTTCCACCGCCAACCCTGCCACAGATGGAATTTAACACTTTCCTATAGCATGTTCCACATCCTCAATACTAATAGTTTTTTTGTGGGGGGAGGGGGCGGGGATATGTGGTTTGCCAGTGCACCGGCACTCACGCACACACACAGGTTAGATCAACAAGCATTTATCAAGTGTCTGCTACCAGACATCATGCTGGTGTTACAGATATAGTTGCAAAAGGTGCAGCACTGGGAGTCCGGCTGTCTAAATTCACACCATCTCCTCATTCACTAGTGATATGGCCTCGGGCAAGTCTCTCAGCCTCTAAGCCCCTAGCAGCTTTGTCTGCAAAATGAGGATACTAATAATGCCTACCTTGTGAATATTAAATAACTCATATACAGAGCCTGGCACCTACTGAATGCAACAAACTTACCTATCGTCATCGTCACTGCATGGTCCCTCAGTCTTTATCCGCCAGTCAACTTGGGAGGAAAAGACTCATAAACAGATTATTCCAATTTTTCATGCTGTGGTAAGTGGAACTCATAAGAGAGGCATTTATCTCAACTTGGAATTCAAGAAAGATCCCTGAGCTGAGAGAGTTGAAAGATGAGCAGATTTAGACAGATGAAGAAATGTTCCAGAGAGAAGAGCTTGAGCAAAATCATAGGGAAAGTGTTGTGTGCAAGAAGTACACATGGTTTGCTATTATTAAATGAAGCTCAAGATGGGGCGTGGTCAAATAGGCTCATGAGGAAGGTGAGGACCAGGTCATAAGAAATCTTATATACCATTTAAACATGACTACATTTCTTTATGTAAACCAAATTTCCTAAGCCATGTTATATAAAGTATAACTGCTATTCATAGAGTATTTCATTAGATGTTCTTTGGCATTCCTCAAAATAATAGCCTCACTATGACTTATGTCTGAAAATAGCCTCATTTTTACCACCCATGAATGATTCACCATGCATACATTAGCATATTGAAGGCTCTGAGAAGTCCTGCAATAAAGGGACCTCTTTATCTCATGTTAGCCTGATTTTTTAAAGTTTATTTATTTATTTTTGAGGGTGAAAGAAAGAAGCAAGGGAGGGGCAGAGAGAGAGAGGGAAAGAGAGACTGCCAAGCAGGCTCCACACTGTCAGCACAGAGCCCAATACGAGGCTTGATCCCACGACACATGAGATCATGACCTGAGCCAAAGTAAGGCGCCTAATTGACTGAGCCACTCAGGTGCCCTGTCGTGTTAGCCTAATATTTTTGAAATTGATTTTATTGTAGTACATCATTTTTACAGAATGCTGGGAGAGGTTTCACAGGCTTTAACCAAAAAGTGAACTATATAGTTCAGCTTAGTAAATCACTCTAAATACAGAGATCCATTGGAAGAGAACACCAGTGGAGACCATGAATGAAATGATGGTATTCCAGAATGGAGGAGATGGACAGATTCAATAATTATTCAGGAGGTAAAATCTGTAAGTTTTACTGATGGAGTGGAGTGAGGGAGACAGCTGTGCAGAATGACCTAGCATTCTGGCTTGAGCCGAAAGAATAGTAGTGCCACTTACTTCAAAAGGAATACAGAAAAATAGGATGCAGGAAAAGGAATGAGGGGTCGATCAGGTAAAGAACGTAACTTTGAGACTTCCCAGTGAAATTATATGTAGGAGTTAAATCAACAAACCATTTTTCAGCCCCAACCTAAACTGGGATCATCTGATAAATAATTCCCTGGTACTCCTAGTCAAAATGTCAAAGTTAATTTAAGATTCCATAATGTATTATTGCTAATTTTAACAGCAGATTTACTGATAATAAGATCGGAATTTAGTCATATTAAAAAGCTCAGGGTTTTCTTAATGCATTTCCAAATGTAGCCCCACCTCAGGACCTCTGTATTTGCTGTTCCCTCTGCTTCCCGTTCTCTTCCACTGGCTCTTCCCCTGACTGACTCCTTTCCTCATTCAGGTCTCAGCTAGAAATGTCACCTGCCTACAGAAACCTTCTCTGACCACCCCATCTCCTCTGTGATTTATGATCCCAACATTCTGTGTTATTGCCTTCATATGTTTGTCATTAGCTGAAATTATCTTGCTTATTTAGTTGTTTACCCATTATTTTTCATCTTCCCTGCTGAATTATCAACTTCATAACTGCAGGGACTATGTCTTAGTCATGGCTCCATCTCCATGTCTAGAACAATGTTTGGCACAGAGCAGCTTCTTGATAAATTTTACTTTTAATAAATGGATTAATTGAAGAAGATAATAGCACGCAGTCTTGGACTTTTAGAAATCTGTTGAAATTTATGGTTCTGAAAACAAGTAATTTTTATATCTAAAATCTCCAAGAGCAAAACAGAATTTTGGATTTAAATAAAAGCAAATAGCAGTATATTTGACTCAGAAATAGTCAAATATACCTAATCCTACTAATTATCCTCTCTCACAGGTTTTTTTGCTTACCACATATACTCTTTAACCTAGTTATAGTAATATAATAAGGAATTAGACCCTTGGTAGAAGTTGCCAAGTGTCATGTTTTTAAATAAAACAAGCCGTCAGGAGTTTGGAAGGGAGCCTGGTAGACTCAGAGTTCAAAGCTTCCAGATCCATTTACATGTGGTAGCACTAAGGAAAGGCTATCCTACAGAATGTTCCTATGGACAACATAGAAAGCCAGGATTTTTTGTGTTTTTTAGGGTTGTTTTTTTTTCTAAATTCTTCAGTTACAATCCAGTGAAAATAAAATGTGTAGGAAAGATGTCCAAGGTAATCAATACAGCTTCTTTAAGCGTCAGATGCTTTCAAAACCACAAGGAGAAGGGTATACATTTCTGCTCAGTTCTCTTTCTAGATGGTTTATTCAGCAATTTGGAGATTTTATGGAGTTATGCCAGTATTTTCATTAGTAAATTCTTCAAAGTGGAAGGAAAGGGGGAAAGAGTCCTGGCCACTGCCCTTCCTAACACTGCTACAGAGACCCGTTGCAGAGCAAGTAAAAAGGGTCAGTGTCTAGAGCTCCCAGTGAGATTGTCATATTATGGACAGTCCATAAGGAGAGGAGGGCAGCCTGTAGGTGCTGGGACAGATCAGAGCTCACAAAGAACACAAGGTCCAAGGCAGCAGCAAGGATCACTCAGAAAGGGTCACTCACTTCCCTCGGATCTTTTCCTTTCCCCTGCTTTTCCCTTTCTCAGAGTGTAGTCTGCAAAGTCCTGGGGACCCTTTCAGGAAATCTGAGATGAAAACTACTTTTATAATAACGTTAAAGAATGATTTGCCTTATTCCCTATGTGGATTTTTACATTGGTGGTGCCAAAGTAATAGCGAGTCAAACTCCCAGTACATTAGCACAAGTCAGAGTGGTGGCACCAAACTGTATCTAATAGTCACAATATTCTTCACTACCACAAACTCAAAAGAAGAGGAGAGGGGCAGGGAGGGGAAAGGTAGGGTGGAAAGGAAAAGAGAGGAGAAAGAAGGAAGGAAAGGAAGGAGGCAAGGAGGGGGTAAGGAAAATTAGTTTTACTGAAGAACGTCCTTAGTGGATGTCTGGGTGGCCCAGTGGTTAAGCATCTGACTCTGGGTTTTGGCTCAGAGTGTGACCTCATGTGTTCATGAGTTCAAGCCCCGAGTCAGGCTCTACCTGCCTGGGATCCTATGTCTCCTCTCTCTTGCCCCTCCTCAGTTCAAACTCTCTCTCTCAAGATAAGTAAATAAAGAGGAAAAACAACTTTTTAAGAAGAATGTCCTTGGTCAAGCATTAAAAATTGTTAGTTGTATTAATTCCCAGTACTTCAGTGTAGGCCTTTGTAATATTCTGTGTGACAAACTGGGAAGTGCACATAAAGTGCTTCTGCTCAAGTAGCACAGTTGTCCTCAGGAAAAATTCTTGTGTTATTGTTTGAGTTGCAAGCTGACCTAACCATTTTATGTTTTCTTTTCATGAAACCCCATTTTTACTTCAAAGAACAATTAATTAAGATGTAGGTATTGGCAGGCATTTTCTTAAAAAATGAACAAAGTGAGCCTGTCACTGCAAAGACCATATCTGGTAATATCTGTTTCCCAATAACCTTTAAGAAATGACCTCTTGTTAAGGTTTGGGGTAGTATCTACAACTATCCAAAAATGTTATTAAGATACCCCTTCCTTTTCCAGCTATATATCTCTGTGATGCTAGATTTTCTTCATATATTTCAACATAAAGAGCATATACCACATGGAATGCAGAGGCCAATATAAGAATTTAGCTGTCTTCTATGAAGCCAGACATTAAAAGGATTTGCGAGGGGCACCTGGGTGGCTCAGTTGGTTAAGCATCCGACTTTGGCTCAGGTCACGATCTTGCGGTCCCTGGGTTCAAGCCCCACATCGGGCTCTGTGCTGACATCTCAGAGCCTGGAGCCTGTTTTGGATTCTGTGTCTCCCTCTCTCTCTGACCCTCCACTGCTCACGCTGTGTGTCTCTCTCTCAGAAATAAATAAAAAAACATTTAATCAATAAATAAATAAATAAAAGGATTTGAGGAAAATGTCAGACAATGCTATGATACACACTAATTTTCTTTGTTTGGAAAAATATATATTTTTATTAAAAAATTTTTATTTATGTTACATGTAATGGGTTTATTATCATTGTTTTCAAATGAACTAATATTTTTTAATGTCTCAGTTTTGACTTCTAGTACAGTAAATATCCATAGATATAAACCAAATAAACAAAACCTCTAGATCCTCAATTATTTTTAAGAGTGCAAAAGAATCCCAAGACCAGAACCTGGTACAATAGCTGGTTATAATAGAAATACATTATAGAACTAAGTAAGAGAAATATAAAAAAATGTATGATAAAAATATATAACAAAAATGCAGATCACACATTTCTAATAGCATAGATGAGATCATTTTCATTCAACCACACAAAAGAGTTCCATTATGCAGTTAAAGTAGAAATGCAAGTAGTTGAGCCCGATTTGCTACCTAGCATGTCCTCAAAGTAACCCAAGTAAAAGTGTTTTTTATTTTAGTCATTCTGACAGGTGTGAGGTGATATCTCGTTGTGGTTTTGATTTGCATTTCCCTGATGATGAGTGATCTTTTCATATGTCCTTTGGCCATGTGTGTGGCCAAAGATGTGAACAAATATGTCTGTTCATGTCTTCTGCCCATTTTTAATTGGATTATTTGAGGGGTTTTTTGGCGTTGAGTTGGATAAGTTTTTTATGCATTTTGGATATTAACCCATTATCAAATATGTCATTTGCAAATATCTTCTCCCATTCAGTGGGTTGTCTCTGTTTTATTGATGGTTTCCTTTGCTGGGCAAAATCTTTTTTATTTGGGTAAGTCCCAATAGTTTAATTTTGTTCTTATTTTCCTTGCCAAAGGATACATATCTAGAAAAATGTTTCTACAGCTAATGTCAAAGAGATTACTGCCTATGTTTTCTTCTAGCAATTTTACGGTTTCAGGTCTCACATTTAGGTATTTAATCCATTTTGAGTTTATTTTTGTGTATGGTATAAGAAAATGGTCCAGTTCCATTCTTTTGCATGTAGCTATCCAGTTTTCCCAACACCATTTGTTGAAGAGACTGTCTTATTCCCATAACATGTTCTTGTCTCCTTTGTTGAAGATTAATTGACCATATCATCTTGGGTTTATTGCTGTGCTTTCTATTCTGTTCTATTGATATACATGTTATGTACCATACTGCTTTGATTTCTACAGCTTTGCAGTATATCTTGAAATCTGGAATTGTGATACCTTTGGAATTGTGATATCAAAAGACTAAGGGCATTAAGGAGAATTCAGTTAAATTTGAGGAGGAATATCCCCTGTCAAAAATGAAAGTCTCTCCTTATTGGGGGAGGAATCAAGATCTTGGATCCCTTGCACCCTGACGTACTCCCTGTCACTGCCCAAAGGACACAGCAGAACCTCAGAGAGATTGGGCATTGATGCACCAAGAGGTGGAACATTAGCCCGGACTCCCCCAATCATAAGAATCGTTCCTATGCACCAATGGTGGCACAAAGTTGGCAGAGGAGAAGCCCTTAAAAGGGCCATACAGGGAGACACAATGACATCTCTGGAGTAACATGTGTGGCTAGATAGCTGATGGTCCTCTGAGATGTCTCAACTCTGTTTGAGGGTTTGGAATCTTGACATAGCCTCCGATGAGAAGCCCCAAGAATAAGTTCAATTCCTCACCAGACCTTTGAAATGTAGGGAGAGAATAAAACTTAACTATTGAGTTAAAAGTAGAGAATTGTGAATATTATTTGGCAATAAAAAGAATGAAGTATTTATAGATGCTACAACATGGACAAACCTTTAAACATATTAAGCTAAATGAAAAAAAAATAGTCACAAAAGGCCGTATATTGTATGATTCCATTTATAGGAAATGTCCAGAATAGGCAGTTTATAGATGAAAGTAGATCAGTGGTTGCTAGGGGAAAGAAAGGATAACTACTAAACAGGAGAGTGTTGTGTGGGGCAGGAAAGCAGGTGGTAATTAAAATGTTCTAAAATTGATTGTAGTGGTAATTGCACAACTCTATATGGTTGGTTTGGTTTGGCATGAATGCACTAAAAAACAATTTTATGCTTTAAATGAGTGAGGTATATGGTATGTGAATTGTATCTCAACAAAGCTATTACAAAAAATAGTAGATAAATGTGATAACTCTTGCTGACTTGAGTTCTGTCTGGAGAATCATACCCATTTTATGTCTATGATGATTTACAAAGTTATTTTCTAAAGTTATGTCAAGCTGAGGTGGTAACTTCTGAGCAGACACATTGTACCAGCTCAGGACCTAATCAGCAAGCCCAAGACTCAAGCCCTGGGGAAAGGTGGGGCAGAGAGCAGACCACGGGCTCCAGGGAACATGTGGTGGCAACAGGTGGTCTAGGCAAGTAGCCTGAACCACCAAAGAACCTCCCACACCACCAGGGTAACATCTCGGAGAAGACCATAGATGTGGAAGGGCAGCCAACATCAAGGACATCTTGAGCAGATTGCAAGGCCCTATTTCACGTAAGAGGCCCAGTGGCTGGAGTCCCGCCCCAGCACATTATGGCAGTGAGGGCTGCAGCCCGAGAGAGACTGGGGAAGTTATCCAAGAAGGACCTAAGGCAATTAAGCAGGGACCTAATTAGTGATAATAATAATAATAATAATATAGGTATATAGTTGATGTCATTTGTGTATAAAAATATAAAATATAAGTCAGCTAGGTTCTTATGTGATAATAACAATAACAAACGCTATTTGCCAGGTACTGTTATATGTACTTTTATTTGTAAATTCATTAGTCTTCACAACAACCCTCTGAAATAGCTACTATTATTCTTCTCATTTTACAGATGAGAGAGCTGAGTCACAGAAAGATGACATAATTTGCCTAAGGTCATTAGTAAGGGCAGAGCTGAGATTAAAACATGGACAGTAGGTCCCAGGGCCCATCTGAACAATTCTACCATCTGCTTTTAGGGTAGAGGCCCACTTATTGCAGTCACTTCATCAGAACCAGAAGGAACCATGGTTGATGTTGAATCCCCGTTTGCATTGAACTAAGGATCTTTAAAGCCTTTCTGTGGAAGATGGATTGGTCCTGGAGCCTGGGCTGGGTCTGAGCCTACAGATAGTCGTTAAGGAATGGCCACTCTAGTGAGAAACAAGATAGGGAGCCAGGCAACTGCTGACACACCTCGTTATCTTTTCATTTCACCACAACACTGAACTCGGTACTATTTCCCTCATTTACTGATGAGAAAACTGAGGCTCAAGGAAGCTACACAATTTGGCTGAAGGCCCAGAAAGCAATAGAGCCAAGACTGCATCCCAGACCTTGTGATTGCAAGGTGGAAGCTCTAAGCTGGCTTTTGGACATTCAAAGGTAGTATCAAACAGCAAGTGAATTGGGAAATAGGTTACAAACGTGCTTGGTTGCAAATTAACTCCAGCCATGCCAATTACCCTGTGATTTTGACAGAGCTACTTAACCTTTCTGAGTCTTAGCACCTTCACTGTAAAACAGGTTTAGTAGTAATAATCATGTGTACCTCCTGGAGTTGCTACAAATTAAATGAAACATTGTGTCTGTGAATATCTGATAGAGTGGAAGCATACAGTAGGTACTCTGTAAGAAGAGGTGGTTGTTTTAGGCAGACAATCCTCTTATTGTACTGCTGAGTTAAGGCAAACTTTGAGGCAGGCAGCCTAGATCCTTCTCCTGAGCGATTTTACCTCTCGACTCAGAGAACATCAATGCTGGAAGGAACATTAGAATTGACTGGATCTAGTTCTCTTTTTTAACAGATGAGAAAATTGAGGGTTAGAATAGTTACGTGAGTTCCCCCAAGGTTTTACAGCTAGTTACAAGGAGAGCAAAACCAGATCTTTTATTTGTAACTGAAAGTCTTAAAAAGCAATTAGGAGGAGGTAAAAAGAAGAAGAAAGCTTAAGAAGAAGATTGAGACAACCTCAGGTCACCCTTCAATGAGGGATGCACCTTAATGGGAAAAGAAGGTCTGTCACACCTGAGGAGAGCAGGATGACTGATAATGCCCTGGCAGAGCCTCTCTGTCATCGTCAGCATGCACACATGAAGGGACACTTCCCAGGAAGCAGAAAGTATTGCTTTCAGATACTCATTCCATATTATCGCATCCCTACCCTGTGGTATTGTCTGTACCAAACAAAGGACGCTGGACTTTGGTTGATACACAAGAGAAGCTAACAATAGGAAGGGAACCAGTATCTTGGAAAGCATATGGTAGGCATGGGATTAGCGTTAGTAAAAGGATCAGTGGCAAAAAAAAAAAAAAAAAAAAAAAAAAAGGAAAAGGAAGAAAGAAAAGAAAAAAAGTCCTTTTATATCATTTGAGTGGGTTGCCTTCACTTGCTAAAGACTAACTGAAAAGTGAATGAAATTATCAAGCAGGTGTCAGATGGGGATGCAGAATGTTAGAGAAGGTGTATTGAACAGAACAGGTAATAAAGAGCTTTCAGGACGAGGTTTGAGGCAAACAAATGTGTATGTTTGCACATGTGCACATATATATATTTAGCAGAGAGTGCCTGTCTTCTCCCTTTGCAGTTAATTTAAGAGCTGCCCTCCAAAGCAAATTAAATTGTGTCCACTGTGCTATTTACAAGTGTTGAGGGAGGTTCTTGGGCATGATGGGAAATGCGGTGGGAGTATGGCAAGCAGGGCAGTTAAGGATTAAGGAAAAGAGATTCCCAACTGAAATTGCTGGGTCCACCTGCTATGCATTAATTATGCAACAATTACTGTCTGTTTAGAGTCAGGCTGCATCTTTTAAGAGAAAGAAGGCACATTTGGGAAACATTTGACAAATCTACTCACACAGAAAGAAGAGGTTAGGATTTTGTATGTTTTTTTGACCACATATATTATGAAAAGAAACTAACGATCCCATTTAATAAAAACACATTGAGTGATTATCAGGCAAAGAGATCAGCCTAGACTTCAAACCACCGTTCCAGTCCTGTTTGTGTGTTATTTTTAAGCACCCAAGAGATGTTAGCTCACAGATTGTTTTTCATAGATTTGCATTTGGACTTAAAGAGGCACTTGGTACAAATATGCAAAGGGAAAAGAGAGCGCCATCAGTTGTGACATCACACACTAACAAGATCAATCTCAAAGACCATCACTCTTCCTGAAGATTCTCCCAATGAGAGAGTCACAAATGTTATGGGAAAAGCGAATTGCCCCAAAACTGAAGTGGGAAAGTTGACACAAATTGCAGATGGTGCAGAATCCCGGTGTAGATATGGACTCGCTCTGATGAATGATGCACGCGTATTCATGTGTGACTGGCGCTCCAGATGTTACCATTCATTGCCTGCATGCTGGGACTGTCAGCTCTCATATAGAAGACACCATAGTTAGGTGTTCTGCTTGGGGCCAGCTGTCTTTTCCTGAGGAGACATTCCTGGGAAAGTCCATTCTTGGGAAAGTCTGTCTATCTTCTAATCTTGGGATTTTGATGGTTTTGTCTTCACGGAACAGTTGCAGGCTTACTAGCAACCCTCTCTAGCCTTCATCTTCCTCAGCTTCTTTCCCAGATACGATTTTAGGTTGGTGGGCAACTAACTACTAATGTTTGTCCAGCAGCTGCTGGGTTAACAGGTGTTGCTGGAATTTTCTGGCTTTTTTTTTATATTTGGTTTTCATCTGTTTACACCATTGTTTGACCCATTTCAGTCATTTGGGGGGAATTTATATTTAAACACATACCCACAACTTATGAGCACTATTTTCAAAATGTTCTCCATTAGTCTGACCTATACTTTAGATTGCCTTGACCACATAAATTCACATAGAAGTAACTGGAATACGTATAATTTCTATATATCTCTGTTAGCATGTTGGTGCACCTCTAAGAAAAATGTTGTCAGTGCTCTCTTGCTGCTTAAGTAATTTAGATAGGAAATCAGTAACAGCTCTCACTCACTAAAGATAAGATTGGAATTGGAGCCTTCATTAGCAAGATTAGATTTTACCTCATCCTATTCTTTACTGGAGCCAAAATGCCTAAGCAGGGAGAACCACCATTGGTGTCAAGTTTCTGGGGCTTTATAAGGTATGAGAAAGAACTGAGTGGGAAAACCCTTCTCTTGTGAGAAGGATGGCAGTTCCAGAGGGAGGGAACATGGACACAAATCTATATGCATTGGGAGGGGACAGTAAGAAAAGAAAGGGTAATCAAGGAGAGAAAGACCAACAATTTAGAACTTCTTTCCAGGGTGCCTGGGTGGCTCAGTCGGTTAAACATCCAACTGTCGATTTTAGCTCAGGTCATGATCTCATGGTTCATGAGACTGAGCCCCACATCAGGCTCGGTGATGACATGGAACCTGCTTGGGAAACTCACACTCCCCCTTTCTCTCCCCTTCTCTCTCCCCCTCCCCCTTGCTCGCAGGGGCACTCTCTTTCTCTCTCAAAACAAATGAATAAATTTATTTTGAAAAAAGGAACTCCTTTTTCCCAAAGTCTCAATCTTTTGAGTGCTTTCTTCTATTTAGCACACGGCATGCAAACTTAAGTTTAAATTGCTACTGCCTCTGTTCCTCCTACACAGCATGGTTCTTTCTGAAACATATCTGATTCTGGGGCCAGAGATCAGGGCAAAAAAGAACAATCTCCAAAGCTGCTGAACACTACAGCCTTTGCTCTAGTGATAAAGGCAGCCCAGGGGCCCCTAGTCCTCTGAATAGACCTAACTAGAATAGTTCCTCCATCCTTCTCCATGGAGAAGCTCAGTAAATTAAGTACTTCAGTGATCCATAAATACTGAATTCTTTCTGAATCTGCAGGAATTTTGTCTTTCCTTCACCAGAGGAGTTGGGGTACTAGCATGCTGATTCTGAGAATCCAATATTTGTCAGGTCCCTAGGAGTCATTACAGAAGGGAGGTTTGTTTACCTACTGCTATTTTTTGGAGTTGTAAAATTTTTTTGCCCAGGTTTTCTTAAAAACTTCAGGAAATAAGAAGGCTAAGGGAAATATAGGAATGCCTCTGGGACAAATGATCATCCACAAATGTTCATTTGGGTTACACAAATGAAATGTATTTGTAGTATCTTTAATAGTGACTACACCAGATGTAAGATAAGGTACATAGAGTGAGACCTTGGTTCTCAAATTTTAAGGTACCTGAAGATCACCTGTGGGACTTGCTAACAGTAAAGATAACAGTAAAGTAAAAGTAAACAGTAAAGGGTATATACCATCTCCTGAGATTCTGGAGTAGGGCACCCCAAGTTCATATTTGTAATAAGCCTCACAGTGAGCTTGTTGCCAAGTGGTCCCAAACCAACAGTCAAAAGATGTCAATTTCTCCTAAGAATCTGGGTTTCCACCTTCTCCACTTGCTCTCCAAGAATTCTTTCATTCCGCCAGTGACTTCCATGTTCTTTCTTTCTCTCTCTCNCTCCCTCTCTCTCTGCCCCTCCCCCACTTGCACTCTGTCTCTGCCTCTCAAAAATAAATAAACGTTAAAAAACAATTTAAAGGATAACTCTCTTCTTCCAGTTGCTAAGTCCAACAACCTCAGGGTCACTACTGATCCCTCACTCTCTTCAAAATCCACATTTAAACATCACCAAATCCTGTCAGCTCTACTCAGAAATGTGTCTGAAATCTAACAACCTCATGCCATTTCCAATACTATCATCCTGGCCTAAGCCACGATCATGGCTCCAACTGGATTAGTGCCATGGCCTTCTAACTGGGTCCCACTTCTTTTACTCATGCCTAGCATATTATATATGTGTTTATTTATTTGTTTAGTTCTGTCTCCACCCACTAAAATAAAAGCTCCATGGAGGCAGAGACATATGCAGGTTTTCTTCATTGCTATATCCCAGCAGCATGGGGTGTATGTGCCTGCTGGCACATAGTAGGTGCTCAATAAATATTTGTTAAATGAATCAGTGACTGAGCAAAGGAAACAGCTTTGTGAGGTAGTGATAAACAACTTAACTCACGAGGTTGTGGTGAGTGTTAAAAGAGCAAAATATGTAACATATCTGGTCTTTAGTGAGTACTTAGGGAATTATGGTTCTCCTCCTAAAAAGAAACTTTCCTCAAATGACATTGCTGTGGACAGATCTAATTGTAGAATTTTTTTCATACAGGGATGCTTATCACAGAATTCCTTGCAAGGAAGGGGGTGATTGCTCCTTTAAATTAAGGTGCAAAACATCATCTCAGTGGCTCCTTTAATGGAGGATCTCACCCAGCTTATCCATTTTATTCAGGATCTCTGAAAGCAAACAATACTCCACTTATGAAGGAACCACACCTTTAGTTTTCTATATTGTTCCTATAACTCTGTCTCCTTTCAGCTTTAAGTACTTTGAGTTTATCACAGAAGTTCTTTCAGACCTTTATGAGCTCTGAATTAGATTCTCACTTGGAGAGCCATTCAGAGAAAAATAAAATAGTGCCTTCTGTCACTCTTATTGAATGGCCTCTTAAAACCCCACTGTCTTCATAACCATTGCCAGACAATAAGATAATCCCGAGAGTGATAGGCGATTATTACCATTTCAAAACCATTGTGCAGTTGCCTCTGAAACAAAATCATTGGGTTACATGATCTTCAGTTATTATGGACTTACAGCGTTCTCCGGCAGGAAGCAGCATAAGCGGATCATTGCTACAGAACAATAATGTTTAAAACTTTAATATTGGCCAAGCCAACCATAGGAGCAATTTTCCTAACAGGATTGAACCAAGGATAAATGGGATGTCTGACAAGCTACTCTGCTGCACTGATGTCTCTTGAACCTTTCAGGAGCTGTGTTTTCTTTACTGTTTTATTCCAAATCTAGCACTGTTCCTGTTATATGAGAGGTCCGCAGAGAGTGTTTGTGGATTCAATGGATTCATAAGCAAATGAAGGAGTATCGGGAGCCCCCAGTGAATGTCTCCTTGTCTTAGAAGCTAGCCAACCTGGGTATAGCACCCTGGCTGATTCTTTCCTACATGAATCAGCAGATGGCCTCACTTGCCTTGGTGGTTAAACAGACAGACTTGACTTGTACATCCTGGCCTGCCACTTCCTAATAGTGTGACATTGGTCCTGTCACTTAACCACCCTCAGACTCAGTTTCCTCATATGTAAAACTGGTATAATAATATTTACCTCAGGGGGCTATTAAAAGCACTAAATTAACTAACGTGTAAAATACCATAACAGACACACGTAGACAGCCAATACATGACCGTTCATTAAACCTAGCCCTATCCTCTGTCACTATGAAGAAAAAAAACCCATTTTGGCCTGTTCTCTCTTAAGCAATTTTGTTTCTCAAGCCCCAGGTAGGTTGGTCCTTAGTAAGGAGAAACTTAGTCACCAGCAAATTACTTCCTTTATTATGTTTGCTAATTCTTTTTATTTAAATTTTCTTTTCTATATACAAAGTGCTCTCAAATACATCATTTCTCTGAGTCTTACAACAACACTGGAAGGCATAAAGAATTAAATTGCTTTCATAAGATCACACAGTGATGATAAAGAGAGGTCTCAGACTCAAGGCCAGAATCTTTTCATTATACAGCCTCTAGCAAGTGGATAGAGGCAGAAAAGCCAATAAAGTGGCCCAAATACATTTCTCAACCATATCCAGCTTCAAGCAGTATGAGTAACATAAGATACTGCACAGGCAGCCCCTTCTGGAATCTCAAACCTGTGCCTTTATAAACTGACAGATCAGTGAGCATCTGTGACCAACAGTGGAAGGGAGCCTTTGAAAGGGCAGTGTCAAGCCTTCTGGTATTCATCTCTGAGTATGAGCTGGTGGTGCCAGTTGTGGGTCACTCATACCAATAGTTGCTATGGTGACAGATATCTTGAAACTAAGAGGCAGTTTCTTTGTACACATCACAACCCTGTTTCACTGGTCCCGTAAATACAAAGCCCCAAGGCACCTGAAGTGGGAATATTCTCTAACCTCTTGCCACTTTGTAGCACAGCTAACTAGATCTAGGAAGGAAGAGTAAATTCACAATCATTGACCAACTTCTAAGTGCCAAGCATAAGTAGTCAGTTCAAGCTTGTAGGAAGTGAAAAGAGCATGGAGGAGTCTTATGTTATAGAGATAAATGTGTTACACAATTTAACAAAGCCCTATGTGTGTTATCTCATTCAGTTTAATCCTTAAAACAATCCCTCCAACCCTTAGTGGACAAGGTGGTACCTCCCTACATCTAGTCCTTCTTATCTTGATAACCATTCCAATTTCTATTCAGGGGCATATACCTCTTCCACACAGTTCATATAGTGAAGCAGACCTGCTCTGCCACTACAGATGGGACACGGAGATGGGATGCTTAAGCTGATCTCCTTAAGCCCACTCTCTGGTCATGGTTCAGGGAAGACATGTGACCAAAACTGGGTCAGTAAGAAGTTTGCTGGGCGTGTTGAAAAGATTCTTACTTGTGTACTCTTTCGTTCTTTCTCTTTCTCCTTTACTTTCTTGCTTTCTTTTTCTTTCTGTCAGTCTGTCTGTCTGTCTGTCTCTCTCTTGCTCTCTCCACTTCTTACTGTCTGTCTCCTCCTGGGAGGTATAGAAAACTAACACGAAGCCTGGAATTGCCATAGCAATAGGGTGATGCTGACTCCACCAAAGGCAGGGCAAAGGGATAGGAAGAAATCAATTCTTTGATGATGTCATTGAATACTGAATTAAACAACCTTGAAGTTTTTTCTACTTCTTGACTTTTCTATGTGGGAGAAAATATACCATTTATTTATTTACTTAGATTGAGTTGGATGTTCTACTACTTGCAACATAAACAGTCTAAACTACTATAAATTGGTTGGGTTAAGGCGAGGCTGTCATAACAAAGAGACCAAACAATAACAGATTGACTTAAAGAAGTCATAGTTCATTTTTTCTCTCCTGTAACAGTGGGTAGGTGTTCCAGATAGGCAGGCAGCTCTGCTCCACATGTTCATTTAGACACCCAGGTTCTTTCCATGTCATTGCTCTGTCACCCCTATGGTCTTGTTTGGTCATCTCTTTGGTCAAGTTCTAGGTTCAAGCTTGTAGGGAGAGACCATGAAGGGTCTTATATCCCAGAGCTGAATGTGTCACCCAACACTTCCCGCATTCCACCAGCAGGGAATTAGTCCCTTGGCCACATCTAATAGTAAGAGAGACTTGGAATTATGCTGATAGTCATGTGCTCAGATACTTGCATGTCTATTACTAGAAAAGAAAACAAGAATGGATTTTGCTGGACTGCATGCAGTCTTACCCACAGTAACCATTATAGAATCCATCTTATAACAGAAATAAATAAGGCTGAGAAAATTTGCCTAAAGTTACATAACCAGTAAATGGCAGAGTCAGAATTTGAGCCCAAATTTCCAATTCTTACTACTGCTTTCTCCATATGGTAGACTCTTCTTGCTCTTCCATGTATTTAGTAATCCATCTCTACAATTCCATCTCTTAAAATAACATCACCCACCATTAGCAACATACATGGCATAGGTTGCTAATCCCTGATTGATGAGTTGCCTGGTTCCCCACAAAGATAGCCAGCTTCCAACTATGACTCCATTTTCTGTCCTGTAGATGGAGAGGTGTTGAAGCAAGGACTGGGTACATTTCCCCCACATCTGGCATGCAGAAAAAGAGATCTATGTAGTGACAGCCAGTTGGAAAGTTTGTTATCTGACGACTGCTGGAGAAATCAAGAGCAAAGAGAAAAAAATATGTGGCACCTGAAGGAGTAAGGGAAATGCCATAAATGGAGGATGGACATATAGTAAAGTCAATAATAAAAGATACTGGAAGGAAATATTCAGGTTATAGTACAGATAGGGTGAGTTTTGGATTTAATCTGTGTCAGAGCACTCCTCTTGTTAAAAATGTTTTTGTTTACTAATTTGAATTGGCAGTACATTTCCAAAAAGAACAAAAGAGGTACAAAGGAAAAAAGAAAAATTCTCTCTCCCACCCTATTTGCTAGGCACCCAATTTCTCTCCACCAAAGTACTGAATATTATAAATTTCTTAGACACGCACACAGGCAAATACATACATATCTAGTATAAGTATTGTTTCTCTCCTCTCTTTACTCAATTTGTTGCTCAATTTGCTTTAATTTTTTTCACTTAACAAAATACCTTGGAGATCTTTCAATGTGTGGACATAAAGAATATCTTCATTTTTTATGGCTACATCATAGTCCATTATATGGATATGCCATAATTTATTTATATCATCCTTTATTGGTAGATATTTGGATTGTTTTCAATCTTTTAATATTAAAACAATGCTACAGTGTTCCTGGGTAGCTTAGTTAGTTAAGCATCCAACTCCTGATCTCAGCTCAGGTCATAATCTCACAGTTTGTGAGTTCAAGCCCCACGTCGGGCTCCATGCTGACAGTGCACAGCCTAATTGGGATCCTCTCTCTCCCTCTCTCTCTCTGCCCCTCCCCTGCTCATGTTTTCTCTCTCTCTCTCAGAATAAATGAACTTTTAAAAATACTACAATGTATAACCTTGTGAACTTGTTATTACCTATATACATGAACAAATATGCAGAATAAATTCCTAAAACTAGCTTTGACTCATCAAAGAATATAGATATAAATAATTTTGAAGAATATTTACAAGTAACCCTCCATGAAGCTGTACCAATTTATTTTCCCACCAGTCATCTATGAGAGCACCTGTTTTCTCAGACTCTTAACCAACACAGCAGATTGTGAATTTTATCATTGCCAACCTATTACATGAAAAATGAGTGTTGATGTAAACTTAACTTCAGTTTCTTCTATTATGATGCTAGCTATCTTTTAATATCTCAAAGCAACATTTGTATTCCCTTTTCTATAGACTTTCTATTTGTGTGTTTTTTGTTAGGCTCTTGGTTTTTTACTGATTTGTGAGAGCTTTTCATACAGAATTAGCT
This sequence comes from Crocuta crocuta, assembly GCF_008692635.1. NCBI lineage: Eukaryota > Metazoa > Chordata > Mammalia > Carnivora > Hyaenidae > Crocuta > Crocuta crocuta. The sequence continues at coordinate 5,024,278 of NW_027531999.1, read as the reverse complement.
CTTCTCTGTTAAATGAGTTGCAAATATTTCCCCTTTTTTATAATTGTCTTTTGACTTTGCTCATGATAGGTTTTACATTGCAGAAAAGCATTCCTTTTATTCACTCTCCAAAGCAATTCACTTAGTTAGGAAGAGCTCCTTAAACAAGCCAAGCTTTACTAGACAGGTGGGAAAGAAATATGAACTTGGGAGAACTTTACTTTTGAAGGTTTTCTCTCCTGTTGTATCCCATTTTTAATTATCCCCTGATAATGATATTGTCAGAGAACTCACCCTACTGAATACAATTAAAATGACTAACCATGATTTCCAGCAGTAATGAAGTGCAAAGGAAGTCAAGTTTCCTGCCCAGTGGCTTACCAGCTAAATCAGAAAGTCAAGTAATGTTCTGAAAATCCCCAGAGAATGCTGTTGACACATCAGCTTTCATTCTTTCTGAAGCTACTTCCTCCACACAATTGAGTTATAAAAGTCCTTCCTAAGTAGTTATTCGATGAATGGGATTGGGTTGAAGGAGAATGGGCCTGTGGATAGATTAGATGGATGAGAAAAGGAAATAAAGAAATGGAGTACATGAATAATAGGAGACACCGCATTGTAAGTTAGGGGCATTTCATAACAGAAATGAAATTGCTTCTGCCACAGGCAGGCAAACAGATTTCCCCAAACAAGGGAGGGTAGAGCACTCTTCATAAGTCTAAACATCAGTCATAGTGGGGAATTTCAAGGACGCCAGAGATTGTGACAATATGTGGGGTGGGGATGCCCCTTTGCAAGGTCTAGGAAAGAATGTAAGCAGCATTTCTCTAAAGTCACTGAGAAAATGTGCTGAGACAGCTTTGGAGAACACTGTGGTTCCTTCTGCATTTCTCAGCCTGATTCATAGCAGTTACTGAAAACCCCCCAACCTTCAGCCTCCGCTGGCCAGTATCTGACTCTGCCTTACTGGAGATTTCCCAACCCTCTGATGAGTGAGTAGCTAAAACTCTGGAGTTAACACTACTGCCCCTTCTTCCCAGGCCTTCCCTTTCTCCCCAACCTAACGCACTGTGCTGTGCAACTCCTTATAGACTAACCCTTTCCAGGCCTGGGCTTCTGCCTGACTTCCTGACTAGCACTCCAGTGCCTGCTCTCATTGGAGCATTGCCCTGAACTTCAGCCTCCTTGGCAAGGGCATTGCCAACCCAGCTGGCCCTCAGCCACCATCCTGTTCCTCCCAGCAACCAGCCAGAGTCCTGTTTCAACCCAGATGGCCCTCCCCCAAGACCCTCTCTTTCTGACCATCAGTTGAGTTAATGTATCTGTCATCCATTGCTCAGTTTTTCCCCTGCTGTGCTCCCCATAGATGGGACACCATGGACATTTATACCAGATAGATCAAGCCCAGGTTTGCCACACATAAACACCAACTCAACCTGCTTTAAACAATAAGCACATTTATTAACTTTTGTAACAAGAAGTCAAGGACTAGGAAGATTCCAGGCTTGGTTAATTCCATGGCTCAAGGTATCATTAAGGACCTAGAGTCTCTCATCTTTCTACTCTACTATCCCCACCATGTTGTCTACTCCTTTCATAAGATGGATAAACAGCTCTAAGCCATCAGTGATAGGCTTGTGTTGGCTCCTGACAGCCAGTTGCTAAATTTGCCAGCCACTTGTTGAGCTATTGGAGGCCTGAAATCAGCCATTATGAGAGAATTTACACCACAGAAGTGACAATGAGCAAACATTACAAATCAGGGCTTTTTTGGTTTTGGAGAGCCAGTTAACACTGCATCACATCCCCATGCAGTAGTATCTAGAGATAGAAAGGATCTACTTCTCGATTGCATCTTTTTTTGAGCAGAGTAGCTTCTGGAAGCCTCACAGAAGATCCCCTACCCCTGCCTTCTTTGCCCAGTTGTGTCATATGCCGGTGTTTCAACCAAAGGTTGGCAAACAGATTAAGTTATGATGAGTCCTCTGAAGCATATTGGGGCACCTGATACCTGAAAATCAGTATTTTCTTAGCTAGAAATAAGGTGGGAGATGGCTTTTGGGAGGGCAGTCAGTAGGGTTTGTCTGTCTGTCTGTCTCTCTCTCTCACACACACACACACACACACACACACACACGTGTGCACATATACACATCATCTGTCTAGCTGACTGAGAGCTTATCTCTCTACCTTGGCCCATCACGAAGGTTCCAGCAGGTTTATAGGGCATGTGGCATATAACAGCCTGAGATGTGCGTAGAACTACCTCACTAGAAAAGGATAAAAGCAACAGCAATCACTGAGAATCAATTTTCCATAGGTTTTATGCCTACAGTTAACCCAAGTGGTTCCAAAAAACCTGGCTTTGTTCAAGCACTATCAAATGAAGAAAAATTGTCTTGTTTCCACTCAATAATGTTTTTTCTATAAAGAAATTCATATTCAAAAAGATTAAATGCTATCCAGGGAGGAATTACATTAATTTTTATGTTTCGACATGCAATTTGAACTGAGTTAAATCTTGTTAAGCAGTTCACTCAAAATTAACTTTTCTTAATTCAGGCTTAACCTCATCCTGGTTTTCTCTCTGGCTTGAGTAGATAGACTGTAAGTTTGAACTCACCCAAATCTTTTTTTGGACTCAATCCTTCCAAAAGCTTGTCTAAATTTGCAAAACTTCCACTGATATTGTGAAGTATCAGACTCCATGCTATCTGTCTTCACTGTGGCTTTCATGGTTCCTAGGAAGGGACCTTAAGCCTAGTGTCTATAAATTTTAAGAAAATGTCTAGGGGCACTTGGGTGGCTCAGTCGGTTAAGCATCCAACTCTTGATTTCAGCTCAGTTCATGATCTCACAGTCTTGGGATCAAGCCCTGAGTCGGGCTCTGTACTAGGTATGAAGCCTGCTTAAGATTCTCTCTCCCTCTCCTTCTGCACCTCCTCACCCCTTCTCTTTAAAAAAAAAATGTCTAGTTTGCCTTTCTCTGCATCCCATCCAACTTCTTGTGCCTTTTCCCTTACATTAATGAAAATGGAAATTGAAAACTTCTAACCACATATGCCTGTGTTTTTCATAAAGAGTTGGGCTTAAGTATATTAAACGTTTATACAGGCCCCTGGAGAGTATAAAAAGAAGCACAGAGCTCAGTCCTTAACTTCAAAGACAATCTGGTTGGAGAGGCTTATATAAGAAACAAATGAGCACTATAGAAAAGCTATAGACATTTAGAAAAAGGAGAAGGAAATCATTCTGAATAAGTGGTTAGAAATTTTGTTTTCTTTATTAACATTTTCCACTGTCTGATTATGTGTTTTTCAAACACAATGAAAAGATAAAAGAATAGTACAATGAACACCATCTCTCCATCAGTTAGATGTAACAATGGTTAATACTCTGCCATATTATCTATCTAAATATTTTGCTATACATTTTAAAGGAAGTTGCAGCCATAATAACACTTCATCCTTACTTCAGCATGCTTCTCTTTAAAAAGAACATGCAGCTAAAAAGCACAATAACATTTATCACATCTAGGAATATTGACATTACTTTTCTAATAACATCTAAAATCCAGTCAATATTAAAATTTTCCCAATTCTTCCCCTTAAAATATGATAGCTGGTTTTTACAAACCAAGTTCATACGTTACATTTGGTAGTTCGGTCTCCTTAACTTATTTTAATCTGGAAGTTTTTTTTCTAGTTTTTAAAAAGATACTATTGACTTCTGAAGACAGCAGACCAACTGCCTTCTAAATGATGCCAAGTCCTAGATATGTCTGATTGTTATCTCAAGGTGTTGTTTAACTTGTTTTTCTAGCCTTGTTGTTAAAATAAAGACCTGATTAGATTTGGGCTGAATCAAAGTCCTGACCAGAAGCAGATGGCACACTCCAAAGGTTTAACTGAANATGGGGACTACCACCCTGGGCCTGGAGCAGCAGCAGAAGGAGTGGAGCTGCTGACGCATGGCTGAAGCTGGAGCTTTGGAAGAGGGACCGCAATAGGAGCCACTCAAACTGCACCCATGCAGGGAGTGAGATGGCACAAAATAAGTACCCCAAATCTATCCCTGTCCTCCTTCAGATTTCTCTTCCCCAAAGCCTCCTCATTAGCCAAATCTAATTAGAAGGCAAAAAGGGAGGGAGACTGACTGATACACTGTGCAGAGGGGCATCTCCAGGAACACAGAGCAAGATGAAGAAAGACATCACGTGGATTTATAAGGGCAATGAAGAGTAACCAACACACAGCTTAAACATTTTTGCCAAGGTCTGGTAGTGAATTTCAGATGGTGTCCCATCAGGAGAAACAATGTGTTAGATTATCTCAACATTAGCAAAGCTAAGTTTCACCACTTAAAGTGCTAACAGCCAGATCTCACCACTGAGATGTAAAGGGATGTTTTTACTTGCAAATAAGTAAGTAATCCACGAGCAGACCCTTTGACACCATGGGAAAGTTTTTTTACCCCTACAACTTTTCTCCTAATCATTTTAGCATCCATGGAGGATTATGACCTGAACCAATTATTTCACTGGAGGTTGCAAAGTGTTGATTTTTCTCTCTTTTTTCTTTTCCCTTTTTTTAAAAATTTAAATCTAAGCTAGTTAACATATAGTATAATAATGGTTTCAGGAGTAGAATTTAGTGATTCATCACTCACATATAATACCCAGTGCTCATCCCAACAAGGGCCGTCCTTAATGCCCATCACTCATGTAGCCCATCCTCCCACGCAGTACCCCCTCCAGCAATCCTCAGTTTGTTTTCTGTAATAAGATAAAAACAGAGAGGGAGGCAAACCATGAAAATGTTGATTTTTCTAATTCTTTCATTGCATATTTGGTTGAACAGGGTGAAATTTTATAGATTAAAAATAGTTGAATATCCACAATTTCATAGAGTTCAAATTAAAACATTTATTATCTACTGTTTGAAGGACTACAGTCCTTCTTGAAAAGACAAGGTAAATGTGTATTTCCTTTCCTTTATATACCAATTGCCAAATAAGAGTCACCACCAAATGCGAAAGATGGCTGCTACTCCATTTTTCTTTTCCTTTCCTCCTTGTTCTCCATGTCCTCCTTAATCTCATTATCCTCCTCCTTCTTCTTTCTCTCCTGTCTTTCCTTCTCTTATCTCTTCACTTTTTCTTTTTAATGCCCACATTGACTCAAATTTAACCAGTGGGTCCTCCTACAAGTTGACTCCTCAGTAGGAGTCTTGGAGGATGTCCTTTCTTTCTGAAACGATGGGATGTCCTGGATCACCCAGGCTAAGTTATGTTTCTCTGCCCCAGATCTTCTCCAAAGAGACTTGGCTCAACTTAGTGGAAAATGATATGTGTGCAACATCTTTGTACTAGATGTGCTCATCGCTACCAAGGCATTATTGCTTCTAAGCTTTCTCAGTGGACAGAGCCCCTATATAATACACACACATGCATCCATATCTTTAATCAGGAGATCATATTCACATGTATTAACTAGCCAGGAATAGTTATGAGGAACAAAGATTTGAACTTGCTTTGGGAGGTATATCTTTTTAAAAAATAATTTTTCTGGGGCTCCTGGGAGGCTTAGTCGGTTAAGCGTCCGACTTTCGCTTAGNTAAAAAATAATTCTTCTGTAATATAATCACATTCCCAAAGAAAAACAAAACTTAAAAAATCAGAAAGAGAATAAATTTATTTAACTTTTATAAATTAACTTGATAAATATATTCTCAAAATAGGAAATTAATTATCAGAAGATTCTTCTAAAGTCAAGAAAAATTTAGGGAAAACTTTGAAATTGTAATCATTTAAAGTATATAATTTTTTAAAGAGAGAGAGAGTGAAGGAAGCCATAATCGACTCTAGAGACAAACTGATGGTTTGTGGGCATGTTGGCAGGGGATGGGCTAAATGGGTGATGGGCATTAAGGAGGACACTGGCTGGGATGAGCACTGGGTGCTATATATAAATAATGAATCACTAAATTCTATTCCTGAAATCATTATTGCACTATATGTTAGCTAACTTGGATTTAAATTAAAAAAAAAAAAAATACAACCCAAGAGCATTGCTATAAAGGTTGAAAAAATTTAAAGAGAATAGAAATTATCAGAGCCCATTGCACACAGCAAAGGCAAACATTGTTTCATTAAACTATTGTTTTCTGAAAATAAAGAAATAAACAAACATTAAAAAGAAAAAAACAAGACAAAACAAAACAGGCATTATGAGCCCAGAATATCCAGTGTTGTCAGGGTAAATAAGTATGTCCCACCCTTGCTGTTTGTTTTTAATGTTTTTGAGTATAGTTGACATACAATGTTACATTCGTTTCAGGTGTACAACATAATGATTCAACCATCCAAACCCCTAGTCCTAGGCAACCACTGATCTCATGTTTCTATGAATTTGCTTATTACTTCAAATAAATGGAAACATACAAAACAAAAATAAAGACGATAAATTTACCAATAATCTCACCCTCTTAAATATTTTTATTTAAGCCATCTGAAATATTTTCATATAAGTCCTTGGTGGTTAGGATTTTAACAGAGAGATGAAGATCAGGGGGATGACAAAGAGGAGAGTTCAGGTCCTAAAGTACATGTAAGGCTTGAAACAGAAAGTTTATATAGGAATGTTACTCATCTTTAGGCCTCTGTTCATACCATACTTTCTGGGTGCATAACCTTTCCCCTATCCCTGCCTGTCAAAATTATATTCATCTTTCAAAACACAGCTCACTCGCTTTCTCTGATTCCCCCAGCCAGGTAGAGCCCTACCTACAGTGCCTCTCTGTGGACATGATAGCACTTTTTAGTTGTTACCTTCTAGAGGTATTTGTGTACCTATGTTATCTGCCTACCTAGTTTGCAGGCTCCCTGAAATCAGGAATTATACCTGGTTATCTTTGTATTCGCAAAGTTCTTAACTCAATTTCTCATAAGAAAGAGGCTTTCAGTAAACATTTGCTACATTGAATTGTGGAATCTCCAAAAATGAGTCTAACAAGTTGCACTACATTGTGCAGACCACCTATAACTGTCTTTTCCCAGCCTGGAGAAAATATCAACCCCACATGACCATCTTCCAGTCCTAGTTATTTACTTTTGAAACCTAGGGCTGATGTTTTTTCTAATTGTGAAAATATACTCGAAGTTACTTATTACAACCTTTTCAATTGCCTAACACTGCTTCAGTTTACTTTTAAGACTGCTTCAAATTTACAAATAACAATTTTAAACATCTTTAAGTGGAATATATTGGATTTTAAACATACGTAAAGTGCTCCACATTTTACATGTAAAAACATTACTAGACTGAGAGGTATAAAAGATGCTGTGGTGCTTCACAAAGAAAGTGCGTGAATTGCCTTCCTAGTTGGCTATAAAGACATGCTACTGATACTGTGTAAATTCACTATTATAGAGGTAGTTGGATACATCATTAGAAGAGACCTCGAGGTCCCTTCAGCTCTGTGATTTTAATTGAGCCTTATACATGGACACGGTCTCACCTGTCTCGTGACTGAACTAAATTGATTTGAGTCTAAACTTCCCTACTGGCAAATAGTAATTTCAGCAATACTTGGCAACAGAGAAAGCTGGCCTGCATTTTCTTATCTATAAGATGAGAAAGTTGAATTGACTAATCTCTATGATCATGAAGCACTGTAACAAGATAAATCTTTTGGGAATCTGTTAAGACTTCAGGTACATGCTTTCTATGATACTGACTGAGAATAATTCTTTTGGCTCCTAAATCTTCCTAATAGCTGATAGATTTTTCAAAGAACAAACTTGGTTCCAATGAATACTGTTGGTTTTCTAACAGAAATATTATAGTTGAGGAAAACAAAAAGGAACAGATAGACATATTGAAATACCACTGGACATGGATTCAAACTCTGCTACTTACAAGCTATATGACCTTGGGCAATTTATATACCCTCAATATTGGCATCTAAAATTAAATAACAGCTACCGTCCCATATCTGTTAGGATGGCTCTTATCACAGAAACAGAAGATAACAAGTGTTGGTAAAGACACTGAAAACTGGAATCCTTGTGCAGTGTTGGTGGGAATGTAAAATCGTTCAACCACTGTGGAAAACAGTATAGCGATTCCTCAAAACTTTAAAAATCAAATTACCATATGACCAAACAATTCCATTTCTGAGTATATACTGAAAAGAACTGAAAACAGATATCTAAAAGGTATGTATGTATACATGTTTATAGCAGCATTATTTATAATAACTAAAACATAGAAGCAACCCATGTGTCTATTGATGGATAAATGGATTATAAGCAAAATGTAGTATATACATGCAATAGAATATTACTCATCCTTAAAAAGGAGGGAAATTCTGACACATATTACAACATGGATGAGCCTTGAGAACATTATGCTAAAGCCAGTCACAAGAAAACAAGTACCATAGGATTTCACTTACGTGAGATACTTAGTAATAGAGACAAAAATTAGAATGGTGATTGCCAGGAGCTGGGGGGTGGGATAACGAGGAGCTATTGTTTAAGCGGTATAGAGTTTCAGTTTTGTAAGATGAAACAATTTACAATTTTGGAGATGGATGGCGGCAGTGGTTGCACAATATGAATGTATTTGAAACCACTAACTGTACACTTAAGAAATGGCTATAATAGTATATTTTATATTGTGTGTATTACACCACAGTNAAAAATTAAGTAACAATTTCTATCTTGTGGTATTATTGTAAGGGTCAAATTAGATAACACAGATGATAACGTCTGCACACCACCTGCCATGCTGCAGATGAACAAATGTTTATTGATATGCCCCATAGCATAGTTTTGGTAGAAAGAGGTGGTTGGATTTTCTGTTTCAAGATTGCTTTGGCTATTAAGGGTCTTTTGTGGTTCTGTGCAAAATTAGGATTGCTTGGGGGCGACTGGGTGGCTTAGTCGGTTAAGCGTCCGACTTTCGCTTAGGTCATGATCTCACGGTTCGTGGGTTTGAGCCCCGCGTCGGGCTCTGTGCTGACTGCCAGCTCAGAGCCTGGAGCCTATTTCAGAGTCTGTGTCTCCCTCTCTCTCTGACTCTCCCCTGCTCACGCTGTCTCTCTCTCTCTCTCTCTCCTAGAAATAAATAAAAATATTAAAAAAAATTAGGATTGCTTGTTCTAACTCTGTGAAAAATGCTTTTGGTATTTGACAGGAATTGTATTAAATGTGTAGATTGCTTTAGGTAGTATAGACATTTTAACAATATTTGTTCTTCCAATCCATTTCCTTTTCCCATTTCTTTGTGTCATCTTCAATTTCTTTCATTAGTGTTTTATAGTTTTCGGAGTATAGATGTTTCACCTCTTTGGCTAGGTTTATTCCTAGATATCTTATGGTTTTTGGTATAATTGTAAATGGGATTGTTCCTTGATTTCTCTTTTGGCTGCTTCACTATTGGTGTATAGAAATGCAACAGATTTCTGTATGTTGATTTTGTTTCCTGTGACTTACTGAATTTGTATATCAGTTCTAGCAATTTTTGGTGGAGTCTTTCAAGTTTTCTATATAGAGTATCATGTATACTGCAAATAGTGAAAGTTTGACTTCTTCCTTGCTGATTTGGCTGCCTTTTATTTACTTATTTATTTATTTTGTCTGATTGCTATGGTTAGGACTTCCAGTACTATGTTATATAACAGTGGTGAAAGTGGGCATCCCTGTCTTGTTCCTGACCAAATAGGAAAAGCTCCCAGTTTTCCCCATTGAGGACAATATTAGCTGTGGAGTTTTTTTGTATATGGTCTTTATAATGTTGAGGTGTGTTCCCTCTAATCCTACTTTGTTGAGGGTTTTTATCATGAATGGATGTTATAGTTTGTCAAATGCTTTTCTGCATCTATTGAAAGGATCATGTTCTTATCCTTTCTTTTATTAATGTGGTGTATCACATTGATTTGCAAATATTATTCAGCCATAAAAAAGAGTGAAACCTTACCATTTGCAACAACATGGATGGATCTAGAGAGTATTATGCTAAGCAAAATAAGTCATGCAGAGTAAGACAAATACCATATGATTTCATTCATATGTGGAATTTTAAAAACAAAACAATTATCAAAGTGGGAAAAAAAGAGAGGGGCAAACCAAGAAACAGACTCTTAACAATAGAGAACAAACTGATGATTATCAGAGGGGAGAGGGTTGGGGGATGGGTGAAATAGGTAATGGGAATTAAGGAGTACACTTGTGATGAGCATCAACCGAGACATGGATATGTTAAATCACTAAGTTCTACACCTGAAACTAATATTAACTAATGAGAATTTAAATAAAAACTTAAAAAAATTATAAAAAATAAAATGAAAGTGAAAAATAGGAGGTGGTTGGAAATCCCTGGTCAGACTGCCCACTGTGCTAATCCAGATTCTTGGTTGTCAGTGTCATAAATCTACTCTGGCTTATTTAAGCAAAGAAAAAGAAAGACATTACTAGAAGAAATTGGGAGATTTTACAAAATCAAAGGAAAGGCTCAAGACCAGGCCCAGCAGAGGACAAAAAGCAAGACCATCTCCTGGTCTCTAAAGCAGGACTATTGCAATAGTCTAGACAAAGTTTTGCCACTGGAATTAGTGACTTTCAACTGTTTCCAATCTGCTTGTACACTAATCAAAACTCAGATCCAGGAAGAACACCCATGTAGGTTCACTCAGGCCTTACACCTTCCCCTTGACCAGGGGTGGTGATCAAGGTGTCTTAGTTAACAGTTACATCCCACCAGAATGCTACCAGTAAGAGAGAAGTCATTCCCCAAACGAAAAACATTAATGCCATTGCAAAAGATAGTGAATAGATTCAGTACTGACAAAATTAAAAAGTAAAAAATAAAAATTTCTACCAATCACTGACATTTGTGCATTTGGGGAAAGTAGGAGGCATTTGGTATAGGAAAGTACTACATGAAAGAGCTTCTGGAACTCCCCCGAAAGACCTAGCTGCTGGAGGCACAAAATTGCCATCAGAGAACTGGATATCCAGTCAACCTTACCCCCTAGTCTGTAAGGTTCTTCACAGAATTAATAGTTGTATCCTAGTTGTACTGCTGTGTAGATCCTCTCTCTCTTTTATCAAATCCTGTGACACAAGCCTTATCTCCTTCTCCTGATACCATTTGTCATTAAATCTTGTACTTGTTGGAGCCTTAAACTCAAGTCTTTGGTTGTATGGAATTTCTGGCAACCAACCTCAGTCTTCTAGATCTCTATACTTAACACTTTCCCTTTGATATTATAGTTTAGTTTAACTGGGGTGGTATCTATGCTACTTACCTCTCTATGCCTCAGTTTTCTTCTGTGTTTTCTCAGTTTTCTTCTTTTGAAAGGAGGTCAGGGGAGAAGTTGACCAAAGAGTAAGAAAGCTGATGCTGAAAATTCTATTTAAGTAGATTAAAGCCCTTTGGACTAAGTTATTTATGCTTCCAGTGAGAAACATTAGAACATTTTCACACTATAGTTTACTACTGAATTTAACGTAGTCTAACACAATGCATCCAAGAGCTTATTATAAAACAAAAATTATCCCCCAATAACCTCATCATAAAGATCAAAGCATGGACAGTACCATAAAGCAGTGAAGAACTGGCAAGTATCCAAGGATCTGGTTTCTAGTTCATCTTTGCCACAAATAAGCTAGGTTGGCATGAAATATTTTCTTACCTCTCTGAGCTTGCATTTCTTCCCTTTAAAATTAGAGGATTGAGCCAGATCTAGCCTCTAAATCTCTCCTTGCTTTTATATTCTATGATTTCTAACAAAATGTAGCCAGATTTTTAAATGAAATTTTTGGACTTTTTCATCTGAGACTTCTGCCTCAGAGGGCACAAGAATAACAAATGAACAAAACTGACCAAGGTAAGACAATGGGAGCACGGGGCAGGGTTACAGGGAACAGGTATGCCCTACCCTCCTGGGGCAGGAGGGGTTGGGAGGCAGCTGCTTCTCCTCTCCCTCTGCTGTTGCAACAATGTGCGCCCAGTGTTGTCAGATCTTGATTCTTTTCAAGAGATGCTAGAAGTCTAGGTTTTCATATGGAAAACACTTTAAAACAATGTGCATGCCAAGCAAAACACGTCTGAAGGCCTGACACGCTCACACAACACCAAAATGTGAATAGCTGCTGTCCTTGGGTGATGAGATTTGGGGTCATGAGATTTGGGTCATTTTTATTTTCATTTTTACATTTGACTGCATGTTCCAGAATTTTAACAGACTTTTGTAATCAGAGAAAATTTGTTACTTGTTAAGTTTTTAAAAATTAATTACTGAACAGACCATTAAAATGACAAACACCATAGACATTTTCTCTGGGTGGATGTTTACATGTGACTAAATTTTTATAATGTTTTCCTTCTCCAGTTTGCAATATGTCAAGAATAATTTCAGCCCAAGCATAGCAAAACCAATCCTCAAGTTTACTGATTGTAAGTTTGTGGTCATTATCTTTAGCTTTCATTTCCAGATCAGGATTTATAAAAACAAACTGTTTGTTCCATAATATCATCATTTCTATTTAGTTAAGTATTTAGCCCAGATTCTATAGTATGCAAGTCTGATTCTTGAGTAGATGTTGGAGAAAAAGTTCAGGTAATTCTTTCTTCAGAGTAATTATAGGATGGTCTGCCATATAGGGTGGTTATGAGTTAAAATTTGTAAAGCATTTAGATGGGTGTCTGGCACAAAGCAAATGTGAAATGAATGTTAGCTATCATTCTTTATATCATCATCATCATCCAGTAAGCAGCAGTTAAGAATGACCATTTCTTGCTAGGCGGGTGAAAGAGATCATGGAGAAAGAGAGGGAGAAAAGGAGGTATGGGATGGGAAGGGAAAAAAAGACAGAAAAGGCATTTCTTAACTGGGAAGACAGAAGGGGGGACTGGAAAAACTGAGAATATCACAAGTCTAGAGAGTCAGGGTGAATGTAGTAGACCAAGGGCAAGGATATATAGCTGGTGGCATCCAGCAAAGTCCCAGGTATCCGCTAGACCTCGATTCTTCTGACTACAGGTGACACCCATTATGGATCATGAAATTAATTTAGCATATAACAATCCACATTTTTTAATGAAAGAGAGTAGAACAGGGCAGAACACAGTAGTGCAAGGAGTGAAGACAAGTATTATTTATAGAAAATTTGTTTTGTTTTCTGTTTTATATCTGTGGGTAACAGTTGTGACAGTCAAAAACTTTTGAAAACCTTTTACTAGACCACGGTGAAGCATTAGTTTTTCTCTGCAGCATACCCCTTCTTCAAAAAGGTGTGTGTGGTTGTGAGTGTGAGAGAGAGAGAAATAGATAGAGAGAGCATGCATATATACATATAATTACCCTGAACGAATTTCAGAAAAGGAACATCTTGAGAAACATGAAGAAATCTCCACCTAAACAGAATGCCCTTGACCTGACGGTATTTATTTTAAGGGCAAACTTTTAAATACTAATAACAAGTACTGGTTATTGAGACCTTACTGCATGCCAGGCACTGAACTAAATACTCCACATTTAATTCTTCCAACAACCCTATGAGAAGAAAACAAACACCAATAATATTAAGAAATCCCTGAATCAACTAACATTTCAGAATTACAATCTGCAGAGAACAGATTACCCTCCTTCCCAATCATCTCTCTCTCTTTCTCTCTGTCCCAGTTTCCTATCTCGGGAAAGGGAAAGAAGAATGACTAAAGAGAAGGAAAAAGAGAAGCCACTGAAATAAAACAGATGGAAACAAGGAGAGGAGGAAGGAAGTTGGTGATAAAAGGGAAAAGGAGAGGATTATTGAACACAACTGATGTCATACCATAGGTCTCTAATAAATTATCGCTTTGCATGCAAAATCTTCCAAGAGGGAACCCCGCTGTTAGGGAGGAGGTGAGAAGGGCAGAGGGGAGTGGTGTTCCAAAACAAACTCCTGCTCCCTCATTCTACTCAAGGTCAGCCTTGCCTGCACACATTCATCACATTTGGCAAGGAAACCAGCTACAGACGGATGGCTTCTGTGAAAACTAGTATTCAGGTATTGATATCAGCTTCTTGTGCAGTGGTAGCCTGGAGTCATGCATTTTCCCCTCTCAGGGGAGCCCTCTATATCTATTTGATTTCTGTGATGCATGCCAGCAGGCTTTGGCTCAATGTTAATGACTTTCTTCCTTTTGAATTCCTGTGAGATATTATTCCTTTTGGTTTCCAGGAGTTGTGTGCCATGGTGATTTCAGCCCAGTAATACTTATACCGTGATAAAAAGCAACTATGAGGAAGGCCTGCTGTGTATCCTCTGTCTAATGCTGTTATCCAACACAACTAATAACACTGGCTTTCAGAGAATGCAAAGGCTGGATTCTATTCCCAGGGCCCTGGTCATGTGCCTTTACAGTCTAATAAACTGAGAACCCTAAACCATGTGCTAGTCACACATACTCTACCTGGAAAAGACCCCTTCTGGCCAGGAATTTTGTTTGTTTGCTGGCCTCCCCATTCCCCAACCCCTGCTTGCATGTGTGTGCATACACACACCCTTCTTTCACTGATGTTAACAGGCTAGAGTAGGAAAACATCTGCTTAAACTGATAATGAGGTTATGAAAATTTCTACTTTACCAAGAAAAACAGATTTAAGACAATATTACCTTTGTGAGCCTAGAAACTCAATTTTAAATCTTCCTGACCCCAAAGAAATCACAAAAGTATCGCCCTTTGCTTTGTATCTTCCAACCAGGGCCCAGGTTTTATCTGTGTCAATGACACTCTAAATATAGGAACTTTTAGTGACTCAGGCCATGCAGACACCAGAAAACTTCAGGCTGGGGCACCAAACCCTCATTCCTGATCCAGTCTTTGAAAGCACCCATAGCATCTCAAAATATAATGAGGGCAGTAGCAGAAAAAAAGTCCTGAAATAAAAATTAATTTTAATCTACTTTGATTAAATGCCTTTTAGCACTTTGTTGAGACAGATGAAGATATTGTTACAAAATCGAAAAGCAAGTGATTCTCTAATCTCATTTCTGTTGCCAAGTGCCAGCTGACCTACTTTTAAGTTGCCCTGCAAAATGTGGCCTCCACCCACTTCCCCTCCTTCCTGTCCACAGCTCCTCCTGACCTCTGTGCCTCTCTTCTCTTCTGGTTCTTCTCTGTCTTTTCACAGTCTCCTCTTTCTCCTACAACTGTTGTCTGTGGGATAGCCTTGAAGTTGGCCTTGACATCCTCTTCTTCCCTTGACCTGATAGTGAGACCCTGCATCCTCATGGCTTCTCCTTTTCACTTTTGAAGGGAGACACCCAAATCTTTAGCTGTGACATCTCACTGACTCTCCAGTCCCCTAAATCCAAGGGTAAGCTCTTGTTCCCTTTTGCTGTGACAGTCCCGATTTATGTCTGTAATTCCAGATTAATTATAAATAGTGTCGACTTTCACCTTCAGAAGGGTCTCAGACAATATGATTTAGTCAATATATTATAATCATTTACTTGATCCAACATAGCCTCACTCCTTGCTATACATATCCTCATTCCCATTTCTGTTGGCAGTTCTACTGCTCTTCCATTGTTGAGGGCTAGAAGCCTTGGACTTCCTCATCTCATCTTAACAATGCACAAAACAATGGCAAAAAGCCAAGGTCAGAGGAATGGACTGTGTCACTTAACAGCTCTGTGTTCTTGGTTCCCTCTTATCTCTGCCTCAATATCATCATTTGTAAGACAACGAGAACAGGGGCATTGCAGAAAGCAAATGAATCAGCTTCTGAGGGGGCACATAACGCTGTGCCTGGCACAACAAATCTGGTTGCTTTTTATTCACATGCTCATTCAACACATATTTATTGAGCACCTACTCCATGCCTTGTTCTAGGTCCTGAACAATACAGTCAAAAATATGACTTCTGAGGGCCTAAAAGGGCGAACATCCCAGTGGAGAGTTAGACAATGAATAGATAGAGAAATCATGTCAGGAGGTGATAAGGGATGGAAAAGCCAAGCAAGATAAGGGGGTTGGGGAGTGCCCAGTTGGAGGAGAGTGGCTGTTTCAGAAGGATGGCCAAGAAAGATGCCATTAAGAAGGTGACATTTGGACAGAGACTTAAAAGAGGTGAAGGAATTAGCTCTGCAGATACTTAGGGGAAGAACAGACACAGGCAATTTCCCTAAGGCAGGACCAGGTCTGATGTATTTGAGGAACAGCAAGGGTGACAGCTTTGTGGAGTAGAGAGGACATGTGGGTATGTGGAATAGAGAGAATGGATAAAGCCAGAGGTAGCAGAAGCCCAACAGTGTAATCCTTATAGATCTCAGTGAGGTGTCCTCTGAGTAAGGTGGGAGCTGATGGATAGTGTGTGTAAAGGCGTGGCTATGTTGAGATAAGACTGCAGGAGGCCAGCCCAGAAGCAGAGAGATGTTAGGAAGAGGCTGCAATAATCCACACAAGAGATGATGGTGACCTGGACCAGGGTGGCAGCAGTGAAGGTGGTGAGAAGTAGACACATTCCTTTGAAGGGTCCCTCAGTCTTCCCACCACATTTCCATCTCACAGCCACAGCCCCATCCCTGACCTTTGTCACCTAACACCTGAATTAGTATAATAGCCCCTCGCTGGACCTCCTATTTCTGTCTCTCCTTCTCTCACTTTCATCTTATCACACTTCTCTGCTCAGGAAAGGCAGCTGTGCCCCAGCAGCTATCCAACCAAGTCCAAAGTCCTCCCTCTGGACTCGCAACTTCCACTGAGCTCTGCACATTCAATGTTCTTTCCTGCCATAAAACAGTCCTTACCAGTGCTCCACAAATTCAGTAGCAACTCAGACAGTCACTGGCTTGCTAAATGGCTAAGAGATTTGCTATTTGATCTGGCAGTTCAAAATGAATAGGGTGGTTCTTTTAGTTGGATCTTGCTACCAGATAGTTTCAGGTGACCTGTTACAGATAGTAACAGGTGACCTTGATTCAGTGCTTGTTGAGAACTTTATAAACTGTATCCCCTTTAATTCTCACAACACCCCTATGAGATGGATACCGTTATTACCCCAAGTTTTACATAAGGAGACCAAGGCACAGAAAGTTTAAATAAATTGCCTGACATCACAAAGCCAGTTAAATGATGGGGGTAGTGAGGAGCTGGGCTTCGAATCTGGAAATTCCAACTTCAGAGTCAGCACTCAGAGCCATAATCCTGTATTACCTCCAGACTTGGACATTCTGTCTCAAATTTCTTAATATTAACCCTTTATTTGTAAGTAAACATGCTCACAACTCTCAGTACTACCTGCATGCGTTGGCCTAGCCCTTTCTCCTCATCCCCACCTATCTCTGCCTTGTCATATCCCACCCACCTCTCAAGGAGTAACTCAACCTTCTGTTCTTCCGCAAACCTCCTCTAAATATGTTAGACCTTGCTGACCTTCCATTTTCCCAGCTGTTTGAAATCCATAGCAAATCACCATGGGTTTTTTTTCCTTGTATCTTCCCAGCTACACTGCAAGCTGCTTATGTAGAGCAACTATAAATTATATCTCTTTTTATATCTCCACAGAATGTGGCCACAATCCTGGGACACTCAACTCAATAGACATTTTAAAATAAAGCCTGTAGTAAGCTAGGTCCTGAGTGCATCCTGGAGACACCGTGAGGACAGCACTCAGTAATGTTTCTTGCCCAATTGGGAGGATCAAGAGAAATGCTTCCTGAAACATAATTATCTATTATAATTAATCCTTTTTATATAAATTCCATCAATGGCACTATTCATAAACAAATACGTGATTTCTATGTCATTTCAGTATAAAATCATTGGGTGCCTACTTTGTGCAGAGAGCTGAGCCAAAAGCTTATTTCAAAAGGGAACAAGACATAGAGTAATATTGGTGTCCGTAGTAGAATTTGGTGATTCATCACTTACATATAACACCCAATGCTCATCGCAAGTACCCTTCTTAATGCCCATTTAGCCCATACCCTACCCACCTCCCCACCAGCAACCTTCAGTTTGTTCTCTATAGTTAAAAGAGATTTGCCTCCCTTTCTTTTTTCCCTTCCCCATGTCCATCTGCTTTCTTAAATTCCACATGAGTGAAATCATATGGTATTTGTCTTTCTCTGACTAACTTATTTCATTTAGCGTAATACACTAGCTCCATCCACAATGTTGCAAATGGTAAGATTTCATTCCCTTTTTTTAATGTTTATTTTTTGTTTTTGAGAGAGAGAGCACAACTAGAGGAGGGGGAGGGAGGGGGACAGAGAATCTGAAATGGGCTTGGTACTAACAGCAGAGATACCGATGTGGGGCTCGAACTTGTGAACCTTAAGATCATGACCTCAGCTGATGTCAGACATTTAATCAACCAAAACACCCATATGTATATATATATATACATATAAATATATATATATATATATATGGTACACCACATCTTCTTTAACCATTCATCAGTCAGTGGACGTTTGTGCTCTTTCCATAATTTGGCTGTTGTTGATAATGCTGCTATAAACATTGGGGTGAATGTGCCCCTTCAAATCAGTATTTTTGTATCTTTTGGGTAAAAAAATACCTAGTAGTGCAATTGTTGGCTCATGGGGTAGCTCGATTTTTAACTTTTTGAGGAGTCTCCATACTGTTAAATAAAATAGAATTTAAATAGAATTTAAATAAAACTTGAAAAAAATCGTTAGAAGAGAGGGTTCCACTGCAAAGAAATAAAACAATAAAATAAAACAAAGCAAAATAAAATAAAATAAACAAAATCCCTGCCATTGGACAATTCCCAATCTAGTTACCACTTTCTAGTCTGTGTTACCATATGTCTCAGGGAACGGTTGCACATAAAGAACAGAAAATCCATTTAAATAAATGAATTTATTTACCTAAATCCATTTAGGTAAAAAAGAATGCAGGGAAATCTCACAGAACTCAAATACAGAAAAAAACAACAAGGCCTACAGATAATTAGAACAGAGAATGACCTAAGAAGTTACTTTCTCCATCTTTCCCTCTCCTTCTCCCTCCCCTTCCCCTTCCCCTACTGTCTCCATCAAACCTACCCCAGATTTCCTTCTTTCACTTTGCTTTCACATGATCCATGATGGCTTCCACAAAATGGTACCTTCAGCCTCCAAGTACCAACATGGTGACCTTTCAAGTCCAGCATCACTATCTAGAAACTAGATTTCCTATATTCTAATTCAAAATGTCTGGCAAGAGAGTTTAACAGGCAGCCCAGCATGAGCTAGATTTACGCTCCTGGTACAAACAGCTATGGGTGTGAAATGGGGAAAGATGCACAAGGTCATGTTGAATGAGACAGGACTGCCAAAGTTCAGTCTTCCTGAGATAGAACTCAAAAATGCAGGATGATGTCTTCTGTAGAATATAATGTAAAACATGATACAGTAGTTGCTCTAGAATTTAGATATACCTTAGATTCACATATTGCAGACTTCACCAACTTATGGAATTTTTGAAGCATAAGAAATTCTAGGAATTATTGACAACAACTTGCACACTTGAGCTCAATGGAAACCAAAGCCCAAGAGCAATTAAGGATAGAGCCAGAGTGGATCCTATATTCTGTAACTCCTAATTTAAAGTGCTTTCTCCACCTTAGGCCTAACATTTACCAAACCAGCAGCTTTTTCAGACCACCTTTGACATGAGGGTGCCCAAACAGAGTCTATGCAACACAGTATGTGGGTTTGTTTTTCCTTTTTAGTATTATTTCAGCACCTACTAAGCACTTTCACACATATCATCCCATTTAGGCCTGAGAACCAATCATGAGAAGAATCATGAAACCTATCTTGTAGATATAAACTGAGGCTCAAAAGAAATCAGGAGACTTGCCTACATTTTACAGTTAGTACTGGGCTGACCCAGGATTTAAACCTAATGTATCTGACTCTAAACCCTTGCTCTTTCTGTTATGCAATGCTGCCTCTACTACTCAGAAATCAAGTAGGTGTCAATCATATAAAGGGATTGAGAAAGCAGACGGACAAGTTCAGAGATTCAAAAAATTAACATGTATTGTAGAGGAGTTGGGTGCTCAAACCATAGACACAGTGTCTTTAATCCCTGACAGTCATGGCTTCTAGCACTTTTCTCCCTCAGCATTCATGTCTCCAGCACAGCAGAATGAATGACAGGAACATTTTCCAACGCACATATCAATCCCATTTGCACTAAGGGGAAAGCTGGTTCTCATATAAGATTGTTCTGCAGCAATGATTCATTCTATCAGTGTCATCACTGCTACCTTTGATACAGATATTGTCATCATCAGCCCATTTGGAATCAATCTTGAATCCATGTATAGTCGTTAGCAGGGTAAATTCTTCACAGTTGTGTAAACTATTCCAAATGCTTTGCGATAACTTGACCTTGTGTTCCTAGAACCAAAAAGGAGTGAGGCACCAATATCTAAATCCCAAAGTGGTTCCAAAGAGTAATACTTCAAAGAACTTTGCAAGGCAATTCCTTAAAACATGTATACTTTTACTGCCTATTGACATATTTTTTGCCACGGTAGAGATTTATTATCCTTTAAGATGCAATAGTGGACTCTAAATCAATTGCATGCTCTGGTTTCAGGAAGTCCTGATAAGGTCCTCTCAACAACACAACTAAGGATAGGGTGATGGACCTTCTCAATTTGCCCAGGACTGAAAAGCTCCTAGGGATGCAGGATATTCCATCTTAAAACCAGGAAAGTCAAACAAACAAACAGAAAAATCCATTACAAGTTGATCACTCTACTCTGGAGATTTTCTTTTAAAAAGTAAATCTTTTGGAGGTGCCTGCATGGCTCAGTCAGTTAAGCATCTAACTTAGGCTCAGGTCATTATCTCACAGTTCATGAGTTTGAGCCCCACATCAGTCTCTTTGCTGTCAGTGCAGAGGCTGCTTCAGATTCTCTGCCTCTCCTTCTCTCTGCCCCTCTCCTACCTCTTTCAAAAATAAAAATTTAAAAACATTAAAAATAAATTAAAAACTTATTTTTAAAAATAAATAAAATAAATAAAAACTAAATCTTTCATTTTACTAAATTTTAAGAAGTGTCTGTAGAACCAAATGTCTTGGCAATGCAGGATACTAATTGTCCTTTAATGTCTTTAAACAACATATTTTTTACAAGTGTGCAAAAAGCCCAAAAGATGAATGTGTGACAATAAATACAATAGATCACACAGTGATTCTTAATACCTCCAAATGCAGATAAAATACATCCAGCAAATGAAGAGCAAAACTAACAATCATTCATTTCAATACATAAAGGCCCGACAGGGACGTCTGTGTAAAAGCAAGTCTTTACCAGTGAGCACAGTAGTCTTTGATTCCTTGCCTTAACAACAGGATGTGCCAGATTTCACTCTTCTAAGGGTAGGGGTGGGGGTACTTTAGTCCCATGCGCCGTGTTGGAACTCCTACCTCTGCCTGTGTCCAACAGTGTTAGAATGGGGAGCCCAAATAATGTGCACATTAATTAAATTTTCAATAGGGGCGGAAGAGAGGGAGCCTGGTGAGAGCCTAAATTGCTTTAATCCTTTCTGGGGAATATGAAGAGTTAAAGCTTTACCAACCTAGCCTCTAAAAGCAATTCTTCAAGACTTAGCCCTGCAGTGCTAATTGACTAATGTCATTTATAAGTCATCTAATAATGTTGAATAATTTATTTTAAAATGACAGATGTTGAACATATAGAGCCATACTAATCTGTGTCTACTAAAGAATAGTTTTGTGATTATCGTATATAATTTCAGGTCAGGATTGAGTTTTGTTTTGTTTTGTTTTGTTTTTCAAACAATCTTCAGATACGTCATTTTAGTGCTTGTAATTTAGTGAATTTAGGAAATGAGTAATTTTGAGCCAGTGCATGAGGCTAGATTATAAATTTGTCATTCCACAAATACATACTAATCACTGTGGTGGGTGGTAGGAGACATAGCAGAAAACAGAGTAATGGCTTGGCCTCCCTCACTGGGCTTCCATTCTAATGTGAAGACTGACAGTAAACAAGTAAACAAATATACAAAATAATCTCAGACTGTGATGAATAAAACTTGATAGCAAATCTACTGTCAGTTTTTACATTGCTTTATCTTTATAGGTCTTTGAACCATTCATAACAGCCAACCTCAATATCCCATATTATTCAACAACAGCTTTCTTTCTCAATTCAGTCTTTGTTAGTTCCTGCCTCATTTAGAATAAAAAAAAAAAAAAGCTTCATGAAAATAGTGATTTAATATTATGTTATAATTTTCCCACTAGAAGAACAATATTATCCACCTTAGGCTATTAAAAATTCTTTATTACTTTTTTATTGTTTTATTCAGTATTTTTAAAACCCTGAAGACAATTTACAACATCAAAATGCAAGGTCTTACAAATAACTGGAAGTGCAGTTTCTCACCACTCATAAGGCCTTCTTTCCTTACTGATAAGTTTAACACCTGTTCTCTCTGGTTCTTAGAACAAACAGAAGAATAAAGGGGAGATTTGTGTTTCATCTCTTGAGAATAACCAGTGCCAGGAGAAGGGACGCAGAAGGTAAAGCTGCATTAAGGATACAAGATGGCCAGTCAGCTTCCCTAGAGAAGACAGTCTTAGAATGGCTTCCCCTCTTCCTTCCAACCCCCCCCCCACCCCCACCCAATCCCCA
>NW_027531999.1:4952001-5001606 GCF_008692635.1 Crocuta crocuta | reverse complement strand
CCAAACATCCTTCTTCCTTTCCCTGCGGTGGCCACTTTCCTCCCAGCTTCCCTACGTGCCTTCTCCTCCAGTAAAGCTTAATCTTCACACAGGACCCAAACTCACTCATACAAATGTGTCAGTGATTGATGACCTCAAGGATAGTGCTATTTTAATAAGGATCAAAGTATTTAAGAAATGAAACTCCAAGAATAAGGACTATCACTGGTGAGTGACTGATGTGTGGGTTAATATATATTTGGCCAGGCTTAAGGAGATCTTGACTCTATGTTGGTCTAAAAACCAGCTGGCACATAGGGTACTGGTGGCTTCTGATGCAATCTCATTGTCATACTCCATGGTCATGATATAATATCAAGTAATGCTATTTTCAGTATATTATATAGAGTAATACCCAGGTAGCTACTCAACTAAAAGAAAAAAATCACTGTAGTTAATGCTCAGTGCATCTTGGGTTATCTTGTTTAATAGTTTCTCAAGGTAATGAAATGTCCTCCATCTATTGCATCATTATTTAGGTTTTTATGTAGCGACATTTGTCTCTCCCTCTAAGGCAGAGACTTTTTTTTTCCTAAGTCAGCACATGGAAAACATTGACAGATAGTTTCTTGACTATTAAGTATAAATTAACTTTTCCAGGACTCATTTTAAATGCCATTTTATTCTAAACGCCCTTAATGTTATTATTATTAATAATAATAGCAATTATGTTTATTGGACATTTGCCATGTACCAGGTGCTCTTCCTTACATTATTGCTTGAGCTCACAGCAGCCTCCACATTAGTGATTATTTTCCCTCTTTCTGTAGTTGAAGAAACCACCCAAGGTCACACAACTACAGAGGAACTCTTCTACGTTTGTCTGCTTCTGTTTTGAAAGATCTGATGGGAGTCTGTCAAGCTTTCTGCTTCTGTATAAGTGAGGGACAATAAGGCAAGAAAGATCCCATGCATGGCCTGGCTATACTGTACAGGACACATGAAGGCACAAGGTTAAGAGATAGACAACTTTTAAAACCTCTGTGTTTTCTGAGGGATATTTATGAGTTTGGAGGTGAGTCAAGAATGAAACAGCCAGTTGCAGAGAACTATAATCAATGCTCTGAAACTCAGCAGAAACAGCTTAAACAGAGGAAAGAGAGTTCCAATTTAGATTCGCCCTTTCCAAAGCAGGCAATAATAGAGGAACACACTGACTGCCAACCACAGGTTTGAAGCATGTGATGTCAGGACCAACCCTCCCTGGCAAACCCAACCTTATCCCAGACTAATTTTTAAATGCTTATGCTTTATTGGGCATTATTATTAGCCTTACTGTGGTAGAATAAACCCAGGTTTCAGTCAGAGCAGGCCTGAGAGCAGCTTAAGTATGGTTCTCCATTCTGTACCTCCCTCCCACTCTCTTTCCATCACTGCCTGCAGATCAGCCTAATAATAGTTCTAACTGCCATTGGTAGACTTCACCCCAGTCTACAAGGTCTTTTCACATAGTTTATTTCATCCAGCCTTGTGAAATAAGTATAATTAGTAACCCCATCTTAAATCAAATCACACTGTCAAGAAGGATCCAAATTTTCTGGGTCG
The DNA here is from genome assembly GCF_008692635.1 of Crocuta crocuta. NCBI lineage: Eukaryota > Metazoa > Chordata > Mammalia > Carnivora > Hyaenidae > Crocuta > Crocuta crocuta. The sequence goes on along the minus strand of NW_027531999.1, from coordinate 5,000,022 downwards.
GAGACCAAATGAAAGCCTACCAGAGAAAGGGTACCACATGATTATCATTTGATCTACCCCCCATCTCAGACCTCAGGATTAAAATTAATAACAATTTATTGGATTTAATGATGTCCTACCATAATCCACCCACCTCCAACAAAAATATATCTCAGTCCCGTAGGACTATCCCTTTAACATATTGTAGTTTAATTTCACTCACTAAAGTTTGTAGAGAGCATTATTCTCCATAAGTTTCTCCTTTTTCACCAACACAAATGAGTATTAGTGAATAAATCCTCCTACATGTCTAGGGTAGTCCTGGGATTGATTTTCACTGCTTAGTTATGAACTGTTCAGAGAGATAGCATTTATAAAGCATATGCATATCCTGAGTACTCTTAGTATCTACAATATGGGCTAGAGTACTCATTCTTACTATCAGGATAGAAGCTCATTCTCTATAAACACAGCTTCCCTTCACCTGGAAGTGAAAAAGGAGAAGAAGAATTTGCAATTACTGTGAGCACTACTTAGGTTAATGGTTAGTAATTCAAGAACCAGTTATCCAGTGTGTGGATTTTTTCTGCTCCTACACTACCTCCCTCTTATTGTCTACTGGACATTTTCACTATTCATCATCATCTCCTGCAGGGGGTATCAAAGAAAAAGAGTGGAAGTGAGATTCAAAATACAATTTCAGTGTATTATTATTAAACACCTACTCTGCACCAGACAGTGAGATGGATATGCAGTCCTAAATGAGTCATATATGACCCCTGCATGTGGGTTACTGTGATAAATGCTGCACTAAAGATATGTATAAAGCACTACAAGAACGCTGATGAAAGAGCAGTCAGCCTAGAAAGGAGGGAAGCAAGTGAAAGCATCAGAATTTTAAAATGATGCTTCTGCTGGAACTTGAAGTAGTTGGAAGTTGAAGAGGGAATAAGAGGGAGGGGTGGGCATGGGGAGAAAACAGAATGAATGGGGGGAAGCAGGAGTACTGTCAGTGGAGCTTAGAAGTGTGCACATGCTCTGTTCTGTGCAGCCCTAATGGATACAGATAAAGAGTGAGAAATGACACTGGGGTGATTTCGTGATTTCATGAAGGGCTCTGTGGGTGATAACCATACATCCTTTTGTCTGACATAGTCTGAATTTATGGCACAGTTTAATTTACTATATTAGTGAACTATTATAGCACCCCCCCCATTTACTCTCAAAATAGTTGGGCAATAAATTTTATGGCCATGTGTGTCAATCTAAGGCACATATGTCTTCACTCTCCCACCTGCATCCATGACAGACATTACTAAATTATCATGGTACAAATTCCTGGTAGGGCCTAGTTTTGTCTTCAGATTCCTATTGAAAATATCATTCCAGTCAGCAATATAGACTGGAATTGGACCTATGTATACCTTTCGTGCTACAGGCCTGAGAGGGTATAACCTGGCAACTCACAGACTCTGTCTTGATTATATTTGTATTTTGTTCAGCCCATGAAGGATTTCTTAAAATTGTAAACCAACATTTACTGTCGGGATATTTAACTTAGAAATCTGTATATTTGGGGACGCCTGGGTGGCTAAGTCGGTTAAGAGTCCAACTTCGGCTCAGGTCATGATCTCAAAGTTCGTGGGTTCAAGCTCCACATTGGGCTTTGTGCTGACAGCTCAGAGCCTGGAGCCCGTCTTCAGATTCTGTATCTCCCTCTCTCTCTCACCCTTCCCTGCTCACACTGTCTCTCTCTGACTCTCAAAAATAAATAAGAAACATTTTTAAAAATGCTTTAAAAAAATCTGTATTTCTGGCGTTAGCTGAGAAATGGAAAAACTTAACAACATAGGACCCCTTTTCTACAATAGTGACAATTGACTAAAGCTGAATTGTAGATATCACCATTTGTCCTATAGCTACCTGGGGTTATTAGCGTCCAAGATGTCCCCAGTAATCCTTGCTTCATGGTATCCATTCCCTCCCATGCTGTACCACATTTGGTATGTGTTACCAACAGAATAGGAGAGAATGATACTATTTCACTTCCAAGGCTAGATCACAAAAGACCCTGTGACTCTACCTCTCTTAGATGACTTGCTCTGGAGGAAATCTGCTCACATGTTGTGAGAAGAGGCCCACATGGTGAGGAAGTAAAGACCTCAGCCAACAGCCAAGTACGTAAACCTTTTTGGAGTGGGTACTCCAGCTCCAGTCAAATATTCAGATGACTAAATTCCCCCATCAACCTATTGACCTCAAGCTTATGAAAGACCTGAACCAGAACCACTCAGTTAAGCTGCTCCAAGATTCCTGATTCTCAAAAACTGTGTAAGAGAGGGAAGTTGTTGTTTCAAGATACTGTTTGGGGGCAATATGTTACACAGCAATAGAGAGCTAATATACCAACACAATTGCTATTCATACAATCTACTTCTACCAATTATGCTACCTATATAACTGTAAAGAAGTTAAGATTACTACTGTAGAGAAAAAAATGCTAAGGATTTTAAGAAAGAAAATGGTTTTCATTGCAGTAAAAACAGGTGGAAAGAGGGCCATGTGTCATCCAGATGAGGTAGCACTTGGCAATGGCATCTCTGAAAAGAGTCAGAGGGAAGCTCAAGATGAAGCTCAATTTCCCAAAAAGCTCTAGATTTGCAAGATAGCACAATAGAGATGTGATATGGAATCATGTCTAGGAGAATAAACTCTAGATTCTAGAGTCAGAACATGTGAGTTACAATCCCCATTATATAAATATATCATATAATTTTGGTAAGTCACTTAGCCTTTTAGTTTCTTTATCTGAGAAATGGGATTGGGAATGCTCCCAACTGCAAATAACTGCCCACCTTCTCACTAGCTGGGAGTATAGTGGCAAGCAATTGCTGGGGAAGATTTAGCTGTTCAACAATGTCAGCAGGATCCCAGGATCTTTCTACCTTTCAACTCTTCCTTTCTTAGCATATTGGCTCATTGCATTGTGTTTTCAAGACAGCTAATGTAGTTCCATCACATTTATACTAAAGGAGCTCCAGCCATCACATTTACACCTAAAGCAGAAAGAAGTAGGGGTAGGCTGAGAGCTTTAACTACTTGTGTCCTGTTTCATCAAGAAAGAGCAGAGCTTCCCACAAGCCTGCAGCAGACTTCTGCTTACATCTCATTGGCTAAAGTTGGATCACAGAGCCACCTTAGCAGTGACGGAGACTGAGAAAATAAGTATTTAGTTGGATACACTGACACCCCAAGCAAAACTGGGTTCTATTAGCAAACAGAAGAGAAGTAAATGGATATTGGGTATTTAATTGCTCCAGCTGGTACAATCAACTTCAGAATATTAATACAAGGGTTAAAATAAGCTGAAGTGGGGGTACCTGGGTGACTCAGTCAGTTTAACGTCTGACTTCGGCTCAGGTCATGATCTCATGGTTTGTGGCTTCAAGGCCCACGTAGGGCTCTGTGCTGACAACTCAGAGCCTGGAGCCTGCTTCAGATTCTGTGTCTCCCTCTCTCTCTACCTCTCCCCCGCTTGTGCTGTCTCTCAAAAATAAATAAATGTTAAAAAAATTATTTTAAAAAATAATAAGCAGAAGCACCTGGTATGTAGTAAATGCTCAATAGATATAGCTCTTGAAATTATAACAGTCCAGGAACAAAATGATTCAACTCTAAACTAGGACATTGCATAGGGAATAATTTTGAGACCTAGTTGAGCTAAAGGTCTTGAAAACAAAAGAGATAAAACTATTGGTGGGGGGAGGGGGACTTGGTTTTAATTGTGTTTATTACTTTTATTCCTCCTTTCCCTTATAAATGTCTGTTTTCCACATTGTCATCTTTTTTAGTTCTAATTATTTTATAATTGTCTACCTTTGTTAGAATTCAAGTACTTTATTATTTTTAACATCTAACTAAAGGAAACATAAAATGTGAGTTCTTAAATCTACTTGATTAAAAAAACCTCCTACAGCAACTTTAACTCTAATCCTAATTAATAGCCTGCACAATTATATAATCACATAATGCTAGGCACTATGATCTACTCTTAGCATATATTTGTTTTAGATACAGCTTGCCTAGCTGAAGAAGTAAAAATACTTCCTATGTGAAGTAGTAATATTAATTGCACCATTATAGCCACATGACATTCAGTGTTTACAGAACTAGCAGGTAACACGCTTTGAGAAACCAAACTGCACATTTTGCTGAATCCATCTCAAGGCACTTTCAGGGTGGATCAAACAATTGATGGACCCACCATATGTTTTCCTAACCATGGAGAATGGTTTAGGGGCCAGGATCCAAAACCATTGGCAGCTATATAATTGCATAGTGTTAGAGACAAGAGAGGTAAGTGGCATGGGATATAGATTGAAAAGAAAAGGAAGGAACTGGAATATGATACCCCCACTCCAAACACTCATTACACCCTTCCCACACCCCCCGCCCCAAACACACAAAAATCCTCTAAAATTTGCTTAGTAAGGGGAAAGGAAGGAAACAAAATTGCAGAAGAGAGCCTTCCAAACTCTTGTGAGATATGGGCAGTGTCTTTTAGATGTTCTGAATTTTTCCATTTTTTACAATAAATACGTATTGCATTTATAATCGGGGGGAAGAAAAAGGACAGAACATTATACAACTGGACAGGAAAGGAGCACATAGGATAAATTCCTCTTCTTCTGTGGCCAGAGGTCAAGGCAATTCTTCCCTCTCCCTCCATGAAGCTTGAGTTTTGGCCCGAAGTATGAAATATCATTCCCTTTACCTTTCACAGCTTCAGTTCATGATAAACTTTGGGTCAGCAGTTAGACGACTGGCCTGGAATGATTTCACACTGCTGCTTGCAGCACCAGCCTCCGGGTGACGAACTGGAGCTAATGACTCTGTAAGCAGCTTCTGGTCAGGCCACACAGCAGAGCTGCTGCAGAGAACTCTCTTTTCTGTTGTTTCTGATTAGATCGGTTCACATTTTTTGGTGCTTTTTTTTTTTTCTTCAAGAAGACAAGGGTGTCTCATTGAAGCTTCAGGGAAATGATTGAATTTTAATGGAATCTAATTGGCTCCCATGGTTATCTCAGAGGAGCTGTGGTCATAAAAGTTAATTAAATTAGATTCATTTGCATATTCAAGACCATTCTCTTCCTTCACTTTAAAACCAGAGAGAGAAGATGAGTCTCTCCTCCCCTGCATAGGACACACAGCAATGTCCAGATCGTTTCCTTTGTGTACTTGGAATTAGTCAGAGCGGTAGGTTGTTTTTTAATCCTCTTGCTTAGCTTGTATTCTCCACATATTTTAGGTGTGTGTCAATGTAAGAGTTAAATAGGTATTCATTGCAGTTCTCGCTTTGAAATATGGAACCAGTCCTTTATAGAATGAGCTTTGCTGTGCTTAGAGCCTGAAGTAATTTTCTAGACAAAAGGTGAATTCATAATGTTCAGTAGAAAAGGAACTAGTAACATTTTCAGCCACAGGACTGGCTAGAAGCATCTCCCATTTGCGTGTATGGTTTTGTGCTTATTGACAACAACCATGTCTATAGCTTTCTTAGGGGTCAGAGGAATGGAATGATTGGATCCTAAGAGGATGTCTAGTCTACCCAGCTGCCTGTGGTAGGCCTAAAATAACCAGCCGAAATGGAACTCTAGCCTGTTTTCTGAAGCCTCGAGGGAAGGCTTCCTCCTCTGTAATCCAACCCATTTTTAACAACCCTTAACATCATACCAGAAAGCATTCCCTTACGTCAAACCTATATCCACTTTGCTGCTGACTTACTGTTTATTCTCACATGCAGTGCTGATGTGGGTGATCAAACTCAGTCCCTCCTCCCTGCTCACTTGTACATTTCTTTGGAATTGCAACTGGGTAATGATATTATTCCACTGCCTCCATCAGTCTCTATGGATTAAGACATCTGCCCTTCTCCCATTGGCAACTGTTGCCTATTGATGTAGGTAAAGGTATATCATTAACTTCATTCTCCTTGTCATGAGAAGACAGGGTTGATTTTTAAGACTTTCATTTCTTTAATGAACACAAATGTGCCAGACCCAGTGCTAAGCTCTTGGGAAATAATGGTGGATAGGAAATGCCTATTTCCTGTTAGGAGAGAGCTTTCTCTCCTGCATGGAATTCAGACATAATTCAAGTAATCACAAGTGAGATGAGAGTTACCAAGACGTTTAGGTGACTAAAACATCACACAACAATCTGAGCTAACAGGCTGGGAAGACAGGAAAGCTTTCTGGACATAGTGATGTTTCACCTGAAACTTGAAGATGACTAAGATTTACCAGAGTGAGAAGAGTATTCGTGGCAGAGGCAATGGCATATGCAAAGGCCCTAACAGGAGAAAGGGAATGGCCCATTTGAGGATTGGTGCTGAAGTTCAGACAGCAGGACAGAAGCTGGGGAATAGTCAGACATCACTCATGTACTCTACCTGCTCAGCTGTGGGAGGATTAAGCTAGGACTGAAACTCAATGCCCTAGTCCAGCTTTTACAGTTTGAGAACTTAGAGCCCCTGGATCCTTAGAGACAAGAGTCAGACACCTGGAGAAAAGATGGAAGGAAAAGACCCTACTTACACACCCAGACAGCCTTTTTTGTTCTAGAGGCCAGATAGATTGTTCTATCTAGAGGCTAGATAGATTGTTCATTACCACAATAGATATAGCTAACTCCAATTCACTTTTAAACAAGTCTGGGCAAGTTCTACAAGTGTCATCACAATCCCCATGAACCTGACTGTCTATCAGGACACCCCAACCCCATGAAATAGCATACATAGCACAAAAGCAGCAGTCAGCTCTCAAGGGATTAAGGTGCTGTGTATGACTGTTGGTGGGAATGTAAACTGGGGCAGCCCCTCTGGAAAACAGTGTGGAGGTTCCTCAGGAAACTAACAATAGAACTCCCCTATGACCCAGCAATAGCACTGCTAGGAATTTACCCAAGGGATACAGAAATGCTGAGGCATAGGAGCACATGTACCCCAATGTTCATAGCAGCACTCTCCACAATAGCTAAAACATGGAAAGAGCCTAAGTGTCCATCAACAGATGAATGGATCAAGAAGATGTGGTTTATCTATACCATGGAATACTACATGGCAATGAGAAACAATGAAATCTGGCCATGTGTAGCAACGTGGATGGACCTTGAGGGTGTTATGCTGAGCGAAATAAGTCAGGCAGAGAAGGACAAATATCATATGTTTGCACGTATAGGAGGATTAGGAGGAACTTGACGGAGGAACAAGGGGGAGAAGAAGGGCGGAAATGGTGGGGGAAAGGGAGAGAGGCAAACCATGAGAGACTCTTGAATGCTGACAAAAACTGAGGACTGATGGATGTGGGGGGGGGGGGGGATGGGCATGGAGGAGGACACTTGTGGGGATGAGCACTGAGTGTTATGTGGAAACTAATTTGACAATAAACTATTTGTAAAAAAAAAAAAAAAAAGGTGCTGTGTATGAAGTCTTTAGCAAATTGAGCCTTCAGGGTCTCCAACCCCTCATCTGTAAGATAAGGAGTTTAGGTATGGTCCCTCCTTCACTCACGTTCTAGAGTCATTTAGCAACAATAGTCCCCACACGGTTCTTTATTTCATTCTTAAGTGGGTCATATTATTACTGAGCTAGCCTACATTTGGGAGTGGAGAAGGAGTTATTCAGACACAGAGGCAGTCCTCTCTCTAATTCACTTGAGGGGGGGTTGAATTGTTTTATTGTGGTAAAATATATGTAACATAAAATTTACCATTTTAACCATTTTAAGTGTACAATTCAGTAACATTAATTACATTCACAATGTTGTACAGCCATCACCACTAGATAGTTCCAAAACTCTTGCACTCCAATTCACTTTTTTTTTACAATGAGGATAATTTCTTTTTTTCTCCAGTCTTATTGATAAATGATTGACATATAGCACTGTGTTTAAAGTATACAACATAATGGCTTGATTGATATACAATACTGTATTAAAGGTATACAACATAATGACTTGACAGAATAATGACTCAATATATGTTGAGAAATAATTACCACAATAGATATAGCTAATTCCAATTCACTTTTAAACAAGTCTGGGCAAGTTCTACAAGTGTCCTCACAATCCCCATGAACCTGACTGTCTATCAGGACTCCTGACATTGAGACCTTGAGAGGTCAGATACTGCTTTTAAAGCAAATGACACTTCTTACTCCTTGTATAAAAATGTATACAAAGGGTAAAAAACAGTAGAGTTAACTGCTAGGCAGTTCAATCCTCTCCTTCTGCCATGAGATAAGTCATTTTGTTCAAGATCATAGTACTTAGTACCCAAAATTTACTGAGCCTCGTCTATGTGCCTAGCACTAAGCTGGTTGCCTTGCACATGTCATTTGACAGGTAGGTCATATTATTCCCATTTTACAGATAAGGAATCAACAATGGTGGGACCAGACTTTCTTTTTTTTTTTTTTAAGTTTATTTATTTTGAGAGAGAAAGAGATAGTGTAAACAGGGGAGAGGGAGAGAGAGAGAGAGAGGCTTGCATGCTTTGCACTTTCAGCACAGAGACTGACATGGGCTTGAACTCACAAAACCATGAGATCATGACCTGAGCCAAAATCAAGAGTTAAATGCTTAACTGACTGAGCCACCCAGTTGCCCCTGATGGGACCAGATTTTTGACCCATATTAGTCTGCTTTTAAGATTTGGTTCACCCCTCTATACCTAGTTGCTTCTCCTAGGCACCTAGAGGGGAGACCTGAAGAGGGCATTTTGAAAAATGAAGAAAAGCAAAGGCAGACAAAAATTAAATTTAAGTTCATTCAGAACTTACTCAGATTTGTGGTTGGTTTTGTCACATATGTTCTAGTTTCTCCAATTCAGTTTTTCTTATCTCTCTAGCCTATGGAATTGATGGTATTTAGTGATCCACGTTTCAAGGATGGCATGTGACTCAGTTACTTAAGAAAATCCTTAGAGCAGCAGGGTGCTTAGCAGGCAGGAAGGGTTAAGAGGCCAAGGAAGGGCTGAGCTCCCCGCACCTCAGATTCTGACACAGAAGACCAGGAATAATGAGGCCAGATGAACTGCTCACCCTCCAGAAATCTTTGCTATGAGTCTCAATAGAAATTGTCTCAGGTGAATTAATGTTAAGAGTTCAGATTTTGTTTTCTTTTTTCCCTTAACAGGTGTGCTGTGAGGCTTCAAAGCAGAATGGGTTAAAAATAGTATGACAATAGCCAGTGTGACAATAGCATAATAGAAAGAGTGTGGTGAATTATACAAGAGGACTGCATAAAAAAATGTAAATAAGAGCAGAGGCAGGGGCAAGGGCACTAACACCGTGGAATCTTTAAAAGCTCAAAATGAAACCATAGTGTGATATCATTAAATAAAAAAGAAATCCAGGGTTCCAAAGTATGAAGACTTTTAAATAGAAATGTTTGTCCCCCAGGGTACAGGCAGACATCATTATCATGCCCTGCAGGGCCTCTCTGGCTTGCCTCTCCAGCCTCACCCCTCTGCCACCATTGACCACTCTCTAAAGAATTACTTGGATACCCTTCATTTGTTGTCATGCTCTCTAGCTCCCTCGTTAGGCCTTACTTGCCTTCTCTGACAAGTCAGAGTAGGTTGGATCTCCCAGTTATACCTTCTAACAGCTCCATGCTAACTTTGTCATCCTTATAAATATTGCTCACCATCCACTTTCTTACTAGAAGATCTGCTCTCCCAGGGCAGGGTCCATATCTGCCTTGTTTATGGCTATGTTGCCAACCCTAGCACAGCTATGAATAAATGAAGGAATGTTGGTAGCCATCTAGGTTTCAAACTGCTTAACCTCATGACATTTAAAGAAAACAATTGCTTCTACAGTTCATGTATCATGTCAGAATTTAACTAGAGAACCAGAACCAGTATAAGGTTTGTTTTAATCTACCCGTTTAGTTATTACATGGAATTGCCTTACACAGTTGTAGGAGCTGGCTACAAGCCTGACATCCACAGCGCCAGCAGGCAGAAAGCAGAGATCACAAGCAGGATGGGACCTCACAAGAGTGAAGTTGGTGGTGAGAACATCTTACAGAAGCCAGAGCTCTCGGTCCTGGAGTTGAACACATACACTTGGCCCAAAACTCAGCGAAATTGAATGAGGATCCTGCTGGAATGGAAAGCAATTTCAGGCCCAGCTGCTGCTTCACACCAACAAGGCAAATCAGCAGATCAGCAACAACATGAGTTTTGTCCCAGAGCATTAAAAAAAAAGATTTTACAACTTTCCTCTGCTCTGCTGTGTGGACTTTATGACATCATGAAGGGTCTAAATGCTCCCTGGGGGTGAAAGGAATTGGATGAAAGTGTCAAAGGCACAAACTTCCAGGTATAAAACTGGGGATGTCATGTACAACATGTTGACTTTGGTTGATAGTGCTATATGGCATATTTGAAAGTTATTAACAGAATAGATCCAAAGAGTTCCCATCTCAAGAAAAATTTTTTTAAATTTTTTGTATCTATATGAGATGATGGATGTTAACTAAGCCTACTGTGGTAATCATTTCACACTATATATAAATCAAACCATCATGCAGTACAACTTAAACCTTATCCAGTGCTGTATGTCAGTTATATCTCAATGAAACCAGAGGAACTTTCCACTGATTAAATAGCCTGGAACAATATCCCTTTGGTTAATTTAAAATCAACTGAGTAGGGACTTTAATTACATCTGCAAAATCCCTCCACAGCAACACCTAGACTGGTGCCTGGTTGAACAATTGACAGTGGGGGTGTGTGAGCTACAAAAACAGTTGCTGCCACCCTATCATTTTCCAATTTTTGCAAAAGAAATCTCCTTTGTAGTCCACTATAGCCAGAGACATACTAGAGAGGGAATTCTGGAGGATGTAGTTCAGCCTAGCCAAGTGGACACATCACAAAGCCATCACAGGTCACATGATAGGACAACTATCTCCTAACCTCCAGTCTGACCCTGAATGAAAGAAGCAGTGACCGAAACTGGCAACATTCATTAAGTGGGAGGGATCACTTTGCTAGCAGAAATAGTGTTGATCCTGCAGCAGCAGAGAAAAAGAGTAAACCTGAATAGGAGTATAGAGACAACCACCCATAGAGGAGCATGTTCTCAAGAAATAGAAGAGATGTAAGGGAGCTCTGATAGCCAAAACAGTGGGTGGTAAGAATATATTTCTATCAAAAACTGGGGAAACTCCATTCCAAGTTTCCAAGCTGGAATATAGGTGTTCATCAGTTAAAGTTTTTTGAATGAATTAATCAAGCAATCAATGCCTCCTAAGTCATCTTTTAAGAAAAGCTTAAGGCCTTAAATGAAACTATGGTGATAAATAAGACACACTGTCCTCACCTTATGGAGGGTTCCTAGGGTTGGAAGGTATACAATGATCAAACGGCTCAGGCTATAGGCCAAGAGTTCTCTTAAGATCCTTGGGCTAAGAAAAAGTTGTCAAATTGGCTGTCCTCAGTCCCTTAGTGCATACTAGATACTTCTGTGTTGCCATTCTGCCTTGCCACAGCCACACACACATAGGACACAATAGGCTGTGTGCAGCTCCCAACACAAAATTAGGAGAGAGAGCTGAACGTCTAGTTGACAGTGACAATCTGAGGATTACAGAAACCTAGGTATGACTTACCTTGAATAATCAATGATTGAATCATGTGCCTTTAAGCTTAGCCTATACCAAATGCCTCTGGGAAAGTTTAAGAAAAAAACTCAGAATTTGCTCTCTGGCTTAGAGTGATTGAATTATGCTGTGGGCTATGGTAAATTCATAGCAGTGTTAAAAATAGATGAAGGGCAGTTCAGTAACCCTGGGGAATTTTATCTGCCTCATTCATGCTTCCAGAGATGCTGCTTACGTAAAGCCAAAATAAGCACAACTAAAAGGGCATTGAGGAAGATTGATAAAAAGTGATGATTCAAATAGAAACCAAGAAAACAAGCAAGCAGTTAACAGCAAAGATCAGGACCAGTCTCTGTTGCAAAGATCTGAGCAATAGATGGGTGTATGAAGATGACACAGCATCTTGAACTTTCTAATAGTTTCTAAAGGCAAATTTAGAAACCTCTTTCTGGAGAAAGCCACAGCCTCCAGCTGTTCTTTCTCTATACATTCAGGCATAGACCCTCATCATAGTCTCTCGGGGATTCACACTTCACACTGGCAGAGCACACTCATCATCTCTCCTAGAAATACTCCTCCTTGACCTCCAGGCAGAGCACCAGAAAGTCAATTGAGAACCGTTTTTAAAAGTTACTCAAGCAACTCAGAGATAATAAGCAAAGATACCAAAAAGTTCCAGGAGCTCCACTTGGCCAAGTTTACCACCAAGTTATTTTAATATACAAGTGGTTTTTAAAGGAAATCATTTATCATAAGGTTGCAGGAAAGTTCTGCTCCTGGTCTCTGACTGCCTGTGCAAAGAGTCTGAGATTGTCTGGAGTAGCTCTAAGAGGCTGGAAATTTAGTTCATGGTCAAGTATGTCAGTGTTTTAAAACATTCTAACAAACCCAACAGCACCATCTGAAAGGACTGCATAATTTGCAAGATTTCTTGCTAAATCAGCTGGCCAAATGCAAAGCCAATTGCTTTGGCTTCTGTACAACACCGTGCTGCAGCCGGGAAGTATTTTAAGTGGATAATGAGTAGTCTCTTCTCTCAATGACTATGTTCAAATAACTTCCACTGCCTAAAATATGCAAAGTTCCTAGTCAAGGCTGCCTTAGGAACTTCTGCCCCTTAACTCAGAATTTTAATCTTCATGGTGGGGGGAAGGGTCTAGATTCCCCCTCCCTATCAATATTTAGGAAAGCAATGACTAGCAAAGACCTCATATACTTCTTAGCTAGCACACATATGCAACAGCACCTGTGCATGTGTGTGTACACACACACACGAACTCACACACACAGCTCACATCAGTTCTGAGACATGCAAGGCTTACATCCTCATCCAAGAATAGCAGCCAAGTCTTTCATTTACTTAGTTACAATATCTTCTCTAAAATTATTAATTATTTGGGTACTCCAAATGGCTTTTTTAAATGAGGAAACATAGGTAGAAAGTATTTATCTTCCTTTTTCTTCTGAGAAATGTAGTTATCCATTGGCTATCCATGGAAAGTGTTCTCTCTCTCCCAAGTGGCAAAACAGATGGAAGTTCCTTCTGTGAAGAAACCAAACTCTATACTCTTTATATGCAACCTCCATTATCTCCATCTCTATAATTTAAGATATCAGTAGACATGCAATAAATGCTTGTTTGAATTTTTAAGTGAGCCCCTCCCCCAAGTTACTTTAGAATCTTACTGCTTTACCTGTGGTCCACAGACAACACCACCAGCATCGTGAGCTTGTCAGAAATGTAGACTCACACCCCAGACCTCCTGAATCAGAATCTACATTTTAATAAGATTTCCAGGAGACTGATAAGCACATCAGGGTCTGGGAAGCACTATTTTAGGACATATCTTGATTTGTACACTGTGACTATTAGTCTGGTAAGTTCTGTCACTCCTTGAAGATCATGTCTTGCCGTCGGGGACACTTTTGTGGAAGCACTGAATAATATCTGACTTCATTGGCATTAACAGTGTGTCAGGAGTAGAGGGCACATAGTTAACATGATGACAGGAGTTACAAAGCTAGAAAAATGCAGAGTTAGGTCAGAATTCCACCTGGCTTCTGGGTCCACATTTTCCATCTCTGGGCTGCAGAGCCAGCTGCTGGTGCTCAGCAGGAGCATTGGCAGCCTGTAGGGACTGGCAATTTTATGGAACTCTCCTCTCCCATGTCCTACAGGATGTGTAACATCCCTATCTACCACCCACTAAGTGCAAGGATATGCACAGTATCCTGATAACCTGAGTACCGCCCCCCCCACTAACATTTCTATATACCCATGAGGGAGGAGGGGGGAGGGGGCCTGGCTCACACAGAACCAGTGTGTTATAGCTTCATGTAATGATTTTTGAGAAACTCGTTTTCTGGGATTTGTTTCTTTCTTCCAATGTTTAAGCTATTTATAAAATTCTTTGACATTTTACATTTTATTTTTCATTCCAACAGAAGGCTAGAACTATTGAGTATCTACTCTATGCAGTCTAAAAGATAAGGTCCTTGCCTGCCAGCAGCTGACCATCTGGTTAAAGAAATTAGGCCTTAGCAATTCAAGAAATCAGGCCAAGTAATTCATTAAATCTAGAAATGACAACAACAACAAAAAGACCTAGATTCATATTCTGACTTTATATCACTTATTACTTGTGAGTCCACTGGTATTCTCTAAGCCTCAGTTCTTCCATCTGTAACATGGGAGTATTATTAAATAATATATAAATTGGCATAGAAATTGCCAACACAGAGACTAAAGTGTGACGTGTGCTTAGTAAGTGTGAGCCACTGCTATCACTCACCACCTCCTCCCAATCAGGGAAGATATAAGACAAAAATGAGGTGGGGAAAGGGTGTACATAAGAGAAGAGAGAGCATTCTAGATAGGAGGCACAGCCTAAGGAAGAAACTGTACAGGACTCACAAACTGGATGAAGTGAAGTGTACAGGTCAAGGAGTTATGAGAAGTGAACATGTGGAAGAAAAAACAAGTTTGCATTTGCAGAGAATCTCCTGGGGATTTCTGAATTTCTTTAGTATCATGACTTTCTAAGAAATGAAAAAAAAAAAAGTTAGCCTACAGAAAAGTTTAACTTCTACACCAATGAGCATAGATGTATCTATTACCAGTCATTGTCTTTAAGTAGAAATAAATACATGGCACTGCTGTGGGATATATTTTAAATTTTTACTTAAATTCAAAATCTGTCATCTAATTTATTTCCAATTTCACTAAATGCCTTTTAAGTCCAGACCTGGGCTGAATCACATAGCTGATAAATAAGTATCCATATAGGAATATATTTAGTTCTTCAAGTTTATAAAGTCCACAATTTCAGCATAAAAGAGAATAGAAAGGAACCCCAAAATATCTTAAAACCCCCAAGAAGCTATTCCACTACTAGTGAGTTCATACAGCTTGCTGAAGCATTCTTATTACTGCTGCTCATTAGTAAAAGTACTATAACACCCAGCAGAAAAGAATAATTAGCAAATCAATTAATTAAGGTTCTATCGACACTCCTCTTTCCACCCCCAGTCACATCTTTTTTGTAAATAAGCTTTGTTGCCTACATTAGAGTCATTAGCTCTCCATATGTAAATAATAATGTCCTTTGATTTAAACTGATTAAATATCAGAGAACAAATTTCAATCTACTCTTTCTGATCTAGCCAGGAGATTAAAAACACAGACCATTATTGTTTTACTTAACTTAGCAAATTCAACACAACTGTATACACTTTTGAATTCACTGATTTCCAGATTCACCTTTCCTCCTGAGGATATTAGCCAGAATGCTATCTTTAGTTATAAAACACACACACACACACACACACACACACACACACACACACACAAATACTATAGTAATTAAAGAAACCACCCATTTCCTTCCCCCCCTAAGTTCCAGGAAGCTATGTTATTTCTGTGGACCAATTTCTATTTGCCAACTGTTCTCAAGAGCTTTTAACGGAAAATGAAATGTACTAGAAGCCATTCTCCAAATGACAGCCAAGAACACATCTCCTAGTGTCTCCTCCCTTCAGAGGAAAAAGCAAAAAATGTTTGTGTGTATTTGAGACCTTTACATTTAGGATTTTGTTAAATTCTGAAATATTTAAAGTCCCACAGCCTCTTGAAATGTTTGAAGGAATCTCTAGTTTCTAAAGTTAGCTAGATTCTTTGCAACATTCACCTCTTATTTTGGCTCCTCTAATTATCCCTTTTAACTTAATGCTGGTTATTTTTATTTCTTCCCATCTTCCCTCAGACCACATTGTTTACAACTGGATAAAATACATATATATATTTACATATATTCTCAGTGGTAACTTTTCATTATGTTCCCCTCCCCCATTTACCTTGGCAAGGGGGCCAGGGGTTGGGGGTTTACAGGGGTTTTTGGCTTTTTTTTTTTTTATCATTTTCCTTCTTCAGTCTAAACAGAATAAATTATCCATATAACCTCCAACAAACAACTATTTCCCACTCCTCAAACTTTGGTCTTATTATAACATAAATTAGATAATAGCTCAACCAAGAGTCACATGTGGATCATTTCATCCTGAGACGGGAGATGGAGAGCGCTTATTCAGATCCAAGGCAGATATCTTGTGTTACCCAGAGGGAGCCAAGGCAAGACAGATCCACACAGCAATTCCCCACTCTCCAGTCTTTTTTCTCTCTGTCCTGGTCCTTCATAAATACCTCCCAGAAGGCCAGATTATTTTGTTAGAGAAGATCCCAACTGCCTAAAATCCCAAGCAGGACAAAAGCCTTAACAAAGTTTATGTAACTGATACTTATTTTACTCATTACAACCACCACAAAAAATAATCTCCCCTTCCTGCTTCTCAGATGATGCCCTTTACTTCCTGTCCAGGTCAGATTCCTCTGCTGGAGGGCTCTGCTTCCTGCTGCCTTAGAGCATGCTTCATTTCCTGTGAACTTGTGCCAGTTTTCCTCACGGGCTCCTTACCCTGTCACACCATTTGTTTATCTCTTGCCCGCTCCTGACGCCTTCTGCACTTACCTCCTAGGCCTGACATTCTCTCCCGGTTCTTTGACTGCTCACCAGCTTCACCCTTCCTTAAAACCATCTTTTTCACAGAAGTCATTCAGTAACGGAAGCCAGTAGGAACTGTTTAATATCCTGTTGATCCTGGTTTGCTTTATTAGCTTAATAGTGAAAATTATCACCACCTGCAGGATTTGATGTCTTTTAAAAGCCTAGAACCTCACAGTGAAGTATATATACATTCTGGGGGCAACTGGGTGGCTCAGCCGGTTGAGAGTCTGACTTCAGCTTAGGTCATGATCTTGCAGTTTGTGAGTTCGAGGCCCGTGTCAGGCTCTGTGCTAACATCTCAGAGCCTAGAGCCTGCTTCGAATTCTGTGTCTCCCTCTTTCTATGTCCTTCCCCTGCTGGTGCTCTGTCTCTCTCTCTCTCTCAAAAACAAATAAACATTAAAAAACGTTTTCAAAGAATATATATATTTTTAAGGTTTTTTTTTTGAGAGAAGGGGGAGTAGGAGGAGGATCAGAGAGAGAGAGAATTCCAAGCAAATCACTTTATATGCCTCAATTATATACACTTTTTGTCAGGTATACTTCAATAAAGCTGGAAAGGAAAAAATACATATTGAGTAGATGGATGGATGGATGATATCTTCTCCCTTTTTTCATCCCTACGCTTCTTCCAACGCTGCACCTAGTTATTACCGCCAGCCATGATAGCACCTTGGCCCTGGGAGGACCAGAGAGGCATACGCCCTGCCCCTATCTGATTATGTGGAGAGCACTTCACCTTTGAGGTCCTTCCTGGAGCAGCATTCAAGGCAGAGTCACAGTGGTAAGACCTGGTTTAACTACAACAATACATCTTTCTTTAGTCATTCCCATTAAAAAAGTAATCTCTCTTTATAAATATTCTCTACCTCTTTGTCGATACATTATATAACCTGACATCCCTGGGTTCTGTGGTGACAGATTTTGACACACATATAGGAAATTCTTCTTTAAATATGAATAGAAGTTGGCAAAAGATTACTTTTCTGCACTACTTTGCAAAAACCACTAATGGTGGGGTGGGTTGCATAATAATAAATTATTCAGATCATAAATCTAAAGTAATTAGTTCATCATGATCAATACAATCTAAGTGAATTGGTGTGTGGCATTCAATTTTCATAATATAATTAGTTTTGAAATATTCAAATTAAGGAGACTAAGATCTCTCTTGATTTCTAAGTAGGAGAATCCTGCTTTTTTTGGTCTTTATACTAATAAATCTAAATTATATTATTTTTCCACTTAGATAAAAAATGTTTTTAATCAAATCATGTTTTAGTAGAATCACTAAAGCCATAGCCATTGAGAAACACTTGAAGAATGATAGAAAGTCAGCAAAGGCCATTTGCTAATGAATTTAAGCTGTCTCGTCCTAAGAAAATTTATTTTTTTTCAGTAATTAAAAGTTGGCAGTTTTGAAAACTGTTCCCTCTAAGCCACAAAGAACTTATCTAAACCACAAAGAACAGATACATTTATTTCTAATGAGAAACCTTGGGTTATCATTCTATTCATATGTCCAATATAAGCTATGTCATTTCCATAAACTTATTTTTGTGTTCTGGACTTGCCAAGATAATATATTGTCTCCTGTTTTCAAATTTTTCTGAGCTTGGAAAAGTGATGTGTCCATGACTCATTAAAAGTGTGCTCAATGAACTCTTGTTGTTTCAATGTAGTTTCTCACCCTGATTGCTATTGACATTTGGAGACAGTTCTTTGCTGTGGAGGCTGACCTGTGCATTATGGGATGGTTAGCAGGATCCCTGGTCTCCACCTACTCAATGCCAGTAGCCTCTCCCAGCTGTGACAACCAAAAACGTCTCCAGACATTGCCAAATGTCCTGTGGGTGGCAAAATTGCCCCCGGGTGAGCATCAGTTTTAAAGTACTGTTTCCTTCCAAATAAGAAGGCATTATTAACTCATTATTGTTCTTTCATTTTCTTTATCAGAAATACTAATAGCCATTTGTTGAACAATATTAAATCCCCCATAAGAAAAATCCACCACAATTAAAGTAATGAAGGAATACATTTCATGCAGAAATTGATTTTTTCCCTTTTCCCGATTATATCTGAGTAATATTATGCCTTTACTTTGTCAGTGGAGACCTGAGACTTGCAGTAGAGCAAAGGGTGCTTCTTTAGGGTGACTAATAAGCTAGCACAGTGTAGTCCAGGGATTAAGGGAATGTCCTACTAGCATCAGATGCCTGGGCACCTATCCTGGCTTAAACCCTTCTATGCCTTGATTTTCCTCATCTGGAAAATGACATGATGACAGTACTCATTAAGTGGTACTTAATCAGGTTTGTGGTAATACATAAAAAACACTCAAAACCAGAGTAGACCTATTGTGTGTACTTATGTATTAATTAGGTATTATTAGTTAACTGTGGTTAAGTCCTTTGCCAGATCACCCAGACATTTGCTATCTTGGCCCTGGCTACTGCAACAAAGACTTCTAATCAATAAGCACAAAACTATCATTTCCCTTAACCCTCAATTCCGGGGGCTTGGTGGGCTCTGCCTTCCAGCAGCATGCCGTAGATGAATTACTCTGCAGCTCTCATAACTCTAGGGACATGTTCATCACATTTTTTTTTAAAGATGATGGGAATTGATTTTTATCTTTAATTTTTGCTTACAAATAATTCATCTGTTATGAGAAAAATAACAAGCTCTAAAGGGAAAAAAGCAGACACCAGTCTGTTCCCACATTGCCTTGAGTCAAAGGATAAGACTTATCTACCACCAATAAGCTTAATGACAAACAACCTTCAAGTTATAATTTCAATAGACTATAAACAACTCTAGCTCTACCCACTGTGGTGGGTTTCTAAAATTCAGAGTTAAATACTGTCTCATTACTCTGTGATATTAGCTAGGACTCTTTCTGATGAAAATAACTAAAATCTAATTAAAACTAACCTAAGGGGGAGGCGGAGAAAATTTATCAGCTCTTGCAACTTGAAAGTACAGGGCACTCTGGCTTTAGATGGAGCTGAATCAAGTTCAAGTCTTGTCTTTAGTTCTGTCTCTAGGCTCTGCTTTCCTCTCTTGTGCTGGTTTCATTCTCTCCAAGTGAGAATTCATCTCTTCTCAAAATGAAGAAATAATAAAGAAAAGGCATGTTGAGAATCCCAAAGTAATAGATAATATCCTGATTTACACATAATTGTTAATAAAGAAATAGGCTAAATAGAGGCCTACTCCCTTAAGAAACCCAAATTCTACCCACTCTTCTGAGTCTAAAAAAATTGCCACCTCTGCCATGAAGCCTTCTTTGACAACCTCATCCTTAGAAATTACTACTTTATCAAAACAATAAATGCACTTACTGTCTACATGCTTTATTTTGCAAAATAGCATGAATTGCTTTGTATTATTAACTATATGTACAAAAATATGGACATACACATTTTATATCCCCAACCCAATTCTTTTTTACAGGCACAATTACTTTTTCCTTATTATAAAGTTGCACTTACTTCAAATTGTACACGACATAATGAACACTCATATTTATTGTAGATTTCTCCCAATCTCCCCTGCCCTCTGTTCACTTGATGGTAAAAAGATTTTATTTAACACATAAATACAAGAGGGCAAAGAAGAAGGAAAAGCAACAAAACATGGGAAGCTGGAAAGTCAGTGATAAATGACTTATCAAAGCCAAGGAACTGGAACAGATTTGGGAGAAGCTCAGAAGAAAGATGATCTGTGCTATAGATCCCAGATAGACTTAGGTAGGAGAACTTCCACATACCTCTGAAAGTGGAGTGGAGGAGCTGAGTGTCCATGTAAAAGCACTTTCTCGCAGGAATGAAAGGTACAGCATAGGGAATATAATCAATAGTACTGTAATAGCATTGGGTGGTGACAGATGGTGGCTATGCCAGTGGTGGGCATAGCACAACATATAGAGTTGTTGAATTACTACATTATACACCTGAAATGAATATAACACTGTGTATCAACTGTACTTCAATTAAAAAAAAAAAAAAGCATTTTATCCACCAGCCAGGACTCTTCTCTACCCAATGGAGTAGTACAGCTTCCCCTCTCCAACCTAGCAGAAAACCAGGTCTCCTCCTTGAGGAGATAAAGCAGAGAGACTCAGGCGTCAAAGTCACCAGGCCCAGTTGAGGTCAAGGACATACTATCAAAATCAAGGACACCCAGCTGAGGTGGAGGAGTGGCATGTGCACACTAACTTTTGCAACTCCATCCCTAACCACAGCAACAGTCATGCTGCCATTGCAGCTCTCATTCGTTGAACATTGGCTACATACCAGCCACTGTGCTGAACACGATGTATGCATGATATCACATCTAATCCTCAATAATCCTATGAGGCAAGTATGATTTTTTACTTTAAACTACTTTCAAAAGGAAGTAAAATCAAAGTTTATATAACTGGTTAAGTTATAACAAAATTAAGTAACCGGCTGAATAACTCTCAACTAATAAATGTCAAAGCCCACATTTAGACCCCGAATCACTGCCCTAAATGATCCCCCATTTATCAATTCATTTATTCATTTATTCATTCAACAAGCATTTGCTATATGGCAGACACTGACTCATCAAGATTTGTAAAGATAAATATAACATATATCTCTACCCCTGACAAGCTCTCAGCATAAAGAGGGCAACAAATCAATAAAAGTGTAACCAATACATTGAACAAGTAGGTCTGCAAACTGAGGTTACAGTAAGGATTCTATTTCTCTCAGCCAGTGATCTGATGCTGTTCTGTGGCCTGTGTCTTCCCTACATGGAAAGTAGATGAAGTCTTGGGCAGATTCCATAAAATCTTTTGAACACACTTAGTGCAGAGTCCCTCTGTCTCTGTTAGTCACAAGAACAGTCTGATTTTAATTCACTAATCTGAACCTCATTCAAAGTTAAAGCCTCTCAGCTCCCCAGGCTGGAGAACAAGTAGTGGGGAAGGAGGACATGGTGAGCTTCTCCCCTCTCTGCTTTGTGCTGCTCCTCATCTTCTGTGCCCTCCCAATACTGTCTCTGACTCCTTGGGGATCGAGGGAGAAAGAGAAGGATAAACAGGAGGTTTCTAAGCTCGCCAGTACTCTTATGATCTGATAGCAGTGTTCTCTGGCCTTGGAGGGTTTTAGAGCTGAGTGCTCCTATGATGGAGCTCTTTTGTGGGATCTCAAGATACCCCCACTGGAGCCTTCTGAATAGGAATAGACTGCTTGACACAGCCAATGCCTCTCTTCTGGCTTCTGATCTCATTCTCTCTCTCTTTCTTTCTCCCTCTCTCTCTCTCTCTCTCTCTTTGGCCTAGGCCACCCAGAGTCACACCTCTACCAGAGTAACTGCTCTCTTCTGGCTATCCTCTGGATTCAGAAAAGGCTCTAGGCTATTTTGCTTTGGTGAGTCCCATGTCCGGTTCAATGAGAAACTTTTACACACTCTTGCCAGTCATCGTGAATGAAACTTCAGCTTATTCCCCATGAAGACTGTTTCTGTCTGTTCTGCCAGCAGGCAGGTGACTCTAGCCCTCAGTATGCTCTGGCTCAGAACCAATGCCTATCCCTTTGCCCTCAAGCCCCATAACACTTCTGTGTTTTTCCCAAATGGTCCTGTTGAAGGCTACTTGCTTGACAATGGAGACTTCAGGGGTAGTAGCTCTTAGGCCTCCCTCTCAATTATTGCACATATTTTGACTTCTAGAGCATTATGCTTACAGAGACAACTCATGGTTTTGCTTAATTTTCCACTGAGGTCATACTCTATCTTTAGAAATGCATTCTATGCAAAATATAAAAAAAACAAGCTGAGAGCAATGGTTCCAAACATAGGACTATGTAGCCCCTGAGAAAAAGAAGACTTCTGGGGTCTTGTTTCTGAAGGCATTCATCCTTATCAGCAGTCACTTGAGAATTATTTGTAAGTCAAAAGGTGGATAAGTATCCCACACAGCAATAGCTTTCCAGACAAACAAAGTTAGGTCTAATTGTCAACATCTGAACTGCACTCACTAATTCTTTTCTTGCATGTCTTGCTTTTGATAGATCATTTGGAAATAATCTTATCCCTGATGCTACTTGTTTCTCCCAGACACTACCATACACACGGACAAGTATTATTTTCATGGAAGTATGGAACTTGCCGTCTCCTGAAAAGACTCATAAAAATTCTGAGAGAAATACTAGCTCAGCCATGTAAATCCAGACTAGAACATCCAGTTTGGTTCCTCTTTGAACAATTACTCAGTATGTCCCATAACTTCAAGGCTAAGGGAATTATTCCTTCAACATCACTGTCTCACCCTTGTATTTCCTTGATTGGATTCTCTATTTCCTATAATATCAATCTTTACCAAACATTATAATAATCCTATTTGTTTTCAATGGGATTATGAGATTTTTCTTAATTAAACACAACAAACTTCAATACTCAAGTCTCACTAGAAAATGCAGAAGCTTCTTATTAAACAGTTTCTAAATGCCCTTCCTCTTACCAGACATGTTTGTAGATCAGTATCAATCACAAAACCCACAAATCACATGGCCAAAATATCCCAGAGTGGGTCAGCCAAGTTTGCTATTGCCCTATAGGAAGTTCCCCGAACTAGGCTTAAATGCTGGGTTTTTAACATCCACACCTCCCCAGACTCTCAGAAAGCCAATCTGTCACCTCTGTCTCAGTATCTCCTGAGCCCACATCAGACCTGGCTGCATAGTAGACCTTCAATAAATGTTGACTGAATTGTTTTATTGTATTTTAAAAAAGGACAACCAGACCTCTTAGCAATCACGTCACAGATGTTTTGAAACTCTTTTTTTTTTTTTAGTTTGCTCACAATCAGCACTTGTTTTATTGCTTTTACAATAAAAATTAAATCAAAGAGGAATCATTCACAGAAGGAAGTGGAGCTTGAGTGATTTAAGGTCATTTCTTGTCTCTCCCTAGCTGTGCTTTGGTCTTCTACTGAGAAACTCTGCCTTTAGCTTTAAGAAAAAGAAAAGGAGAGGAGGAAGGTTAGAAGGATTGGGTCAGCTTTTCAGAGGAAGAAAGAAATACCACTATTGTCATAAACTACAGGAAACATTTCTTGAGCCTACTAATTTGGGTACAAGTACAAGATCAATTGAATTACTTGGAAACCCTGCTCTGGAGAGGACAACTTATGAAGGGCAAAAAGGGTGTAATGTCTAACTTGCTGGGACTGACTTTTTTAAAAAGAGGTCTAAACTAAATAATCCTGCAATATGCTATTTATAATGTAAAAGTGGAACAAATTATTTTTTATTTTAATGTGTTGAAAATATTCTTTTTAAAGCATATATTAATTTGAGGGGGAAATGTATGATAGGATAGGGTTGAATTTTATGATTTTCCATAATTGCAGGTATCCTGTATAATCAATGTGTGTTTATTACTGTCTTATCAGACTTGGGCATGATTTTACTATGTTACATTATTTTAGAGAATTACAGCTGTAGCATTGTCATTTTTACATGTTATTGGTCATGACTATATTTTATAAGATAACTAAGTCCTTGGTCAGTCTTCAGTTACAACATTGCCATTAGAGGAGAGAGAAGATGTCCCATTGTAGGGAAGATGTGATTTCTAAGAACACAATGTGGAGGGAAAAAAAACAAGACTGACTATAAAATCTAGGAACATGTATTTATGGCTACAAACTGATAACAGGAACTGTCTTAGGAAGAAGGAGACCAGCAGATTGTAGGATGGATAGTCAGCAGAGGCTCTCAAGAGAAAATAGGCCTCAATCTGTTATTTAAAGGAAAGGAAATAGAGTGAAGATGACAAGACATGCTGTCAGTGGTTACAGTCATTGTTATTGAACATCTGTTGAACAGAAAGTGTCTTATTGTTTAGGCCAAGTAGCTCTCCTCTGCCTACTCCAGTTACTCACACCAGGTTAACAGAACACTCAGGGCATGGAAATGTGGATATAAATGTGTTTATTTTCCTTTGTAATGCAATAAATCTGATTGCTTGCATACGATGACCCAGGCACATCCTGTGTGTAGGGGAATATAAAGACAGTTGTAACTTGGTCTTTGTTTTCAAAAGGCTCCCAATGCGGTAGGGAAGACAGACCAGTAGATACTGCAGTAAGATCAATGCTATAATAGAGGTAGTGTTGGAGCACAAAGAAGCAGATATTAAATTTATATTTGTAGACACAAGAAAGGCTCCTCAAGAAAAAGTATGAAAGGATGAAGGTGAAGACATTCAAAAAGAATCTAAACTGATCCTGCTAGGCCAGCCAAGGGCAAGTGGCTCCCCAAAACAGGGGCAGCCTCAGCCCATCCTGCTTCTCTGCCACATGGAATGGAAGAGAAAAGCATTTGTCCCAAAGACACTGTCCCACGGAGAAAAAGGCTCAAAGCCACTGTGTTTCCTCCACGAAGACCCCCACTCCCTACCACCATGGCCCAACTGGATGTTCCTGGTAGTCTCCTTAGTGACAGACTTGTCCCAGAGCCCCTCCCCTGAAACAGCCAGATGAAACAATGAGCTCCTTCCAGGACTAGAGGATGAGGTTTGAGTATATGATGTTTGGAGAAGTGGCTACATTGTACCCCACTCATGTCTTTGGAAATAATGGGGTTGGGGTACAAGGTAGGCCCCTTTGCAGTACTGTGTCAGTGTCCCAGCCTCCTATTTCTTGTCCAATTCCTATCCCGAGTCTATGACCCAGCCTAGATAAGCCTGATCTCTACTATTATTTTTTAAAATCTCTCTATCATATACAAATATTAAGACTCTTCAAACCTAACCAAAAATTTAATATCTTTGTTCTCTGGCTACACTCCCCTTTCCCCTGCCTCTAGCTGGCCAAATTAGAGATGGAGCAGTGGTAGGTTTGAGGTACAGGGAGAAATACAAGGAGAATATGTTGTTTGAAATCAATATTTAACCGCCCTTGAACACATGGCTTTAGTTGTCTATCATGAGGTAGTTGCTGCTATCCAGAATTGCCACTGAAAACCTTTCACAACATTGTTGAAAATTGAACAGTTATTTCCACAACTGAGATACATCATGAGTTAAACAAGTTTTCTATGGGGTGACCTAAAAATTAAATACCCAATTACCATCAGAGACGGAAAGAAAAGGGCTCCAAAACCCAAACTTTATTTATATGTATCGTATAGATGATTTTGTTAATATCCAGTCCAAAATGTGTAATCTTGTGAATTTCCAAATGCACATCCTAATGATTTGTATATCCATAGTATCAAGAGTTTCTTATTTCTTTCGTATTATAGATACGCTTATATTATCAGGAATATATGATTTCTTTGCTTTCTACTCAAATGTTTCTAATCTAAACTAATTCAACCTAATTTTCCATCCTGGCCAGTCTCCTGCAGGTTTTTTAATGATAAGTCAGGAGTCTTATTTGTGTGCTTTTTCTCAGTAGCCCTGTGTAGTAGCCACATGTAGAAGCAGAGGTGTCTCTGGTGGTCTCCCACTTTGGGAATAAATCTCTAATAGACAAACCCATTATTTACAGTAGCTGCTGCCACATAGCCACCAAAACAGCTTGTAAGTCACTACTCCTCTTTACAGGACCCATCTACCTCTCGAGCTCTAAATGGTATGTTGGAGTGCCCAGAGTCAGTGCTCTGACCTCGTTCTTATCAATTTATCTGTCTGCCTAGGTGAGTTCATTTAGCCCCAAGGCTTTAAAGATCCCAAACTTAAAACTCCAGCCCCAACCTCTCCTGTGAATACATCATACTCATATCTACTGTCTACTTGGAGTCCTTACTTGGAAGTATCTCAAACTTCACATATACAAAATAGAACTCCTAATTCTCTACCACCACATGCAAACATGCACACACACACACAAAACATGCCGCTTACAGTATTCCTCATCTCACTAAAAGACAACTCCATTCATTCAATTCTCGCAGTTTATCAAGCCAGAAACCTTGGAGTCATCATTGACTCCTCTTTCTCTCATATCCAGTTTATATCCAGGATCAAATGATGTTTTGTCCTAAATTCTGCCATTGCTCTGAGCCGCCATGCAAGCCACGATCGCCTCTCACCTGGGTTATTACAAGAGCTAACTGGCCTCCTTGCCGCCACCATTCCTTTCCCACAATGCATTCTCTACAGATCAGTCAGATTGAGTTTCTTAACGTGTTAAGTCTGATCAGGCCAGTTCTTTGTTCATAATACCCCCATGCCTTTCTACCTCACAGACTAAAACCTTCACCATAACTTAACCTTGAAGCTCCTACCTTATCTCTTCCCTCATCTTCCCAGCCCCCTCCACTCTCACGTAGTTCCAATAGTTCTAACTATACTGGTCCACCTGACATATGGGAAGTAGCTTCCCCACGATGGTTGTGCTTGCTGTTCTCTCTGCCTGGGATGTTCTTCTCTGAGATAAGCTTTACTTCAAATTTCTGCTCAGATATCACCTTATCACAGAAGCCCCTGACCATTCTACATAAAGAGGCAAGTCCTCTGCCCAGTTTATCTCTATTCCCCTCACCCAGCTTTATTTTTCTACGTAGTGCTGACTGCCTCCTTAGAGACAGGGAGGCCAGTTAGACAACTATTGTAATAATCTCTGACATATTATACATTTTTGCATTTGCCAACTGTCTCTCCACACTATTCAATATACTCCAGGGAAACAGGAACTTGGGGTGTTTTATACTCTACCCTACCCACAGCAACTAGAACAGAAATTGGCACAGAGTTGGTACTTTTTAAATATTCATTGAATAAATGAAAGAAAAAAAAGTTTTAGAGACCTCAAGATACCATGTTCCCCGATGGTTGGCCATGGTCTCTGGCTATAGTGAAAGATACTCCACTGGAATTGCCTACTGCAGCCCAAAGAGCTAATGATAACCTGGGTATCATGGTCAATATTGGTAATACATCTGGAAACATTATCCTGCCCTGGCTCCCGCCCCTGGAGGGCCTGTACCTGCAATATTACATTCTTCTTTAGCTGTTATACCTCAAGAAATAGCCAAATAGAAGCAAGTACAAAGATCCAGGAAATGGAGAGAACTGCCAGAATAAGTAGTACATTTCAGCCTAGGAATGACAAAAGATGAGAGAATATGATTAAAATTGAGAAAATCATAGTATTGTGATCAAGCCCAAGTTGAACTTGTATACCAAGTCAAAGATACAACAGGAACAAAGGAAGGAAACTCCTTAAAACTTGGCAGGTAGTATGATGTGACAGAAATTTCACTTGGGCAGTGAGATAGGGACACTTGAGTTTAAACCCTAGGTCTAGCTGCGAGATCTTGCATATGAACTGCTATGAACTAGACCTTGTACATACAATTAAGATAATGGTACTGTGCCATAAGTACCATTATGAAGAGAATACACATACAAAACACACGGCGAATGCTTATTCCCTTTCT
This sequence comes from Crocuta crocuta, assembly GCF_008692635.1. Lineage (NCBI taxonomy): Eukaryota > Metazoa > Chordata > Mammalia > Carnivora > Hyaenidae > Crocuta > Crocuta crocuta. Next base: position 4,971,889 of record NW_027531999.1, on the reverse strand, counting down.
GTGATGAAGAAAATGTTAGGACAAGTTAAAGAAAGTTCTAAAGCAGAAGGCAGGCTTAGGTAAGTTTTGTAATAGGATGAAAAGATACAGGTAAATGAATAGAGGTAGGGAATATATATATTATCTTATATTCATTCTGCATTTTGCAGTCGTCAAACTATTTTCACTGACTTCATCTCCTTTGACCTCATAAGCTATCTTATCCAGTAAAAAAGGTAGATGTTATTAAACCCATTGTACAGATGAAGAAACTGATGATGGGAGGGTTTTTTAAAAAGTCTTTTTAATACAAGCTTGGTGATCCTCCCACCTCTCTTCTCAGAAGAGCTTAATCACATAGGGAGACTCATGAGGGGCGATTAATGAAAACAAAGAAGTCTGAGGTATTCATTTGTAAGTGGAGTCAAGAACTACCAAACGCTTTCTCAACACACCTCACAGGCCTGCTATGAAAATATCTTGCCCGATGGGGCCTGGATCTAATTCTCCCGAGCAAGTTTCTCAGTTTCGCTGTATGCTGTCCTTAACTGGGCATGAGTACAGTCCATCCGCAAGATATGCCCACGGCATCTCCCTCCTGCCTCTGGTTTGAAAGGGCATGTTGTTACACATTCCCAAGGGTGGAGGGCAGACTTGGGAGGCCTGGGTCTTCAGTCACAATAATCCCAGTTACCAGAAACAGCCAAACCAAATTTATAACATATGTTTCCACAGCCTCAAATACCCACCATTTGTCCCATGACCTTCCGTCTTTAAACAAACGCCAAACAAGGAGATTCAATTATTCAGTCAGTCTAATAAGGAATCAGTTTACGCCGAAACTCAGTGCTAGGTTTATGTAATTTTGCACCGTGGGTCACACTGAAAACTTTATGCAAGCTTATAGCTGCCATCAAGGAAGATTCCTATCTTTCTTTATAGTTAAACTCGTTTCTAGGCAGAACTGATCCTCAAAAAGAGAAAAAGCCAATCATACCACACAAGTTTTTGGAATGAAAAACCACAGAGAATAGCATCCATTCGTCCATGCAACAAATGTTTACTGTGCTCTTTGGAAGTGGCAAGCACCACACAAGGTATTGGGACTATAAAATGGACAAGAAACAGTCCTCGGGGTTTTGTGGACAGATAGACACAGAACAGTCTGCATCATTTAGAACATAATGTAATAAATATTATGATGGAAAGAATGATCAGCTGCAATGGGAGTTTATGCTATATAGTTATGGAGTGTTGCTGAGAGATATCACCTCAGTAGTTAGGATGATCAACGCATCCCAGTTAACCTGGGACTTCCCTGGCTTGCCTGACAGTCTCGTATCCTGGGGAATCTCCCATTCCTGTCCTAAGTGGTTGGTCACCCTACCTGTGATCCTAAACAAACAAAAAAACAAAACAAACAGACAAAAAAAGTTTATTTTGCTCTCCTTGAAAAAAAACTAAGCTTATTCCCCAGGGCATATGGGACCAGAATAACCTCATCAGCCTGAAGACGCAGTAGCTGATGGAAAACTTGATGTCTTTCGTGGCTCTGCCAGAGACAAATGAGAGGCAGCGTGACGTGTTAGTAGAGCTCATGCATGGTTTTCCTGGCCCTTGACTAGAGTCATCTAGTTAACCTGTCTGAGCATTTGTTTGTTCATCTGTAAAACTGCAGAAGATAACGACATTAGTCAGGACAAGCCAGATTCTGCTGCTAAATCTTAGTGGTTTATAATCCAAAAAGTTTGCGTGCTTTTCTGCTGCTCATCGTCTCCCTCCGGAAGCCAGGTGAATGGGGCAACCATCATCTCAGCCGTTGCGTGTCTCCAGTTCAGAGGCAAAGAGAAACACTCTCCCTGCCTCAGAAACTTTTTTCTCACCATCCACTAGCCTTCCCTAAACCAATGTTTTTGGCTGATTCTAAGCCTTTTTTGTTGCCACAGCAGAACCCCGGGCTATTCTGACCGATGGAGACACGCACTGGTGCCAGCAGTAAGATTAGTGCAGAGTATTTGGTAGTACCCTCCTCAGGGGTGGTGTGAACGCCCTTGAATGCTGTCTCCTCGGGTTACTCATATGGTTTTTTGGTTTAAAAAACCAAAGCTAGCGCTGAGGTTAAGGGCAGGGTTAGGGTGTTGCTAAAGATCAGCATTCCTGGTTTGCCCTTTACACAAACTTGTAAGTTTCTCACAGAGAAACACTTTTTCCACAGCCCAAGACTGCAGCCGTGGTCCCACCCAGCTATTCTTCTGGCAAATAATGAGCAGCTGGTCACAGGGCCAGAGCACACGGTTGGCACAGCAATTCCCCTCCCTGCTACTGGAAACACAACTATGCTGCATCGTTCTTATGTTTTTTAAAATGGGCTTTTTAAAGCCACTGGACCATTTGGAATATATTTCTCATGAGTTTTATGACATTTTAACTCTACTCCCCTCCGTTTGAGTTTCACTGCAAGTTTCCTGTTCGTGCTAAAGATAGTCATAAACAAACTCTGTGGTCTGTATCTCAAAAAGGGAAACATATGTAAAGTCCAGTTATCATCGCCTTTCTCAGAGAATGGAAGAGCTCTGCTTCCTAGAGGGTCACGTGCATTTGCAAATTCCCCTCTGACAGACAATAAATGGCACCTCTGAACCGATGGCCTCTCCCTTTCAGAAATCATTCAAAAGTATCAGGTGGAGAGCTACAACATCTGATTATGAAGTCAGTGGCACAAAGGTTTTCCTCTTGGGATCGTTCAGCAGGAGTTTCAACGTGGCTGAACTTTTATATAACTGCAGTCATCCATTATGTTCTGATGAACTTGTACATAACATACTGCCTATGTAACTGGGACATCAAAAAGTTCTGACCTTTTAGTTAAGTGAAATGAAATGTTTCTCTTAGTCTGATGATTGGATGGGTCTTTTTAAAAAAAAAAAAATCATTAAAGTTTAATTCTATTTAGGTGAATCCCATTGTGATCTCGCTTGGAAATGAGTTATCCTACAGCATGAGTTTTATAGTGACTGATTTCCTCTTCTGTTCAACATAGCAATTACTTAGCTGTGTTCTTATGTATTAAAGCACGTTCTCTAGGGTTCAATTTAGTTAGTTTCACTCCTGGTGACACTGGGAATGAAATTTCAGCATAATCTCCTGAGGACCCATGGACAGGAAATTGTCCAATGGCAAAACTCCTGGGAGACAGCTACAGACCAGCTTGCATCTGAAGTTGAAAATGTTGGATGGCGGGAGCCTGGAAACAAGCATAGAGGAAATGGTTCCTGGAGATAGAGGGAGAGTCTCCCAGGCAACACTCGGCTCAGGAAGTAATTACCTTTCTTACTGAAATCCCGAGAGGTCTATTAGGTCCCTCCTTTATTCGTGGGCAGACTCACAGGCAGTGGGAATTCTAGAGGAGACGTTTTATGGCTGGTATTCTCAACACACACTCTGAGTACAGTACAGGGCCTGCACAGCCACACGGCCTGCACTGCACAAATCTGTGCAGTCCTAAACAGGAACAGAACAGGAACTAATATCCCAACATGGGAGTCTCAGATCCCTAAGTTTCCATCAAGGGGCTTCGGGTAATCAGAAACTACACACAAGATTCATGCAAAGTCTCATGTACTTACTTTTTGGTTCCTTCACCGAGTGTTCATTACGTTCAAATTGCTCTGCTAAACTCTGGGAATTCATCAGCAAATGAGACAGCCCCAGTCCTGGCAGAACAAACCTCATGTTCTACTCCACTTGTCCAGCATTATACAACTACTTTCAAAATTATTTAAATTGTGGTAAATGTTGCAAAAGATAAATATAAGGTATTAGGAGAGCATATAACAGAGAACATTACCTGGTGTGAAGTTCAGGGAAGGCTGCAGGACACCTCATAAAAACTGAAAGCCAATATATGTTTTATAAATGTCTTTTTTTTTTTNAGATCATGACCTGAGCCGAAGTTGGACGCTTAACCTACTGAGCCACCCAGGGGCCCATGAAGGCCAATATAAAGGATGAGTTTTAGTTAACTAGTTAAAGAGGTGGGGTGAGAACATTACAGACAGAACAGGAAGTGCACAGGCCCTCAGGTGAAAAAAAGAATGGCATTCTCAAGGGACAGAGAGACAGCCAGGTGGCTGGAGTACAGATGCTGAACAGGAGAGGAAAATACAAGGCTCTGAAGACTGTCAAGGGTTTGAGGCCTGATCTGGGAGAGAGACATGACTGACTGTTAAATTGTAAAATAATGTAAGTTATATTGCTTGTAAGCAAAAAACAAATCAAATAAATCACATAATACAGAATGATAGGAAAAACTCCTTGACTCCTTGAAAGTTTCCTTTTACCATCTACCCTCTACCCCAACTCATAGTGGTTAAAAGTAACCACTGTGAACAGTTTTCTGGGTGGATTTCCAAATCTATTGCTGTAAGTATTTTAAAGGGAGAGTTGCTTTGCATTTTACTTACATAAATTAAAATATACTATGCATATTGTTGTGAAACTTTTCTTCTCATTTAGTAATATGACTCAGAAATCTTTCCATCCTTTCTGTATTTGCATCTACCTCACTCTCATATTTAACCATTCTTCTATTAGTGGACCTTTTTTCAAGATTCCAAGTAGTATTGCAGAAGACTTCCAGAAATATGGAATTCTAAGCTAGCACCAAAGCCTCCCTCTCCTACTCTGAGCAATAGAAATTCTCAGCCAACTATGATCAAAATAATGTTTTAAAATATATTATATAGCTCAGCTCAAAAGAGAGACAGGAAAACCCACAGATGCCACAAACATGGAAGGCAAGCAAAGCCAGAATGGGGCTATCTGTCTTGGTCAGAAGCCCAAGTGTCTGAGGCCTGAGATTTCCATGCAAGCAGGAACAGGATACAAGACCTCCATCCTGCATGAGGGCATAAGCAAGAACTGAGCTCTGCAAGAAGCTGGAATTGTCAAATGACCATCAAAAAAAGGATCAGAAACACAGTCTGCCAATCCAGAGTAGTCGTGATAAAGCTTGCCATAACCCACAACCACTCTTGGAAGAAAAAATATTACCTGTGTAGTTGAAACTTCAAGCCTGTACCATATGTAGGTTTGTAGGATCCCCAAGGTAAGAAATTAGCATAGAAACCTCCACACAGAAAACTATAAAACATTACTGCAAGAATATAAAGATCTCAATAAATGGAGGAGGGGAGTGTACCATGTTCAAGGACTGGAAAACTCAATATTGAAAAGATGTCCATTTTCCTCAAACCTATAGACTCTGTACAATTCCATTTCAAAATCCCAGCAGCTTTATTTTATGTGGAAATTACAAATCTGATTCTAAATTTATATGAAAAAGAAACAGTCCAGAAATAGTCAAAACACTCTTGAAGAAGAACAAGATGGAAAGACTTATTCTACCAGATATCAAATTTTTTAATGTTTATTCATTATTTTGAGAGAGGGAGAGACAGAGCACAAGCAGAGGAGGGGCAGGGAAGGAGGGAGACACAGAATCCAAAGCAGGCTCAGAGCCTGACGCAGGCCTCGAACTCATGGACCATGAGATCATGCCCTGAGCTGAAGCTGAAGTTGGATGCTTAACCACCTGAGCTACCCAGGTGCCTCATATTCTGCATTAAGACAGTACTATATTGGCATTATTTCCAGGTGAATTATAGATCTAAGTGTGAAAGGTAAAACAATAAAACCTCTAGGATTTAACACAAAGAGAATATCTTTGTGAGTTTGAGTCAGGAAAGAAGGAAGAAAAGAGTAAAGGAAGAAGGAAGGAAAAAAGGGAGAGAGAAAGGAGGAGACATATTTGTGGGGCCATATGCAGCAAAAGCAAAGGCAAAACCAAAAGCCAAACACCTCTGCTGGGAGATATCCATAGCTCAGAAGACACATGACTCCAAAAATGGAAACTAAAAACCACAATACCCTATAAAGTTCTCAATAAAATTACAAATCATACACTGATACAAATGCTCTATTGGGATTGCATTAAATGCATAGATTATCTTAAAGGTAATTGGCATCTTTAGTATAATAGGTAACTTATTAAGTATTTACTATGTGCCTGGCACTGGGCTTCATGTACTAAACAGATCATTTATTCATTCATTCATGCATGCATGCGTTCATGTATTATTTAGTCAGATTATTTTATTCATTTTCATCCTTGATACAGGAATTAGTGAATATTATTGCTCTCAGTTTACAATCAAGAAAGCCACACCTTAGAGGAGTGAAGTGACTTTTCAGAGATGACCCAGGAAAAAACTGGAAGAAAGAGTATTGAAACTTGAGCAGTCAGACCTGAGACTCCTCACCAGCACATTAGACTTTCTGTGCAGAAACATGGAGTGTACTTTTGGACAGTGAGGTGTTATTTTTCTATCCTTTATAAGAGTCCAAAAAGTTTTTTTAATATGAATTTACATGTTTTCTTCAGTTTGTTTCTAGGTGTTTTATAGTTTTTGATGCTACTGTGAATAAGAGCCTTCTTTCCATTACATTTTCTAAATGGTTACTGTTGGCAATTGGGAGATCTATTGATTTTTTAAAAATCTTCTATCTGACTACTAAGTGGTCTTACTGGTTTTTCAGTTGATTCTCTTGGATATTCCAGGCAGTCAAGATGTATGTAAATAATAAAGTATGTAAATAATGACAGCTTCCTCTCTTTCTTTCCCCTGACTACCTCATTTGCCAATATTTGTGCATTTTATGGCATAGGAAAAAGTTCATAATGTAGTACTGCGGGGGAGGGGAATCAGTGCAGTCCAGGCAGCAGGAACTCCGTTTTGAGCACAAGGGGATGAAACAGCTTGACCAGTTCCAGAAATTAAGAGTCGTTTAACACGACTGTGGTGTGGAGTGCAGATGAGGACAGCAAAAGATGATAGCTTGAAAGGGAAGACAATGGATCTTGTAGGATGACAAGCCATTAAAAGACCTTCAGCAAGGATGTGGCATAAGACTTACATTTCCAAAATCCCACCAAGTCAGCAGTGTAGAGGACTGAATGAGGAAGGGAATACTGAAGAAAAGGAGATTATGACAGTAATGCATGCAAAGGAGGAGCTACCCTCGGACTAATAAGAAAAGGGTGTGAATCTATGAAAATGGAGTCCCTACTCATTCAGCTTCCTTCTAGTCATGATCTTGAACCAGTTACTCAATCTCCCCAAGCTTCAGTGTTTTCTAATCTGTAAACTTAGGATAATACTACCAACCTGGCACGGCTGTAAAGTTTAAGCAAGATAACATGTGTGATGTGCACTAAAAAATGGTAGCTCTTTATTGTGGAGCTAGACAACGACAGTGAGAATGAAGTTGAGGTCTCTGATTCAGGAAATGCGTATCCATCAAAGTGCCATGCCAAAGCTATCATTTCCTTTTGTGAGCTACCAGGAAAGATAAATTTTGATGTCTCAGCTATTGGGGAAGGTAAAGCTGTGTGTGAGCACCCGTTTAGCCACACCCCAAGTTGTATCTTTCTCATGCTCGTGCTCGTTGCTTTCTCTTCTCCCTGCCCACACCCACCCTTAAGACTGCTGTGAGGATTGGATTTCTATCAGGACACAGCTGAACTACATGGATCAAAAATTAGTTTGCCACCTCAAAACAACAACAAAAACAACCCAATTAAAACATGTGCAAAGGACTTGAATAGACATTTCTCATTTCTCCAAAGGAGATATGCAGATAGTCAACAAGCACGTGAAAAGATGCTTATCATTAAGGAAATGTAAAGCAAACCATAATGAGGTACCATTCTATATCCATTAGAATGGCTATAATAAAAAATGAAAACAATAAATATTGGCAAAGATGTGGAGAAATTGGGACCCTTGTCCATTGCCGGTGGGTTTGTAAAATCGTTCAGCCACCATACAGAACAGTTGAGTGGTTCCTCAAAAAGTTACACATAGAATTACCATATGACCCAGCAATTCTGCTCCTGGCTGTATACCCAAAAGGACTGAAAACAGGTATAGAAACAAATATAGGTATACACATGGTATGGTCTGAACATTTGTATCTTCCCCAAAATCACATATTGGAATCTTAATAGCCAATGTTATGATGTTAGAAGTGGGGGCCTTTGGGAAGTGATGAAGCTATAAGGGTGGGGCCCTCATGAATGGGATTAGTGTTATAGAAGAGATCCATAGCTCTCCCTGTCTTATACCATGTGAGGATAGGAGAAGCCTATGAGCCAGAAAAGGACCTTCACCCAACCATACTGACATCCTGGTCCTAAACTTCCAGCCTGCACAACAGAAAGCAACACATTTCTGTATTTATAAGCTACCCAGTCTGTATTTGGTTTAGCCGTTCAAATGGACTATGACAACACAGATTCATAGAAGCACTATTCATAAGAGCTAATAGGTAGAAACAACCCAATGTCTATTAATATAATGGCAAACAAAATATGTTATATACATATAATAGAATATTGTTCAACCATAAAAGGAAAAGGAGTATGATATATGCTACAAGGAAAGCATTATGCTAAGTGAAAGAAGCCAGACACAAAAGATTTATTATATGATTCCGTTTAGAAAAAAATAACCAGAATAGGTAAATCCACAGAGACAGAGCAAAGATTGGTAGTTACCAGAGGCAGGGAGAAGGGAGAATGAGGGAAAATTACTCAATAGGTCTGGGGTTCCGCAGGGCACCTGGGTGGCTCAGTTGGTTGAGCATCTGACTCTTGGTTTCAGCTCAGTTCATGATCTCACAGTCCGTGGGCTTGAGCCCCGTGTCAGGCTCTGTGCTAATGGTGCACAGCCTGCTTGGGATTCTCTCTCCCTCTCTCTGTCCCTCCCCCACTCACACTCTCTGTCTCTCTCTAAATAAATAAACTTAATGAAATAAGTCAGGCAGAGAAGGACAGATACCATATGTCTTCACTCATATGTGGAACAGGAAAAACTTAACAGAGGACCATGGGGGAGGGGGAGGGGAAAAATAGTTAAGGAGAAGGAGGGAGGCAAACCATAAGAGACTCTTAAATACTGAGAACAAACTGAGCGTTGATGGGGATGGGGGAGAGGGTAAAAGAGGTGATGAGCATGGAGGAGGGCACTCGTTGGGATGAACACTGGGTGTTATATGGAAACCAACTTGACAATAAACTATAAAATAAAAATAAATAAATAACCTTAAAAATTAAATAGGCATGGAGTTCCCTTTCAGGGTAATAAAAACATTACAGAATTAAATAGAGGTGATGGTTGCACAACATTGTGAATGTAATAAATGCCACTGAAATGTTCACTTTGAAATGGCTAGTTGTATGTTAATATCACCTCAGTAACATAAATAAATAAAATATATTTTTTAAATTATTATGAAAGCCTCTTCATAACAATTCACTTTCATAAGAAAGTGAATGTGATTAGCTGCTAGAGTTCACTTGCCTTCAGTCACCAGCAAATAAAGTAAAAGGTAACTTATGTTAAACCATAATGGTACCCATTCTGGTCAGAGCATTAATGTTCAGGCTTTCCTTACTGTTTCACAACACAAGCATTGCTAAAGAGAGCAGTATAGTCTCCTACTGATGTCATTACCTTTAGCTAGATGAATACTTCATGGGGGCCCTTATTTTTTCTCTCCATTGTCTTGTCTTTTCGCAGTCCCTCTGAATACTCCAGCCTCTGGCTAATTCCAGAAGCCTTCGGAGGCAATTTTTCCTCCCTTTGAGTTGCTGATTTTTTTAACTTTGAAGTTTTTAGAAGTCCTCAAATACTGCTCTATGAAATTATTATGTCTTCTTCCATCTAGCCTATATAGGCTCCATGAGGGCAGGGACCATGCTGCTTTGGTTTACCATTATGCTGAGCACATAGCACAACAAAGAAATGCAGGTACATAGGTGCCCATCTCGGCAGACCTGGGTTTCCTTGTGGCTACCACAGCACTTGAACAAAAACAGTCAGATGGATAAATTGGTTTTCAGTTTTAACATTTTAACTTTATCATTAGCCTGTGTGTATAGGAAAGGAGACTGACTACAAAGCAGCAAATGCTTCTCTAATATCACCATTCTCCTCCACAGTCAAAATACCACCTTGACTCCCTTATGAACTGATAAAACACATGCTGCTTCTCAGCCTTTTCCACCTGCAGCTCTCCGATGCTGCTTGTTCATTACCACCTGAAAGTAAAAATTCTAGGATATTAATTCAACATGGTTTGAAAAGCGAAACATTTTCACTTGTTTCTTTCTACTCAGAATTCAAATTGTTTAATTTGTTGTATTAAAAAAATACAAAGCATTATACACCCTCTCACTTCACTTTTTTCTTTTATCCAAGGTGACTCACTTTTGTTCAGTTACTGACTTCCCAGGAAATGTTGCCAGTACTAGAAGCTGCAATTGGACTATTTTATTGCTCTGCATAAACAAAGCCTTAATGTAGCTTTAAGGCTCAAAGAAAGACTACAGGTAATAATTACAGACAAGGGTTGTCCCCAAAGAAAAAGATGTTTTGACACTGTTAAGAATCACCATGTGTAGATGCCTCCTCCTATGTCAAGCACAATACGTGGGAAGAAGACTAATTTACTAGTCAGAGAGTCTTGGGTTTAAATCTCGCTCTGCCACTTACTGTATGAGCTTGAGCAAGTTATTAAACAGCTCTGAGAATCAGCTTATTAACCTTAAAAAATGGAAATAACAGATAACTCATAGGGTTGTTGTATGCATTAAATACATTATTGTGTTTAAAGATTACCTAATACATAATGGGCTCTCAGTTAACAGCCATTATCATCATTCTATGCCAAGTTCATCTTGTTGGGATAAAATGTCATTTATCTCTTGTTTATATACATGCATGCACAAACACACAAGTATCTCCTCACCTGATTTTCAGGCTTACCTAATAGTAAAACTGTCTAGTAGAAAAGGAAGGGGTGCCTGGGTGGCTCAGTCAGTTAAGCAGCCAACTTCAGCACAGGTCATGATCTCACGGTTTGTGAGTTTGAGCCACATGTCAGGCCCTTTGCTGACAGTTTGAAGCCTGGAGCCTGCTAAGGATTCTGTGTCTCCCTCTCTGTGCCCTTCCCTGACTCACACTGTGTGTCTCTCTCAAAAATAAATAAACATTAAAGAATTCTTTAAGAAAAAAAAAAAGTAAAAGTATACTGCAGATATCAAAAAAAAAAAAGGAAAAGTAAGACAGGGGCCCCTGGGTGGCTCAGTCAGTTAAGCATCTGACTCTTGATCTCAGCTCAAGTCATGATTGCATGTTTTGTGAGTTCCATGGGATCCTGTCTCCCCTTCTCTCTGCCCCTTCCCTGCTTGCACTTTCTCTCTCTCAAAACAAATCAATCAGCCTGAAAGAAAAAAAGAAAAGTAAGACAAACTGTGTAATGCACTACAGCCAAAAATAAAACAGGTGTGTTTGTTTGTTTTCAAAAACTCTTATTAATCTATATGAATTCTGTAAGGCCAAATAGGTCTGCATTAATTTTACCCATATTTGCCAAATGTTATCCAATTTTTGATGCTGCTTTTCTTGTCACAATCCTTAATTTCCACAAATCTACGCCTATGTTTCCATATGTATGTAGATCCCAATGGGAAACTAAACCAGATGTAATGAAAAAGAGCATCAAGTAATGTATTATTCAAATACAGTCTGATTCCTGGGAGGCTCAGAAATTATTTTCATAGTTAAATGAATTTAAATCAATTTAATAACTAGTTAGACAATGCCTATGACATTCAAAACACAGGAGAGAGCCAAAGATAAATATGATACAGGCTGTGCCTTCAAGCAGCTTCTAATCTAGTAAAAACCTGACAATATCAGCCATGTGACAGATCTGGTTATTCTAACAAATCCACTTCCTCCCAACATGGCCTATTCAGTGTATCTCACAGAAATAGTTCAGACAAAACCAGTTGGAAACAGTAAAGGTAATTTTCTAGATTCTTTGGGCAGATAATCTTGCCTTAAAGGATAAGCAAAACAAAATAAAAGTTTCTGAATTGTCTCTTGTGGCTGGCTCTGTTGTTTGTGTACACCTGGTAATAACTTAATTACCCTTTTCTATATAGACAGCACCATTTTATGTGAGACCATAGCAGAGAAGCTTTGGCAAGAGTATTTACACACGGAGGTATTTCCTTATTTGTACCAAACACGATGACATTTAAGCAACTAGAAGGAAATAAATTCTTGCAGTGTGCTGGGTATTCTGTGCTAAGAATTTTTATGTGGTGCACTAGGTAAATTCCATGTAAAATAATTTTCCTTAAGAAACAGAATTTTCATGAAGATACCCTTGCTGATTTTTTTTTCATCAGAAAAAGCTAATCCAAAATTTGACCTTGTAAACAATACCAGCACACTATGAACCAGACACTTGCAAATCACTGTTGCTCTCTGGTATGCTAAGCCCTCTAGAGAGAAGAAAGAATGGAACATCATTTCCTCTCTACCACTAGGTAACTATTAATAGTCCGACATTCTAATGAAAACCCTAGTGACCTGGAAAAGTTAATGTGCCTTTCAGTGTCTTATTTGTACCCCAGGAATAACTCAGCATCAAATTCAAGATGTATACACATTTTCACACACACACACACACACACACACACACACACACACACACATACATACACAGCTCAAGGACTTATCCCATTTATTATGAAAGCCAAAAGAATTACACATCTGTATTTCTTTTGGTTCTCACTTTATACAGCTGATGATTAAGGACATAGCAAAATACTGAAGTTCTACCAAAAATACCTTTAGGAAAATGATGGACCAAATTTCAGAGATAATTACAATCCACTAAAAGAAAGTTCACAGCATTCCTCCCTTAAAAACTTAATGAAATTCAAAGGTTACATCAGAAAGTGAAACCAGTTGAATGGAAAATATAGTCTGAAAAAACTTTAAATGTCAGACATTCCCCAACTTATGATTGTTCAACTTACGATTTTTTTACTTTATGATGGTGTGAAAGCAATACACATTTAGTAGAAACTGTACTTTAAATTTTGAATTTTGATATTTTCCTAGGCAAACGATATGTGGTACAACACTCTCTCATGATTGTGAGCACCATCACGTGGTAGCTCACGGCCAGCTACACGAGGGTCAACAACTGATACACTTGCAACCCTTCTGTACCCATATGACCATTCTGGTTTTCAGTACAGTACTCAGTAAGTTACATGACACATTCAACACTTTATTATAAAATAGTCTCTATGATAGATGATTTTGCCCAACTATAGGCTAATATCAGTGTTCTAAGCACATTTAATATAGGCTAGACTAAGCTGTGATGTTCAGTAGGTTAGATGTATTAGATGTAGCAAATGCTTTTTGACTCAAGATATTTTCTTTATTTAAATTTATTTTATATAGTTTATTTATTTTTGAGACAGAGAGAGACAGAGCATGATTGGGGAAGGGTCAGGGAGAAAGGGAGACACAGAATCTGAAACAGGCTCTAGGCTCTGAGCTGTCAGCACAGAGCACGATGAAAGGCTCAAACCCACGAACCACAAGATCATGACCTGGGCCGAAGTCAGATGCTTGACTGACTGAGCCACCCAAGCGCCCCTGACTTAAAGATATTTTCAACTTATGATGGATTTATTGGGATATGAGCCTGTCATAAGTCAAGAAATATCTGTATATACTTATATTCATAAAATGATAACAATTATTTGCATAAGTGTGTATCATAGTTTACAAGCCCTTTTCTTTTTTAGGTGTCCATTTGGACTTCACTCCCTTCAAGAAGACTCTCCTGGTTCTTCTTAGACCAGATTAGATGCCCTTTCATGTACTCCTTACCGTAGTACTTACCAAGAAAGCCTGGTAAGAATTCTGTAAGATAGATGTGGTTTTGATTGCCATTTTACAGATAAGAAAACTGCATTCAGAGAAACTGAGTAACCTATCCCACCAAGATCACAAAACAGAACCAGGAATCAAACTCCTATCAAATGATTCCAAACCCCATACTCTGGCTGCAGATCGCAGGGGAAAAGATTATTCAGTGGACTTCTCTTGACCTACTCTATGATCGCATCTACTGAACATTAAGTAGAGAGGTGATCGACTGTCTGTTAACTTTGGGTCTGACCCTGAGTCCACCTGCTTACTCACCACATCTGTTACCTACTTCAAGTCCCTCCCTCAAATCTTTTCCTTAGATACTTATTTAAGAGGGGAAATTGTACGCTACAAGGAAAGGGTTGCCCTGAATTATCTTAATAACTATTGAATTTTTCCCTTTTTTTTAAAACACATATAGACATATACTAAGAATGGTTTTTTTTCATATTTGGGTTCAAATTCTGACCCAGCCATTTAGTAGATAGAATGACTGTATTCACATTGCTGAACCTCCAAAACTCAGTTTTCCCCATTTGACAAAAGGAGCTGATAGGACTCAGCCAATAGGGTGGTTGCACATAAAGTGAAATCATGTATCAGAAACCTCCAATTACAGAACCTAGGAGACAGAAGTCACTCAATAAATACCAAACCCAACACCTTCCCTTCCCCTGAGTTCTAGCTTTAAATATAGGTGTAAATCAAGGACGTACTAGATAACAGAAAAATCTTGTTTTATTCATTAACCTAGTCATTTAGCTCAGAATATTGCCTACCTTTCTTGAATCTCTCCAGTTCAGGAGATTTTAAGATGACAGCTTCCTAAAATTCTTTTATTTTTAATTCTATATCTGGATGGCAACAGCCCCTTGAATATTTTTTCTCACTTTGTACAAGTGCATAAATTTATCTATGTCTTAAACATAGTATCAATGATGATAGATACTCTCTTTAATTCCACCGTTAAGTGCCTCTTGTGCCAAAAATGGTCCCCACTCCCAAGGAGCTCATAGTTTATTGGGTAACAAACACAAGAATAGCTAGGCCACCATGTGATAATGCTGCCATAACAGAGGCATATACCAAATTCCATGGGAGCAGTTAATCCTTTTTGAGGTGTTAGGGACTAGCTCACAGTGGAGGTGACATTTGGGTTCCACCACAAAGAATGAGTCAGCTTCTCAAGGCCTGAGGAACATCATCAGAGTCAAATTTCAAGGAGGGTATCTTGTTAAGCTATGACCACAAGAATGTCACATCAGAGAAAATATACTCCTTTTGCTTGATCCTCATTATTAGAGACAAAAGAGTCATGATGACTTTCAGGGTTAATCTGCTAAAGTCATTTGATGGTGGTTTTACAAAGCAAACGTGTGGTATTGAACTATCCCAAAGCCACCATTCTGTAGCACTTAGGATTCTGAACAACGTGAGTTTCCCCTTTGAGGGCTCATATATAATGAATGCATGTTACATTAAAGATTATTGAGGATTGTGAGCCTTCTTTTTTATGCGTAAGATTGGTAGCTTTTAAAATATTGATGCATTTGTGCAAGTTACTTGACTTGAATTTTACAGTTAACTCTGGAAGAAAATGTCAAAGTTGAACAAATTTTACATGAACTCTTTAAAAGAGTCCTTCTTAAAATGGGTAATATTTTGAGATGAATTAGGCCACAGATCTCATCCTGGATCTCAGAGTAGCTCAAGGGTGCAAGAATGACATAGCAATGAAGACTTGCAGTAACGCTCAAAGATTTGTTACTGCCTTGTTCTATGTGTAACCCATGTTTTCCTACTTTTTGCCTCTAATTATCCTCCCTGTGAAGAATGACATATGCTGACAAATAAGTCTAGTAGCCATTCACATGGTGCCTGCCACTCTCGTCCCATTGCCTAAATCCTTTCATGGTTCACCAGGTCAGCAGGCATTACTATCTCCCTCCACAGCTGCTGCCATGGAGCTGACGTCAGGATGACAAGGTGATTTTGGTGTTATATTGAACAATTGGGAAGAATGTCTCTCTTCCTTTCTCGACCTACCCTCTCAGAGAGACAGGACCAAGGCAGACATGCTTGGGCCCCACGGGTGGACAATATAGTCAGTGTGGTGGCCCTTTCAAGCCTTACTCTCAACCTTTCCAGAGGACTCAGACGACATCCGGCCCTGGGCAGGAGACAAGCTGACTAACAGATCCAACTCTCTCCCCTCTAATGATAAAAGCTTTCTTTCTGGGTCCAGCTTGTAGCTGGCTGCCCTGCCTGTCAGAACAAGTTCTCACCAGAGAAGCACTGGGACTACGTCATGGAGGTGGTCTGGCAGGCCATTACCTCAGATAAGCCAAATGAGTGTGACCTTCGGAGATCACCTGGCTTGGGGTTATAGGATTCTTGAACTTATTCCTACTTGCTTTAATTACTTGATGAAAATAAGTTAAGCCTCATAACACACCTTGGAGAAAGCTAATGTCCATTCTTATTTGGTTAAAGATAAGTAAAGGAAGTAAGGGAGGGAAGGAGGGAGAGAGGAAGGCCCTCTCAAAATTGTAACTTCCCTCAAGTGAATGTTTGGTAGAAATGTTCCATCTCTGTACCCACTATACCTAAGTCACTCTTATGATTTCAAATCTTTTGTGCATTTTCCTTAGAAATAGTAACAGCTAAAATTGATATCACATTTTGCAAAGCCTTTCCATATATATTCCTTCATTTAGTTTTTCGTACAATAGATAGTATTGTGATCTCCATTTTCCAAAAGAGAAGATTAAGCAGTCCCTCTCACCCAACCTCACCACCCCCCTTTCACTACTAAACTTTACTAACTGTTCAAGCTGTACTGAAAACAGCATGGTCTCTAGGAAGACTTGCCTGACATCCTTGCCACCTGTTCCAGCACAGCAGGGTGCCAGCTGACCAGAAGGAGCTGGGGATGGCCAGAGCCTGCCAGATCAATCGCCTCAAGCCTTGAGTTGTTCCACTCATTCCCCCCAATGTCGTATGGGTAATATTATTTTCCATGTGTGCCGGGATGTGAAAAAGGCTAACGAGCACTGCTGTGGACCAATAGCTAACAGCACGGGTTTTGAAAGCACTTATTAGCTCTGTGACTTTGGGCAGTTATCTAACTCATTTGGGTAGTAGTTTCCTCATCTGGAAAATGGAGATAACATAGCGAACACCCATAGAGCACTAACTACCATGTAGGTTATCTCATTTGCTGTTCACAGTAGTATAAGGTAGGTGCTGTTATTCCTCCTATCATACAGAGAGGAAGCTGAGGCACGGGAAGGTGAAAGTCACTCAGATACCAAGTTGCCTGAACTTGACACTGACAGAATCAGAGCAGTGATTCAAACCCAAGCCCATATTTATTTGTAATCACTACATTACCCTGGGATCATAATTGAACCTCCCTCCCAGAGTTGTTATAAGGATTCGATTTGAACATCTATGTGTAAATGATGTTCTTGTTTTCTCAGAATCATAACTGAAGACCAAAACCACCAAGTACCCCTGCCACTGCCCTGCCTCCTTTACTGAGAGGCACCACTGAAACGTAAGTAGTGTTACCACGCACTGTCATCCCACACACACTACCTCACCACCCCAGCCAACAGAAAGGGACTTGCAGACCTGCCTCTATGTAATCAGAGCAGATGGAAGAGATTCGGGGACACAGATGCTCTGCTTGTACTACTGAGGGAGGGGATATCAATTTCAAAGATGGACTCTGCACTTGAAACACCAAGAGTTGACTGGCCACACACAGCGGTTGAAATTGGGAGATACATCTTGCCATAATTGGACTGCATGGTGTGCACAGAGCACTTGTATCAAGGTATTATAGCATGATACCACAACTGAGGTGAGGGGGTCAGCTGCAGATGATGGCTAAATTTTGCAAGGGGTCATCAGTGCTTAGGGAAACTGCACTGGAGCAAGTCCCTCCCTGACAGAGCATGTTGAAGCCCCCTCGTGCCCTCACTTAAGAAATATGGAAATGGTGATGCTTTCCCCATGAGATTGTCAGGAAACCTACATGAGAGAATGTGAGATTCCCTCTGCAAAGCGGACCCACAATTATTGTTAGCTTCCTTGCTACGCTTTTGTTACTCAGTGTTTAACGCCTAGATAAATACTTCGACTGTGGGAAGAGAGGGGGAGCTTTTCATAATGTCAGATTCAAAAGTCTGTGTTTGCAGAGTTCTGTCTCCCTGGATTACCAGGCAGATTCTGAAATTTATTAACCTTTTCAGTCATTTGTGAGCACCAGCAAGAGGACTTTTTTGAATAATCAAAAAACCTTCTCGTTTTGGCAGCCAAATAAAAGGAGGCCAGGTGTTCAGGATTAAAAATGCATTACCTCCACCACTGACTTTCTGGGGATGGTGTCAAGAATTTTCTCTTTCATAATATGTACCATTTCTAAAGTAGAGAAAGAGGAGGGGAAAGTGAACAGAAATGATAAGAAGACTTTAGGAAACATGGGGGTGGACAGAAAAGTGAAGGGTGAAAGTGGCAGACAGAAGACAGGAGAACCCTATTTTTAGCCAGTTCTGGTCTTCTTCCATTCTCTTAAAAATAGACCCTCTTCCTGCCCACAGTGAATTGAGTGGACAATATTTGGGGTTCCATAACACCATTTGTGTATCTGTTTGAAGGCATTGATGTTGTGACTCTTTTGGACAAGTTTACGTATCTTTTAACACTAGATACACAGCCACCAAATTTCCTCTAAAAACCGCTTCTAAGAAAAATGCCCACATCCACACTATCATTTTTTAAAATTATCCTTAGTATAAGGCTAAGACTATTTTCTTGATGTAAAACTAAGAAATTTCTGGTCGCTAATAATTCTAACCACATGTACACATGGAGAGTGTGTGCTCTCCGTGCCAGGCACCATGCTAAGTCTTGACATTCATGGTCCCCTTTTGGCAGATGGGGAAATTTAGGCTCGGGTAGCCAGCGGGCTGGATCCAGGCCACAGAGCACACATGTGGTGGAATTAGTATTCAAACCCAGGTCTCGTCCAAACCCTGACATTGTCACCTCTGCCCTACTGTCAGCTTTTGAAACCTTTAGTGGCTGCCACTCCAGCACCCAGGCTGAGCCCTGACACTCAGAAACGCAGCCACGGGAAAGGCAAGAACCAAGACAGCGCTGGTCGCTACCGGAAGGATGATTGTTTACAAGCCCTTCTGACTTGGTACAGAGCAGGCTCGTGGTGCTCCATGAGGCCATTTTGGGGCTCAAGGATTACTTTGGAAAAGCTTCTGTAATTTCAGAGTTTAATGACATGAAATTAGACCTAGAATCCTCAAACAAACCCATTTCAAAACTACAATACCCCTGGAAATGAGCACTTCCATTAGATTTGAGACCATTACGTATCCATCTCTGTGTGAGGAAAATAGATGTTTTGACGTTAGAACAAATACAAAACATCATTTTCATCCAGTACAATTTCCTGAACTCCTTTTATCCAATTTCCCAATTTTTTCAGATATTTGAAACTGAAATAAAGCTTTCCTCTTAGCCCAGTTTCTTGTTCACTTTAACTCCGCAAAGAAATTATTCTTGGGTTTTATCACTGGCCTATTTCTCAGATAGGACTTGGATTTCATTATTTCAACATGGGGTCAAAAATAGAAAAAGATGTTCCAGAAACAGATTTTTGTTATTTTCTCTATAATCATTGAAACTTTATGCCATTTTGCCCAACCCTTGCACATTATGTGGGAGATCCTTGAACAATTACAAATCTACTACAAGCAGTAGTTTCTGCTACTTAGGTTAATGAGAATGTCTTAAAGATGATAAACACAAGGTATTCACAATAGATTGAGAGATTAAACAACCTAATTGTAAGAAGAATATTTCCCAGTCTTATGTTAATAAAGATTGCATACATCACAATTAGGAAAAGTTTCATGTTTTTTAAACACAATAAAATATTTTTAGTCTCTGAGCAGTATTTAAAAAATCCTCAAACATATTTATTGTGTGTATATATATATATATATATATATATA
>NW_027531999.1:4891296-4951995 GCF_008692635.1 Crocuta crocuta | reverse complement strand
TATATACACAGCTACTATTTATAAGATATTCTTTAAGATGCCATTATGGTATTGGGGCAGATAATAAACACATGGGTCACTAACTTCAAGAATCTTTCAGTCTTATAGGGGAGGTAAGAAATGTATTTATAAGCTATAATATAAATATGAATATGATGTGCGCCATAAAGTAAGGTACAAAGCATTATGGAAGTTCAGAAGAAGGAGGAATTGTCTCTACGTGAGATCAGAAGATGGTAGGCGGCCCACTCCAAGATAATGAATGCATGAGAAAAGATAATACCTGTTCAGGAAACAGTCCCCTTTGGAATTCAAAATGTCAGTGGGAAATACAGCAGGAATATTAGCCTGAGTTTGGATCACAGAATGCAAATGACAGTTCCAAGAGTTTGGAGGTTAGTCACTTGGAGAAATATAGACTTACTAGGTGTAACTAGTATTGCAAACATTACTTATTTTTACCTATTTAAAATATCTCTTTGGGGTGCCTGGGTGGCTCAGTCAGTTAAGCATCTGACTTTGGCTCAGGTCATGATCTCATGGCTTGTGGGTTCAAGCCCCACATCGGGCTCTGTGCTGACAGCTCAGAGCCTGGAGCCTGTTTTGGATTCTGTCTCCCTCTCTCTCTCCCCCTCCCCTGCCTGTGCATGTGCACACTTTCTCTCCCTCTCTCTCTCAAAAATAAACAGTAAAGTAAAAATTTTAAGTATCTCTTTTTAACAGCTTTCTTGAGGTATAACTGACATATAATTAACTGCGTGCCTTAATGCATATAATTTGGTAAGTTTTGACATGTGTATACACCAATGAAACCATCACCACAATCAAGATAATGAACATATCAATCACCCCCCAGAAGTTTCCTTGTGCCCCTTTGTAATCTCTTCCTCCTGCCCATCCCTAGGCAATTGCTGATCTGCTTTCTGCCACTGTGGGTTAATTGGCACTTTCAAGAATTTTGTATAAATGGAATTTTACACTATTGACTCTTTAGTCTGGCTTCTTTCACTCAACATAATTTTTTAGGATTCATCCATATTGCTGGGTGTATCAATAGTTTGTTACTTTTTACTAGTAAGTGGTATTCCATCATATAGATATGCCATAATTTGTTTATTCATTCACCATTTTGATGGACATTTGCATTGTTTTTAGTTCGGGGCTATTACAAATAAAGTTACTTTCAATATTCATATACAAGTCTTCGTATGAACATATGCCTTCATTTCTCTTGGGGTAATACGTAGCCATGAAGTGGCTGAGTCACAAAGTGGGTTTGTGTTGTGCTTTTTAAATAACTGCCACACTATTTGCCAAAATGGTTTATCACTTTGTATTCCTGCCAGTAGTGTATGAGAATTTCAGTTGTTCCACATCCTTGAGAAAGCTTGGCATGGTTGCCACTTTTTAATTTTGGACAGTCGAATAGGTGTGTAGTGATCTTATTATGGTTTTAATTTGCATTTCCCCAATGACTAAATGCTTTCATTTATTTGCCACTTTTATAGCTTCTTTGATGAAGTGTCTGTTCAAATCTTTTGTCCATTTTAAAATAATTATTATCACTGAGATTTCAGAGTTCTTTATGCACTCTGGATATAAGCCCTTTATCAGATATATAATGTACAAATATTTTACCCAGTCTTTGGCTTTAAAAAGTAGAACTTCTTAATTTTGCTGAAGTCTTATGTATCTTTTTTGTTTTTATGGATTGTGCTTTTGTTATAGAATTTAAGGACTCTTTGCAAAGTCACAAAGGTTTTCTGTGTTCTCTTCCTGTTTTATAGTTTTATATATAACTGGTCCATTTTGGGTTAATTTCTTTGTATTGGTGCAAGATATGAATTGAAGGGTTGGGGGAGGAAGTTGGGCACTTTTTGCAGATAAGTATCTAATTGTTTTAACATCATTTGTTGAAAAAATTATCCTTCTTTATCTAAATATCCTTGTCAAAAATCAATTGACCATATATGTGTAGGTCTATTTCTGGATTCTATTCTGTTCCATTGATCTATTTGTCTACCTTGATGCCAATACCACACTGTCTTAATTACGAAAGTGTTATAAAAAGCTTTGAAGTCGGTAGTTTAAGTCCTCCAAATTTGTTCTCTTATTTCAAATTATTTAACCTATTCTAGATCCTTTGCATTTCCATATACATTTTAGAATCAGCTTATTAATTTCTACCAAAAAAAACCCACTGGGATTTTGATTGGGATTGCTTTAATTTAATTTAATTAATCTATATATTAATTTGGAGAACTGCTCTCTTAACCATGTTGAGTCTTCCAATCTATAAACACAATATATCTATTTTGATCTTCTTTCATTTCTCTCACCAATGTTTTACGGTTTTCCATGTACCAATCTTTCACACTTTTTCTCAAATTAATCCCCAAATATTTTATATTCTTATGTTACAATAAATGATTCTTATTTCAATGTCTGGTTATTCATAGCTAGTACTATATATTGAAATCCAATTAATTTTTTATATGATTTTGTATCCTACAGTCTTGCTAAAGTCACTTAATAATTCTAGGAGCTCTTTTGTAGGTTATATAGGATGTTCTATGTAAATGATCATGTTATGTCTGAATAAAGAGAGTTTTACTTCTTTCTTTCCAATCCAGATAGCTTTATATCTTTTTTCTTGCCTGATTGCAAGAAAACTGTGACTCCAAAATCCCAGATTTCCCCCCGCCCCCCCAAAGAGCATGGGATACAGATTTATTGCTGCTAGCACTGCTGTGGGAGAATTCCTCAAGTGCAAGTGGAGATGGCTCTCCATCAGTATTAGGACAGCTTAGAAACTCCCCTCCCCTCCCCCCTCCAAGTCACTTAAGTACTAGACTCTTAAATTTGCCCTTCTATGACTTTGGCTTCGTGTGTGTGTGTATGCTTACATACACATGCAGCAATTTTTAAAGCCTCACCACTAAGCTCAGACAGCACCTTCTAGAAGCAGGCCTTCCCAAACTCATTCTAAGCTTTTGCATATGGCTTTGGTCATCACTCTGGATTATCCTTTCTAGTGTGATAAGTTACTTTTTAAAGGATTTGATGTTGTTGCCAAATGACCTAAATTGGGTCCATTTTAATTCATCTGATAGTTTTCTAACAATATTAAACTTCAAAAAGGAAAGTGTCATAGTTTTATCCACTACTTCGCAGAAGGCTTCTTGCACATTATGCAAATATACACATATTTTTGGAACCTCCCAGAAGGGCAGTATTTGTCAACATAAAACAAAATCTCTGTTATACACTTTCCTTTAAACAATGGTATCTAGGGCGCCTGGGTGGCTCAGTCAGTTAAGCATCTGACTTCAGAAGGTCATGATCTCACCTTTCGAGCCCCACATTGGGCTCTGTGCTGGCAGCTCAGAGCCTGGAGCTCTGCCCCTCCCCTGCTCATACTCTGTCTCCCTCTCTCAGGAAATGAATAAACATAAAAAATAAATAATAAATAAAATAAAATAAAAAGAAACAATGGTACCTATTTGCCTTACATCTATCTAAAAGAAACCATTCTAGAGATTGTACTCAGGTCAAAGGTTTTNAGAAATAGAAGAAACTGACAACTTTTAAATAATAATTTATTCTAATTTTAAAAACCTATTAGAGTTTAGTCTCATTGGACACCCCTCTAAAGAAGTTTTTTGAAGGTTAGAAGAATATTTTAGGAAGATGAATACAGCAATGATTTGAAGAGTAAACAAGAGGTGGAAAGAGAGTCAGTTCAGGAAGATCAGTTACCAGACTATTGTAATAATCCAAGTCATATATAATAAATATGTCACCCAAAGATAATAGTAATGATGGGAAGAAAACAGCGAATGTATGAGATTTTTTTAAAATAGAGAGATTAGGGGCGCCTGGGTGGCTTAGTCCGTTAAGCTTCCGACTTTCGCTTAGGTCATGATCTCGCGGTTCGTGGGTTCGGGCCCCGCGTCGGGCGCTGTGCTGACTGCCAGCTCAGAGCCTGGAGCCTGTTTCAATCTGTGACTCCCTCTCTCTCTGACCCTCTCCTGCTCACGCTCTCTCTCTCTCTCTCTCCTAGAAATAAATAAAACATTAAAAATAAATAAATAAATAAATAAATAATAAAATAGAGAGATTAAATAAGATTTAGGAAATGAACTATGGAGAATAAGGAGACAAAGTAGTCAAAGATGGCTAATGGGAGAAAATAGTAGCCCACCTTTAGAAGAAAATGGTCAATACATAAGAAAATATGATAAGGGGCAAGTCTGAGTAGAGAGGTGAACAGTTATATGGTGGCCATGTTGAGTCTGGCTCCAATGTTGGGAGGCAATAAGAATTATTGAAAGAGAGTTAGGTATGGATCAGGAAACCTGAGTTCTAGTTGTGGCACTGCCACTGACTCCCTGGGAGATGGTGACAGACACTGTGGGAGTTGCACCAACATTCATTTTCCACTGCACCTTCTTCCTTTCTAATCTCAAAGGAACCAGATTTAGCTTCTGTGCTGACCCAACATGGTAGTCCATGTGCTTCAAAAGAGGCTGGACTCAACCTCCTAGGGTAAATTCTAATTGGTCTAACTCAATTACATCTTCCATTCCCAGGGCATGTCACAAGTCTGGCCAATGAAGCATGAAGGAAAATCAGCTGTGTGCTTCAGGTTAGTGAACACTCACTCTTAAAAACAGCCATACTGGATAAGATGGTCTGTCCTTTCAGTGGGCATTGTCAGGTATGAATGGTACACTAGGAACCACCACACCCATCTAACCACCAGGAACTGGCCTATGAACATACCAATGTGCTGAGGATGACAGAGCCAGTAGAGAGAGAAATTGGGCCTCTGATGCTATCATTAAAATTCTACAGTAACCAACCCTGGCATGCCATACACTTGTATTTAATGTTAGGGTAGGTCACACATTTAAACCAATGACATTGGGATTTCTGTTGTTTGAAACTAAAGCCTTCCTTACTGACCCTGCAGCCTTGGCCCAAACCAATTTACTCTGCACACTACTATTTCTTCCACTGTAAGTTGAGAATGGTCTAAGAACTCTCCCAGCTCTAACCACCCATGACTTTATTATTATAGGTAAAAGTAGAGGTTAAAAAGGAAGAATGAATATCTAGAGAAATATCAAAACACAAATATAGGTACAGGAGTCATCTATGTAGTATAAGACTTAGAGTCCTGGGGGTAAATGAAATTAAGTGAAACTTACTTATTGCTGTACATGTTAACAATGACACCTCATTCCATCCTCACAACATTCTGCAAAGTTGGCATCATTGCCGTTTTCTATGAACAAACCAAGACACAAATTGTCCAGAAAAGTATGAACAACGTCCCAGACTCTAAAAGATTGTCAAAATTTTAAGAGTATCACATGTTTCAAACAGGTCGAGAAGAATGAAGACAAAGAAAAGGTCAAAAGCCTTGATGATTAGGAAGTTCTTAATGCTTTTTTTTCACAAATGGCAGAATTTTCTTTCACTTAATGGTTGAATGGTCTTCCATTATATAAACATACATACATACATACATACATACATATTAGTTGACTATATATGCATGAGATTATTTCTGGGTTCTCATTTCTGTTCCATTGGCCTTAAGTGTCTGTTTTTATGTTAGTAACATACCGCTTTGATTGGTATAGTTTGCTAATAAAGTCTGAAATCAGAAAGTGTGACATTTCCAGCTTTGTTCTTTTTTAAGATTGCTTTTGCAGTTTTGGGTCTTTTGTGGTTCCATATGAATTTCAGAATTTTTTTCTACTTCTGTGACAACACCGTTGGAAGTTCTTAATGTTTTCAAGATAACAATTTCCAGAAAGTCATAGGGGTGAAAGAAGGGAGTGAAAAGTGACAGATGTTAAGGAAGTAAAGACCATTTTTATCAGAAGTTTAGCAGTCAAAGGAAAGGAAAGTACTTCCAGGGAGGAACAAGTTTGAGAGAAAAATTATTTTGTTTCTTGTTCAAGAAGGCCCGACCACACTGGTGGGTAGAGGAAAAGGAACCAATGGAGGAGAAGAGCTAAAGGGACAAGAGAAGGAGGCTCTCACTGAGAGAACAGGTTCTGAAAGACACAGGAGGAGATGTGCTGTTTGCCTTCCCTCTGTTGTCTGCTGTTTGGGCTCCGGTTGAATTGAGGGCTCTGAGGACCGATCGATGGCCAGACTGAGCTGATGTAATCACTGCTACGAGGTATTAATAATGAATGAATGTTATTTCTTTTATGTGTTATTTTAATAGCCCTTTATAAAAGGATCACTGGAAAAAGACCAACATATCTTTCCAAAGTTTATTTTTAAAATGCATAATTAATACAGAAAAGTATTACTGTATAGTGAACACCAACATTTATCTCTTTCTCCTAACAGAATACAACCTATGGAGAAGAAAGAGATGAAAAATATAGGGTAAGAAAATAAAATAGTTTTATACCATGTCCCAAATTTCACCGGGAAATTGTCGAGGCCTACATTACAGAAAGAAAATTCAAATAGAATAATAGAAGATACTATTTAGTAAGACTTAGGATATGCCAGGCCCTTGTACTAAGCACTTCTTATATATTATCCTATTTAATCCTTATAACACCCTGTGAGATGGTTGTTATTAACTTTATTTTATGCTGAAGAAACTGAAGCTTAGAGATGTTATATCCCCAAGATCCACCTACAGTACCACTCTGTATGAGTTTTCATAAATGAAATAATTATTCATATATACAGAGTGTAAACTATGTTCTTAAAAGTGCTGGGTACTTTCTACTCTTGTGGAAACTATGGAAGGTGTCTCTTTTTATTATCTTTATTACACATGCAAATCTAAGGACCAAAAAATTAGCCATAATATGCTAGGGCCCATCCTTGAATCAATATGGTCTGATACCTACAAAGATTTTTAAAAATAAAGTCGAGATAATCCGAAAATGGCTTTATAGGATCACATAATGTATCCAGCAACTAGAAGCCAAATCTTCAATTCCCTTGAAAGAATAAAGTATAGGATAAATTTCTAATGATGAAAATGTTGCCTCTAACACATAAGCTTAGTAGTATAGTTAAAAATGTTTGAGTCAAAATTGAATGTCAGTTATGAGACACTAAAGTATGATGTATTTAGTACTTTCCCCTTAATAAAATAGTCAGTAGTTGATGTTCCAAAGGAGAGAATGTATTTTGTTCTATGATGCAATTCACTATTAGCTTCCAATTGCACATTGGCTTAGGCCTTTGAAGGACCCTAGCTCATTAGGTTTCTCTGAATTCAAAAGTAATAACTAGAATAACCAGAGATACTACAAAGCATCTTTTAACACCAATGTCATTACTCCATTTAGTAGAAAGGAAAAATATTACATAAAAAACATTCTGGAGCTAAACTGCTTTGGTTTAAATGTAGGCTCTGCTACTTACCTACCTGTGTGACCATTGATGATTTTCTTACCCTATCCATGTCTCGTATCCTCAACTGCAAAATGGGGAATGAAAGATGAGGTGATGTGGTATATAAATGTAGGCTGTTATACACACGTGGATGTTTATAATGCCATTTGTGGCATTCTCAGTTAAGTCTCGCCTAGCTGGATACATAAGAATTATAATTATTTTTTTCCAAGGCATGTTTTCAGTGTTATCCTGGGGCACCCTTGCAGAACATAAATCCTCTTTGAAAGACTAATTCTACCTCTTTTGTCATTAGAACCAGCTACCTCGCTTGCATGGCCCAGGGAAAAATAAAAATGAGGAGCCCCTTGTTCAAGAAATCCAAAATGGCAGCAGTGTTAGGCCAAGGGGAGCCTTTCTCAGCACAGGACTCTGTGCACCTGCATGGGCCACATGCCATGAACGGACCACATGCCATGAAGCCTGCCCTGCTTGGCATCACTTTCTCTGATGAAAAGATAAGACACCAAGCTCTCCAAATTCACTCAGTTGTTTACTTATTTCTTGGAATATTTATTTCTAACCCTACCTTATCCAGGAAAAGATTTAACATAACTCTCTTTCTATGGAAAAAGTCTGAAAATGAAAATACTCTTCAGAAAACCAACTTCCTGTTCCAGGGCAGATTTTTACTATGTCACTAAACACAATTACTCTCCTAGAGTGTGGAAAAATCAAACACTCTTGGAGTTAGTAAGGATTCGTTTTGTTC
This sequence comes from Crocuta crocuta, assembly GCF_008692635.1. Taxonomy (NCBI): domain Eukaryota; kingdom Metazoa; phylum Chordata; class Mammalia; order Carnivora; family Hyaenidae; genus Crocuta; species Crocuta crocuta. Next base: position 4,943,837 of record NW_027531999.1, on the reverse strand, counting down.
AGTGAGAAGCTCAGAGACATTTTCCTAGCCTGGGAACTGCCCCAGTCACCCCTAAGCAGGTGCAAAGCATCAATGAAGCCTGAGGCACAGGTGCAATTCTTCACCTCTCATCAACAGCATGAGTCCTAAACTACCAACTAAAGGTTTTTATTTCCACTGAGAGAACCAGCTGAAGCTTTTAACATGCTTTTCTCCTTGTGGGTTTTCTCAAGTGAATCCCCAGATCATTCAATGGTATTTAAGACTGAAATCTATTAACATTAGTTCTGTATCAATATTAGGTTACCAGTGTTAATATCTATTGAACATCAAGAGAAATGCCAACCCCCCCCTTCTTAATGAAGCGGCTTGATTTTATTAGGTTCAAATAGCAAATAAGTAAAAGACTATGCATGATTATAGTATCTTTTATTTCAGAAACGTTCGGTGCTTAGCCTAGATTTATCCCATATGTCCTTCCTATGGGCTGTAGCAAGGAGAAACTCAATCTATAAAAGACCCACATGTTCACTCAAACTCCTCTGAACCTTCTTTGAACTGGTAGCTTGAAGAGCTGCTGTTTGTTTAATTCATTTGCTCCATTATTTTAATTTAAGCACCTTCAAAATTGCCAGGAGTCTTGATTCTCCAGGAATTGTTTGCAAGTAAGGCAACCATGGTTTTTGCAACTACTGACAGATAGTAATTGTAATACCTGCTTAAATTAGCTCATTTTCTCATGTTGCTATTTATCAGCATTTGAACTTGGGCTGTGGTTGGCTAGCCCAAAGTCAGGAAGCCAGACATCCCTGTAATCAGATCATGGAATAAGTCCAGGTTCAGTTATCAAAGCCAAAGGAATACAGAATCTTGAGCCCAAAAGTAGATCCAAAACTAAGAGGATGAGTAGGATAGAAGAACCACGTACTAGAATTCAAAGCAAGTCCAAACACCAGGGCACATATTTAAGCAGTAGTGGGGCAGGTAAGCAATAGAATAAAATGTAGCAGGTGACAGTTCAAGCAAGCAGCCCACAGTGGTGCCACATTCTACAGAGAACTTGTACAACTTGATCAGCCCTGACTGGGGAAGGCGTCAGAGGGAAACTAGCATTGGTGTCTGTAGGACATGTTGTTTATTGCAAAACAAGGTCAAAACTTGAGTACTCAAGAGCTGGATAACAAAGATTAGGGCAGATTACAAGAGAGCTAACACTACTTCAAAAAGCTACTGACCCAGAACTTCTTATAGTGCCCTGCTTAGAAATAAGATTAGGCCCACGAATTGGGCTTGAATGACTCTATAGATAAAGAGATTGGTGACAGTGGTGTCACCTCACATCAGTTCGTGAGAGCCAACTGTTAAACTTAAGGAATTTTGTAAGCCAGATGTTAAACACAGCTGTTATTAAAAAATTAAATTATATAAAGTTCTAATTAAAGACATATTAAAAACAGAGGTAATAAACACTCCAAACTCATCCTTACCTAATTCACTACATTTTACTATTGCTGTGGTCTTGAGGTTCTTTTTGTCTGTTGTAACTGTGTGGTGGAATATTTTATATTGGCATCAATCCTGCGAATCTCCTCCCACTTTCATGTTGAGTAGCTTGAAACTGGCCATTACTGGAGCATGTACATCATGGAAATCAAAAAGCACAAAAAAACAGGGCTTTTTGTAGAGAAAAGGAGGAAGGAGGTAGCTGTTAAACATGTACTGACACATCACTGATCAGTGTCCCCAGTGCAGAGCTACAGCATTTAGAAATATGGTATCTATGGAGGTGAAGAAGATAAAAGATTCTGTGACTACTGTTTGCAAATTCCTAAACCCAAAATATAGCAATCTTCATGATCTGACCCCAATTTACCTCTATTAGATTTAGCCCATACCCTCTATTTTCTGTCCTCCTCAAACATCCCCCAATAAAATACCACGTTTTCTCACACCTCCATTTATTCAACAGACATTTACCAAGCTCCTACTTGATATGGGGCACTATGCTGTGGATTGAGGAATCAGAGATATAAGGAATCCTTCCTTCTCTCCAGTAGGTCACAGTTTAGGAAAGAAAGGGAAACAACAACAAATGAACAAATGCTTCTAATAGGGCATGAAAGTTGTGGAAATGCAGAAGATACACCCATAAGTAAAGACAGCAGGGAAGGCTTCCTAGAAGAGGCAACAGCTACACTGAGGCTTAACTAGGCAATATGCACATGTGTTCTTGAATTGAATTTCTTGAATTCAAAGCCAGCTTACCAGCTGGGTGACCTTGAGCAAGTTACTTAGCCTCTCCAAACCTGTTTTCTCATCTACAAAATTAGATCCTCCTTTACAGGGTCATTGTGAAGATTAAATGAAATAATGAATGAATGAATTGGGCATTTAGCTCAATGCTGATGATACAAAAATGTTTTTGCAACATTTGTCTTAAGATTAGTCAAGTGTAGAAGGGAGTAAAGAATGTTACTGATAGAGAAAAAGTGCACCAAACCCCGAGGTGCATAAAAGATTATAACATGTTTCCCCAAATGCATTTTTAAAAATATAACTGTAGCCCAAAATAATAGGGAAGTGGGAATTTGCCCTCTTTCCCCCCAAAATGGCCACTTCTTTAACTTTCTATAATTATCACACCCAGTTATCAGAACCTGAGAGTCATCTTACTCCCCTCCTTCCATTTATTTCCACGTTCAGGCACCAAGTCCTGCAGATGAGTGCCTCTCAACCAGTTGTGATGAGATCCACTTTGTATTGCTTGCCCAAATGGCCCAATACTTTATAAAATACAACAAAAATTAATTAGTAGATAAATGAAATAAAAAGTAAAGATCTACAGGGGCTCCTGGGTGGCTTAGTCAGTTAAGTGTCCGACTTTCGCTTAGGTCATGATCTCACGGTTCGTGGGTTCGAGCCCCGCGTCGGGCTCTGTGCTGACTGCCAGCTCAGAGCCTGGAGCCTGTTTCAGAGTCTGTATCTCCCTCTTTCTCTGACGCTCCCCTGCTCACACTGTCTCTCTCTCTCTCCTAGAAATAAATAAAAATATTTTTTAAAAAAAGTAAAGATCTACAAAATACAAGTCCAATTTTTTCATTATTAGATTTAACAGATAAAAGATTAGTCCTTTAACTTGCTACAAAAATTTCTAAATTCTCGCCCTCAATTTCTATATTTGTCTCACAGAAGACTGGTAACAAACCGTACACAGACTATCACCAGTTTAGGAACTCATAGTTGGAGAAGCATTGCTATAGAACATAATACCTCCTTAGCATTTCTAAAAACATTCCATTTTCTTGACTTAATTCGGCCCTGAGGCCTTCATCATCTTTTTTCTAAATAGCAACCTCAGAAAGGCCTCACTGCCTCCAGTATCTTACATCCCTCCAATCCATTCTCCACATTATAGCCAACCAGATCTTTTTATGTCTCAAATCCAATTATGTTACTCTTCCATCTAAACCCTGTCAATTATTTTCCATTGCCTTCAGAACAAAGCCTAGAACTCCACCATCTGAGCTCTGCCTCCTTCTTCTCCAGTCTTTTCCTTATGACACATCCTCCTCCATTGGTTGCCCTGCCCACCAAACACACACAAGGTCTTGCACTCTGTGCTACAGGTATACCAAACACCATGCAGGTCCATCATTGCTACTAACTGTGTCATACCTCCATGTCTTTGCTCATATTAATGCCTCTACCTGAATCACCTTTCTCCATTTTCACAAAAGAATGAGGAGGAGAAGGTGGAGGAGAAGGGGAGTAACAAAAATTCTATTTACCTTTCAAGATTCAGTTCAAGGGTCATACCCTCTATGAAACTTTTTCTGATTCCATCTCCCTGCCAATCCCTGCCTCAGAGACCTGACACTCATTCCCTTGTGCATTCACTGCATCTTTAACACACTGTGATAAGTATAACATGTATGGCACATATTTAGGTCTATCTACCTCCCCAGGCTGTAAGTTGCTTTTGCGCAGATATCATGTCTAGACTTCTTTGTACTATTTCTCTAGCACTAAGCCTGCATGGTTTCCAGCATACTGTTGGCACTTGTGAATAGAAGGATGGATGGACTGGAATAGATGGACAGATAGATGGATGGATGGACAGACAAGTTATGGGAAAAACTTTAAATTGAAAAGGTACAAGAACTAGATCAAGAAATGCCCTCTATATCCTATAATGGAATTTGGATTCTATCCTAAAGGCAATTGAAGACCCGGAAGTATTTTAAATGGAAGTATCACAAAATCCTTAATTGGGTTTTTGAAAGATGGGGATACAAAGGAGCCTAGAGAGACAGTTTAGTATCTGCAATGGACCCAGCAAGAAGATAGGAGGTGGAGAGAAGATCGGTTCGAGAGATAATTAGGGGGTTGAACTATGAGAACTTTCAATAGGAATGGGTAGGATGATTTCCAGATTTCTGTCCTGTATCGTTGATGCCAATCACTGATCAGAAGGTAAGAATAAGGAGCAGGTTGGGGTGCCTGTGTGGCTCAGTCAGTTAAGCACCTGACTTCAGCTCAGGTCATAATCTCACAGTTTGTGACTTTGAGCCCTGTGTTGGGCTCTGTGCTGACAGCTCAGAGCCTGGAGCCTGCTTCAGATTCTGTGTCTCCTCCTCTCTCTGCTCCTCCCCTGCTCATGCTCTGTCTCTCTCTGTCTCCCAATAATAAATTTTAAAATGTTAAAAAAAAATTTTTTTAAGAATAAGGAGCAGGTTTTGAGGACAAATAATGCATGAGGTCCTTCCTTTGTGGTCAGTGGCAATTTCAAAGCTGCTCACTTTTCTCAAGCTTTACCAAAGATGCCCAGCAGAGAATCTCACTTGTTTCTTCTTCAGGGAAAATAATAGTCATCAAGCAAGAAATCTCTCCACCTCCTTATTGCCAGTGACTAAATTGTCTGCATCCTCCTCCTTCAGGCCTTGGTAGAGGAGGTGCCTCCTTGAGTCTCCCCCAACCCCATGCCCCAGGAGCTCAGCCCCACTGAAGCCTCTTCTTATACCTTCTTATACCCTCCCCACTCATCTCCACAGCATGTAGCTTTCAAATGTGTCCCGTATTAAAAAGAACCTCCTTCCACATGTTGCTTATTCCTTGCTTTTCTTTAACAACGCGAGCTTTCTATTTGCAGTACATTTTTGTTGTAAAAAGCTCAAAAATATATATGAAGGAGAATGTTACAAGTATGAAAGAGAACTTACACGTAATTCCACTATCCAGAAATAGTTCTTGCTGATAGGTTGGTATATTTCTTTCTAGTAATTTTTCTATGCAGATATACATGTATGCATAAATGAATATTTTATACTTTTCACTTCAAATTACAAGTATTGTCCATGTTAGTAAAAACTTCCATTGACATTTTAAATGATGTGTAAATAATCTATTGTCTGGTTATACCAAAATTCATTTGATTAAATCTTACTATTGAATTTTTAAATCTTTCTACTATTTTTGTCAAGGTAAATAGCATTATGTACTATAAACGCCTTTACTCACATTTCAGATTGTTTCCTTAGGATGGATTTCTAAAATTGGGATTCTTATGTGAAAGAATATAAACATCTTTAAAGTTTTTTATATATATATTCCCAAATTGTTTTCCAGAAAGGTTGTACCAAAATGCATTGCTATTCATTCTGCTTTGTCAGGCTTATTATCATTTTTTAAAATAGAAAAAAAAAATTTTATCTAATGACCAAAAATGGTGTCTGATTGTTTTGTTCCATATTTCTTCAATTAAAAGCGAAGTTGACCACTGAACTATACACTTAAAAATGGTTAAGATCGTAAGTTTTATGTTAAGTGTATTTCACCACAATAAAAATTTTTTTGAAAAAAAAAAGTGAAGTTGCAGGATGCCTGGGTGGCTCAGTCACTTAAGCGCCCAACTTCGGCTCAGGTCATGATCTCGCGGTTGTGAGTTTGAGCCCTGTGTTGGGCTCTGTGCTGACAGCTCAGAGCCTGGAGCCTGCTTCAGATTCTGTCTCCCTCTCTCTCTCTGCCCCTCCCCCACTCACTCTCTGTCTCACTCTCTCTGTCTCTCTCAAGAATAAACATTAAAAACTTTTTTAAAAAGTGAAGTTGGGCATTTTTAATAATTATTAGTCATTTCTATTTTCTTTTTGGTGAATTATGAACTTATGCCCTTTACCCATTTAACTATTGTGCTCTTAATATTTTTTCTTATTGATGTTTATGAGTTCTTTATATATTAAAGGCATTAAATCTCTTGCTGTCAAATTTAGTGAAAATATTTTCTCCTACTTGTTTTGACATTTAACTTCATTTATGAGCTTGGACATTTATGGAAGAGGGAGTAGTGTTGAGACATTTTAAATTTTTATATATTCAGATATTTCAATAATGTCCTTTGGGATTTCTTTTATTGCTACTATGCTCAAAAATTCCTTTTCTAGCCAGCCACCAGGGAATTGTTCATCTACATGATTCTATTATGGCTAATGTTCTTTAGTCTGAGCAGTAAAATAAAGATGAAAACACTTATTCTCCATCTCAAGGAACTCTACCAACCAGTGAGCGAGCAGACATGTACACATATAAATACAAATGCATAAGGGGCTGCTGGGAAAGGACTGTTCGCCCTACTTGAGGACAGTTCATGACTAGGTCATGGGGCCAAATTTGCCTAAAACAGCTCATCTTCTGCTTCTATCGTCATGTATTAATTTGGGATCATTTAACACATTTACAAAACTGTACTATTTCTAGAAACATATGAAATGGGAATATGATAACTCATCCCAGCTAATCAGCCCTTTCTTCCTGGCTCTGGAGGTTTTGAAAACAATGACTCATGAAGTATTTGCCAGGCAACCATCCATCCAGTCTTCCCTCAAGTCTGAGTTTGTCAGCCTGCCTTGATTTTATCTAAGAAATTAAATCTTGGTTTTAGTTTTATTAGCACATTTACTGCTTTGCTGTTTTTCAGAAAACACTTTAAAAGGAAACATGTAAGTTATAATGAAGATAAAGAAGAAAAGCCTCGAGTACAAGGGCAATGATTGTTAATAAATAACCATTAACAAAGGTTTCCAGAAATTAATCAGCACAGACGGACATGACAACCACTTGTGAAGGAAGTCTTCATAGAAATGATCTGCAGCAAGAGTTCTGGGAAATGCTGACTGTCACACACTGGTAAGAGGAGCATAAAATTGGTACAACCTTTCCATAGGACAGTGCTCAATGTGAGTGAAGAGGCTTAAAGGTGTTTATACTTTGTGAGGTAGTAATTCCATTTCTTGAAATCTATTTCAAAGAAATCATTAGAGATTTATGCATACTGGTGATCATTGCAGTGATTTGTATTATGGCAGATATCCGAAATAGCCTTAAAAGTAGGGAAAAAATTAGATAAAATATTGGTAGAACCATTATAGGTTATACTACATAACCATTCAAAATTATGTTTTCAAGAAATTCTTCTGTGTAGTGACACAAGAATATACTTTCTATAAAGTATAAGATGAAAACAATCGGGTTACAAAAGATAATGTACAGTTGATTTCAGTTGAGGTTTATGTTGTATAAAAGAGATTGAAGGAAATACACCAAAATGGTTCTCTGTGACTAGTGAGATTACAGATGCTCTTCTCATTCTGGATTTCCCAAATTTTCTACAGTAAATTAAGCATTATGAGGAAGCAAAAAGCTACTTTCATAAATGTTTGCCCTGTGCAATAAACACCAGTTCTTGTTACTGGCTACGAGTGGGTCTGTTTTCACCCAGGCCCATTTCCAGAAAACTGGCTGATGTTTAGAGGTATGGAGCTTCCTGAATCCTTCCATTAAAAATACAAAAGACATACTTCATTCTTTACTTAAAATATGAATCAAAGCATGTTCCATATGCATCTGTGTTCCCACCCTGGCCTTACAACTTTCTCCAAAACGACCCATTGCTTCTTAGAAAAAACAATAAAGAAATAAAAACACATTGAGTGCCTACCATATGCCAGGTAATTTCACATACATTATCTTATCTGATCCTCACAGAACACTGTAACATTGAGTTTGAACATATTTAAGCAACCTATCCCAGTAATGGCAGTATTAATAAATAAAGATGAAATGTGAAATCCAGTCTACAGACTGCTAGTCAGAGCTCATCACAGTGGCCTTCGGTATGTACATCTGCACATCTGAGAAATACATATCATCCCAAAGTGTCCATGTTATTATTTCAATTACTCATCAGCTTAGAGAAATAAGACATTCATATTTTATACTCATTTGTTAAGTATATGATAATAAATATATATGTTTGCTACTTATCATTTATTTAAGCTCTGTTATCCATTGTCATCATTTCAAGCTGTTTCATACAGAACAAATACACAGTTCTTCTCAAACAACAAGTCTTCTGTAACATTTTGAAAGAATTTGTTTAAAAAATTTGGGTCACAGACTGTGCATTTAAATTTATCTTTCCAGATTAACTTCTTTAAATCATTTCCCAAGTCACTAGACATGTGTTCACCATTACTAGCAATCTCCTTGTACTCACCCCAGCCCCCATACTTCGCACCACCCCAGAGAAATCAATCTCACTCATCTCTATTGATCCTAGACTAAACCCAATTTCAAATTTTGATTCAACGTTCAGCAACTGAAGACAGGTTTCTAAGACTGACCCAGTTCTGCTTTGATCATTCACTCTGTATTCTCCTATTGGTGATGCATTTAATATGTTCTTTTTGTTTGTCTGGCTTTGGGGGTTTTTCGTTGTTTTGTTTTTAATGTTTATTTATTTTTGAGAGAGAGCGCATGCACCAACAAGCATGAACGGGGGTGGGGCAGAGGGACAGACACAGAATCAGAAGCAGGCTTCAGGCTCTGAGTTCTCAACACAGAGCCCAACATGGGGCTCGAACCCATGAACAATGAGATCATGACCTGAGCCAAAGTCAGATGCTTAACCGATTGAGCCACCCAGGCCCCCCACATTTAATATGTTCTAAATTATTGCACACTTCCTATATCATTTTGCATTTATTTTCACTCAGTTTGTTTCCACTTGTTAACATTCTAAGTTTCCCAGGAACCATGACCATGTCTTGTTTTCTCTCTTATTTCAACCCAGATGCTTTGTTTAGTGTTATGTACATTTTTATTCATTATGTACATAATGGCTATCCAGTAAATGCTTGTTAATTAACTGTCCTCAGCTCACTTTATATTCACCTACAAACACAGACTCAAGCAAAAAACAAAACAAAAACAACAACAACAACAAAACAGTGAAATGGAAAAGGTAGAGGAGAGGATCCAACACTTTGAATTAGTGTATAAGCCTTTACCTTCATGAGTCAACTTGTACATGAGAAAGTACACTAGAATGTATGAAAAAAACAGCTATCAGTTTGTTCATTTTATGTTTCAATATATGAAAATTGCTTATCCAAGTTTCCCTTAAATCTATAAGTTAAACATTATTGAAAGACAAATTATGTAATCTGTTTTTAAAAAAAAGTCTTGGCTAAGGAAACCATCTATCTGAATACTTTTTTAACCACCATTTTACTTCAATCACAGAAACATGAATTGAATCAGGAAACTGAACTAAAGTAAACCCCGAATCAAAAACCCAAAATGAAGAAAAAAATGAACTATAATAATCTGCAGAAACACAAAGGGAACCAAAAGAAGTATGGTATAATTTTTTACAGAACCAAAACTTCTCAGAAAATTATTTGCTATGTCTGTTTTTTTCCAGATAAATTACTTTTTTTCAGTAGTTTTAGAAAAATAACATCCAGCAAGATACTGTGTCTTTAAGAAGAACAAGTTGAATATTAAATAAAATATTTTTTCAACTCTTCTCTCCAGAAACGCTTAGCCAACCCAGTCTGGACAACAAGCTGAAAACCAGAGTTCTGAGGCCTTAAAGAACTTTTCTCAAAAGAGCTGAGAAACACAGGGAGCAAACCAAGACAAAGGCAGCAAGTCCCTGGCCCTATTCTGGGGTGGTGAAAGATCCAAACACTGGTGAATGAAAAGGCTAGTCTCCACTTTTCGTTTCTTGTTTTTCCTTTTTCAACTCTCTCCTGTTCTCATGATCTTTTCTCCTTTTCCTTCTTCTCTCTTGTGCAAATCATCTCTTTTTCCTACACTTCTTTTGCTTCTTATTTCCATATCTTTGTCTTTTGTATCTTCTGCTATTCACTCTGCCATTTGTCTTTTCTCATCCCTGTCATCCCCTTTCCTTTCTCTTCTCTTTTGCTACTATTTTTTCTTTCTGTAGATCCTTGTTTTCTGATCTTTCCCTTCCTCCATTTTTTCTTTTCAATTATCTGATCTCATTTCCCACCAACATGTTTATAATCTTATAAAGCAGAGTTGACAATATTTATTTGCTTTATCCAATGTGATTGTATGCAGTATCCACAATATGTGGAAGGAAATGTTATTTATACACTTATCAAGCCTTTTTGTTAAATGCTGTTTCCATTTCTGTACCACTCCATAATTTGCAAAGCAGCTTTTAGTGAACATTGGTAATCAATTCAAAATTCGTAACAGTGGTAGATTTTAAGATAACCTTGTGATTTCTCACTGTAATACTTAGTATCCAAGATGATCCCCAATGATCCTTATCTCCTGATATTTATGCCCTCATGTAGTCACTTCCCGCATTGTATGAAGGTCAGTTTGTGTGACTAGTAAAACATGATGGAAGTGATAGTGTGACTTCTGAGGTTAGGTCATGGAAAACATAACAAGTGCCACATTGCTTACTTGAATCATTTGCTCCAGGAGAGGCTGACTATCATGTTGTAAAGACACTCAAGCAGTCCTATGGAAAAATATACATCATGAGAAAACAAGGTTTTCTGTCAATAAGCAGCACATATTCCCCAGCCATGGGGGTGCGCCATCTTGGAAGCAGACTCTCTAGCCCCATTGAAGCTTTCTGCACCCTGGTCAACACCTTGACTTCAGCTTTATGAATGACTCCCCAGCAGAACACTAACTTCTCTTTAATTTCTCCCAGAAACTGTGAGAGATAAATGCTTATTATTGTTTCAAGCCACTAAATTTTGTGGTAATTTGTTATGCGAAAATAGATAACTAAAATGCTTCTTGGAGATAAAACTAAAACAATTTGTGCATACATAAAGAAATATATCTGAAAATATATTTCTTTCTTTATTCAACCAGTAGTAAATGTATACAAACCAATTTTGGAAAGGAAACTTTGAAAAATTCTCTGGAACTTTCTTTTCTGTACTCAGCTTAATTCAGCAGTGTTTCTGTATTGTTCTCATATGAGGATGAAAAAACAATATACATAGAATAAAATTAATAATTTTACATTTAATAAGTCTAGTTACATCATAAAACAAGGCTCCTGTGACAACTTATGACAAATAAGATCCTCCAAAAATGATAATGAAAGCAGTAAGGTACAAAGGAAAAAAATAGTTCCACTCTCTCAAAACAGTACATTTATATTCTCAAATATCTTCTTTTAATTATCCATAATAGGGAGCTAAAGAACGTTCTCATTATTTGTTCTCATTTTGAAGACATTTATACATCCCTGAGTCATAATTATATTTTTAAGTAAATTTGAAATCAAAAGTAATATTAAATCTTACTAAATCTTATAAATATGTATTGCTATCTAGCTTCCACCACTACATGTTTTCTTATATTTAAAAAAGTGAACTCATTCTTCTAATGACCCAAGAATGTAATCTAATAATGCTATTAACCTAAAGCTAAAATTGAACATCAAAAATATTTCCTCTTTATGAAAACTGAACCCTACTGTTATATCATTTAATTGAATCTTTAGATTCACTTTCAATGCATCAGTTCCCAACTGCACTGGGAAGTTACTGCCAAATTGCTCCTATAATTCTGAATTTTTTTTCTTGTAAGGTATCCTGATGGGCATAATGTGATCATCATTTACATGATCCAAATAAGGATGATAATAAAAAGGAATTAGATCGAAACACCAGCTAAAGAGTCCTTCGGTATGTATTTCCTTTATAATAACCACCCTATANATCATCATTTACATGATCCAAATAAGGATGATATAAAAAGGAATTAGATCGAAACACCAGCTAAAGAGTCCTTCAGTATGTATTTCCTTTATAATAACCACCCTATATTTGTAGTGGCCTATGAGGATTTTGATAATCTGTACAGATTAAAAGCTGAGTGAAATTCATTAGATGATTCAACAAATATTTACTGAGCTCTGCTAAGGTGCCAGACATCATCCTAGAGCTTGAGAAACAATGAACAAAGAGCATCAATTTCTTGCTTTCATGGTCTTCATATCAGAATAGTTGGCAGGCAGACCAAAACCAGGTTTAAAAAAAAAAATGGATGGATTGTTTCAAATGGTATTAAGTGTTGTAAAGAAAAGCCAGAGTGATGTGCTGGGGGTAGGGGTGGGGGTGGACTTTGTAAGGGATGATCAGAGAAGGCATCTCTCAGGAGGTGATGCAATCTGAAACTCTAGATCAGAGCATTCCATTTGGAGGAAGTACCTGATGACATTGAATCATTCTTAGGTGATGTGCCACTAATTTGTATACTCCCCAAAATCTGAGACACCCTGTGGAAACACTGTCAAATGTGTTTTTGTTTCTTGAGGTACACAGTGGTACTCTAGGTTTGGTCCAGTACAGATATAAAAAAAAGTGTGCAAAGGGTCAAATATGTTGACCCCTCTTCACCTGCACCTTACCGACTTTGGCTAATGGGAATATTACGTATCCAATTTATCTGGCCCTGATTTTGTCCCTCATTCTCAAGGATTCTGAATTGATGTTGGAAAATCTAGTGGTGCTGGATATTTCTCAATTGTAAGACTAAGATCTTAAAGTGCTTTGTTATTCTATGAAAGAATCTTTATTTTCCATCAGCCAGCCTCTTAAATTATCATTCTGAAGTCTAGCCAGTTCAAAGACTGCAGAATCAACTATAATGCCCTGTGTTTATACAATCATGTTTCCAAGTTCCCGCCCATGACGTAGCCTAACACACACAGTAGCCTCCCACCAATGAAGACAGTATCACCATGCAGTGATTCTGCACATAAGGAAGCTGGTTTGACCAAGATACCGTAAAAGCCTCCCTTGCTCCCCTCGTAACCCCTCAAAGATTTCAGTAAACCCATCTAGATCTGTGTCTAGAGGCCTCCCCACAATTTCTTTTAAAATTCCGAAATACTTATTTTCAGGTTTTTCTCTGCTTGGGTCCACACAAGTTAACTCTGTCCTACTCAGCTGATCTGGATACACGCCCAGTCCTTACGCAAGTTTACAAAGAGAAGAAGAAGACCAACACTAAATGTGTAACCAGTTCCTTAATTTCAGCTAAGATTTGGGCGGGGCGNNNTGGGGGGGGCGAGGGGGGGGGGCGGAGGAGAAGAAGCGTCAAGACAGATGCAAGCCGCTTCCCCCCCTCCCATTGGCTGCAGTCCTTCCGCTCGTTTGGAAGGGAAGTCCCTGCCAATTTGCTCCTTTTGTCTCAGAAACATTCGGCCTACACCCCAGCCCCAGCGGGGCTCTCTCCTTCTCTCCCCGCTCTTATCAGGGTATTTTTCAAAGCGAAAGCATCTCCCTTTCTGAGAGAAATTCTGGGGTTGAAAAAATAACGTTCCTCTGCCTTAATACACGTGATGCACCAGTTCTCATACTGGGCCCACTTCGTGTTGGAATAGACCTCAGGAGATTTCGTGTTATTTTAGATCTTGGTGAGCCTCACTTTTACCAAAAATAAAAGAGTTTTAAAAAGTGGAGCCACAGGGAGAGGTGTTTAGAGGGGAGGAACTAACAAGTGGTTTTCCACATTTGCTCAGAGGGGAGGCTGTTGATCTGTGAGGTTTGTCACCGCTGGCTGCCAAAGAAGAGCACATGCACAGAAGAGCAGGCCTTTTCACTTTCTATAGGATCGGATTGTGCTGCAAACTGTGACCGCGCATAATGAGCTTTTGACACATTTCTTTTAAGTTGCTCAGTATAACCATAGGGTTTTGCATTTTCTGATCCTCCTCTCTTAAGTGAGGGATTGCCACACACAAGATGACATCAGGGATTCCTGAGTTTCATTAGAAACAGCCTCTATCTACTTATGTTAGTTCGTGAGAATTGCTTTTCTGGAGGAAATACATTTATCTGAAGGCCACAGAAATTTCTAAATAGAGGGTAGCTTACTGACACAGCAGGGGCTAGTGCCTTTGGCGTACTTTATTTATATGATATAATGAAATTGGATTCCTTTGAAATTGACAAGTAAACATAAGTAAAGGAAAAACCGAGTCTTTTTTTTTTTTTTTTTTTACCGAAACGTTTCATGGCAATCTTAGCTTTTACATCATTATGTGTTCTTTGGCTCAGTTGATAATGGGCATGTAAGCTGTTTTATGCAATTGAAAGGAGCATAATTTTCACATAATTTGAGGGTGTGATTATTACTCAAACATTTATGAACAATTATTATATACAAACGCCCATAGAATTAATTCATCTGGGCCTGTATTTCCATGATCCAGACCCCCTCCTCCATCGTTTCTTGACCTCTGCTTGGTAACTCACTTTAATCACATTTTATCCTCACAGTACTTTTCTTTAAGTTTATTTATTTTGAGGGAGAGAGAGACAGAGGATCCTAAGCAGGTTCTGTACTGACAGCAAACAGCCCAACGCAGAGCTCATTCGACCTGAGCCAAAGTTCAGGCTTAACAGACTGAGCCACCCAGGTGCCCTCCTTATTTATAGTGCTTCTTAATAGGAGTCCATTCTTGTCCTCTCTCTGCAATGGAATATTGTTCATTAGCCTGAGCTGTGGGCCCTAATTGATCTCTGCAGTACCACAGATTTGTTTGTCCCACATAGACAGTGAGTGACTGTACTATTTCTAAAGCAGTTCTCCTTAGCCAATGCCCAAAAGGACTTCCAAAGGTCTTAATAATAATAGAGATGACTTGCCTAATCAATTTTCTCTCTGTCTCTGTTTGACCACCTCATGGAAAAGCAAGTGCAAGAACATAACTGAGAGGAAACAGAAATAACTGTTTTCTCACCAAAGCTGTGCAGAACGCTTCAATCCTCTGGTTTCCAGAACCGTGAGTCTCTGTGCACCTGGGTCCCCTACCAGCTCCGTAACAATCAGGCTCCCAGGGAAGACCACAGAACAGTAGGATCCACCCTAACTAGTGCGTGTTCAAAAAATAAAATGACATTTAGATGTCTAGGATATTGAGAAATATACCGTGAATTTATTTTTAGGGCAGTGGAGCATTTAAACCTTCAATCTGCCTCCTGAAAATACCTGCAAGGTGAATATGCTGATCCTAACAAGTGTATTTTCCAGAAGCCCAAGGGTCAGTTGCAACACACTGAGTATTGTTAAAATGTGGATTCTGTTTCCTTAGATAGACAGTTATTAGAAACCTACTACATACAAGGAAGGTATCATGAGGATCACAAGGTGAGTGAAATAATTCTTTTCCTCAAGAAAGGTATATATCCTCACAGAGAATGGAGAGAGTGTTAGTAGTAAAAATGACCTGACAAATACTTACTGAGTGTTTACCATGTTACCAGATGCTCCACCTGCATTATCTTATAGAATCTTCATGACAACTATTTAGAAAAATGCTTAAAGACCATTCAGGTGAAACAAATTATTTAACACGCCATGAAGTGGACAGTCTCCTTTCGGGCCTGCAAAATTAGACTCCTGGCTAATAAGTGTGTGAATTAGAGGGCAAGGAACTTTTATGAGATAAAGAATAAAGAACAAGAAAGAGAAAAATAGAAAATGTCTGATTGTCTTGGGCCACACCGTCCACCTCGTTTGGGGTGAGAAGGGCCAGAGCTGGGTCAGCATTTGGAGCTGGCTGGCTGAATATACCGTTTCTGGTCAAGCACAACCATTCACAGGGACACAAAAGTTCTCTAAGCTTCTGTTTGCTGATGTGGCACCTTGGACAGGAACGGCTTCATCTTGGGCCTAGACATTTATTTCAACACAACCTTAAGATAGGACTGTTACTATCTTTGTTTGGAGATGTGGAAACCGAGACAGAGAGGTTAAAAAACGTGTGAAGGGGCGCCTGGGTGGCTTAGTCGGTTAAGCGTCCGACTTTCGCTTGGGTCATGATCTCACGGTTCGTGGGTTCGAGCCCCGCGTCGGGCTCTGTGCTGGCTGCCAGCTCAGAGCCTGGAGCCTGTTTCGGAGTCTGTGACTCCCTTTCTCTCTGACCCTCCCCTGCTCACGCTGTCTCTCGCTCTCTCTCTCCTAGAAATAAATAAAAAGAAAAAAAAAAAAACGTGTGAAGGCCAGAAGAACGTGGTGAGGCCAAGATTCAAGTGCCAAGTCTGCTGTCAGTATTTCCCTCCCTAGTCATTCACTGCACTGTGGCCGGCATCATCATCACTAGAAAAGAAATGCTCATAGAGCCTGACAGACAGCAGGGGGTGGGGGGTGCAGACGCATAGAGAGAGCTAGGAGGAAAACGTTGAAAAGCTTGGAATGCTCTCTGTCTCTCTCTCTCTGTCTCACACACATACACTCAACACACACACACACACACACACACACACACACAGTGTTCTTTCACTTGAACTGAGAAAACTAAAAGTATTATTCAAAAAAAAGTGAGAGAAAAACATTGCCCCATCCCCTTTCTTGCCTCTAAATATCATTTATCTATTTAAGAAAGGAGTTTTAGAGCTGACTTATCCTGATCATTGCTTCGATTTGCCACTTCATACGTGTAGCCACAACTTCCCTCCAGAGTCACACCCTGCCCACTTTTATAAGGAAAATGAGCTCTATGAGGTAGAAATCACATTCATCATGCTCATTTTATCCCAGAGACTTCAAGTATCCTATATTCTAAGCCTGTCAAGATTTGGTTTCCCACCACAGTCCCCTATCTTAAGGGCAAAGTTCCCAGTGTCTTCAGTCCAAGTGACTTACACACATCAGGTCTAACAGCTGGATCGGTGGGCTGCCTTGATGGAATTTAATACCCAAATAAATTAAGGTTTTTTCAAAGTTGATTTAAATCCTCATCAGGCAAACATTGGTAATGCAGAGAAGAAAATTAGATCTTTCAATTGATTCAATCTCCTAATTTGTTACCGAAGTCATTTATGGTTTTTAGTTTGACGCAGATAGAGACACACAGATAACTAGTTAATGCAAACAGTAATGCCGACACATGATTAAAAAATAAAGAGAAACATTATATGAGAAGAAATCAGCCCTAGCAACAGAAAATAACACAAGTAAACAAGGCTCGCAGTAGTCTCCATGCTCCCCAGCCTCAACAATTTCCTTTCCTGCACAGATGCACATTTCCGCCAACAGCAGTCAGAACTGATGCTACATCTTAACAGCTTCCTACCTTCCTTTCCTTCCCTTGTCTCCTGTGGGTGGTCCTGTGTCTCAGCAGTGTTTGCAGGTGTATGCGGAGGAAGAGGCTAACAGGTGTTCCCTGGTTAACCTTGCCCTTGCTCTCACAGGGCCACGTCCCAAAAGGGCAAGGAGCAGACCCCATTAGGCTCTGTGGGAGCAAAGACTGTATTGCCACACAGCCTCGAATCAGCATTGAGATCCAGATTCTCACTACCTACATGGCCTTGGATGCAATATTGAAACTCCCCCAGCCTGAGTGTCCTCGCAAATAAAACTGAGACAACACTCACCCCATAGAGCTTTCATGCAGATTAAATAAACTTTGTTAAAAAAAAAAAAAACTACATGTCAGAGGCACAGTAATGCTTACCAGCCTCTACTTGTGCATCTTTCTTCCACCTTCTTTAGGACTCCTCCTAGTTCCCTATGATTGTGGACTACACTCAGGGGTCTTTCCCCCTAAATCATAGTACCTCTACTGGGTTTGTCCTACTGTGTCCCTCCCTTCTGTCAAAATGGACCTTCCTCACATTCCCAGCGAATCTCCACCATGGGGTTTACTTCCCTTTCCTTTTCTGCATTTTGTCTTTGATAACAACAACCTGCATTTGCTAAGCGTCTTCTATGGTCTGAATGTGTGCATCCCTCCAAAATTCATATGTTAAATCCTAACCCCCCATGGGGTGGTATTTGGAGATGGGGACTGTGGGAGGTGATTAGGCCACGAGGGTGGAGCCTTCTCGAAGGAGATCAGTGACCCTGTAGAAGGGACCCCAGAGAGTGCCTTCTACACTTCTGCCATGTGAGGCCATGGCAAAAAACCATCTGTGAACCAGGAAACAGGCTCTCACCAGACCCAGGATCTGTCGATGCCCTGATCTTGAACTTCCCAGACTCCAGAACCATGAGAGATAAATTTCTACTGTTTATTTAAGTCCTCCAGTCAGTGGTATTTTTGTTATAGCAGCCTATAGCAGCCCCCGACAATTTACAAAGCACCATCATAGCCAAGCTCTCATTTATTCCTCCTCATGTTCCTAGAGCAGAGGAAGGATGGGCATTATTTCTCCTTGTTTTATATTTAAAAAAAATCAAGGGTCTAAGCGATTAAGGGATTTGCTCAAGGTCACATCAAGAGAAAAGAGGCAGAGTCAGGGATTGGCTCCAGGTTTTCTGACTTGAGATCTCTCACTCCTTTCCACTGTTTTGTTCACTCAACAGCTATTTGTTGAGTGTCAGCTTGGCCATTCCAGAGCTGAACATCCATCAGGGAACAAAGCAATGTCTCTGTCCTCATGCACCTTCCATTTTAGTTACAATGGATTTATTGAAAATAAATCAATTTTTATATAATAACACAAATGATTTGCAATGTCAGAGAGTTGTAAGTGCTAAGTAAAGAATAATAAAGCAGGATGAGAGGATAAATAGAAAGATGGATGAGGGTGAAAGAAGAGGCTCCTTTCGATAGGATAGTCCTGAAACACATCTCTCTTTTTTTACGTGTATTTATTTTTGAGACAGACAGCATAAGCAGGGGAGGGACAGAGAAAGAGGGGGAAAGAGGATCTAAAGCAGGCTCCGTGCTGACAGCAGAGAGCCCGATCGGGGGCTTGAACTCACGAACCATAAGATCATGACCTGAGCCAAAGTTGGACATTTAACAGACTGAGCTACCCAGACTCCCATCAAGGACATCTCTTAAGCAGAGATCTGAGTAGAGTGGGGGATTAGTTATGTGAATATCCACAGAAACAGCATTCTGGGCAGAGGGAACAGCAAAGACAAAGGGCCTGAGGTGAGTGTGTCTTGGCCGGTTTAAGGAACAGTATGTCCATTGAACATTCATTTTACTGGTTGTTATTAGGTGTTACTTGAAAGAAGCATTCTGTGGTCCAGTAACTTTCAGAACCTCTGGGTAAAGCAAACTTCTGAGCCTCTAATACACAAATGCATTCTGTGAATCTTCTCAAGCAAGCTACAATGCACAGCATTGCACAATGTTATTCAACCATGGAAACCTTTCCTCAAAGAGCATCTCAGGGGATTATTGTTCCACAGAACACTGGAAAATGCTGCACCACACCCTGCTTTTACTGGAAAGAGGAAGTTGGGCTAGGAACTAGCACTTCAGGCACTGTGTAAAGCCATCGGAGGACACCTAAAGAAGCACAACAATCCTATCAGGCAGTGGCCAGACCCACTTATCCACAGGGGTGAATGTGTAGCCAACCCTGTGCTTTGTCAACTATCTGAAACTACACTTGGCCCCTATTTCCTGTCGGAACCTCTGGTGTTTTCCATGATTTAACCCTGTTTAGTTGATTCCATGCTCTGCTGATCTTCCTTAGTGCTCTCCTTTGGGGAAACAGAGAAGGGCAGAACGGGAACAGTGGAAATCTGCTCAGCAGGTGCTCCCCCTCAGGCCAGGGGTGAGGAGCAGGGCTGGGGGGATCTCCATTTCCCTGAATGAAGTGTGCAGTTGGTGGCCTCCCCTGTAGCCTAGGGCAGGAGTTCAGCTCACATCTTTGTTGCACACACTCTGAGCTCTGCCGTGGATACATCCAGAAGCGATTCAGCTGCAGACAGGTTATGAGAGGAAGACTCGCATTTGGCAGGAAGACTGCCAGCTGTGAAGAATGCTGACCACTGCCTCGCTAGAGAAGAATTCCCAAGCCCTCTAAGCTATGAAGCCAGGAAGTGAATGGGAAGCAGCTGGAGTGGGCCAGGGGAAGGGACAAGCCTGAGAGAGCAGGGGCGCTGCCCGACAGTGGCCTGGCCCTGGGGAGCCCAGCAGAGTCCGGCTGGGCCGGCTTCCCCAGGGAAGGCAGTGAAGGGTGTGGNGAAGTGAATGGGAAGCAGCTGGAGTGGGCCAGGGGAAGGGACAAGCCTGAGAGAGCAGGGGCGCTGCCCGACAGTGGCCTGGCCCTGGGGAGCCCAGCAGAGTCCGGCTGGGCCGGCTTCCCCAGGGAAGGCAGTGATGGGTGTGGCTGGTCCCAGGGGTATCACCCGGCAGGCTGGACCAAGCCACATCAGAAGAGTGACAGCAGGAGTCATCAGTTGGCTTTTAAGGAAAAATAAGCTGTATAAATAAATAGATGTTAATCCCAGATGTTGCTTACTCCTCAAATACATGAAATGTAAGTGCTCAAGTGAAAAGTACTGAATGAATTTTTTCTTTCAGGACTTTCAAAGAAATCTTGCAAAAGAAGATCTGGCTAAGAGCTTGACCACAGATGACCAAATATATCCCAGATACAAGGAGAATTTTTTCATTGTGATGTCTTGTCACAGGGGTTTTTAAAAAGTTGACTTAAGACTGCGATCTGTATGCAGCTGAGAAATTCTACTGAAAACAGCAAATGCCCCAGGCCAGAATTTGTGGGCATTTTCTCTTCATGTGACATTAGAGATAAAATTAAAGATAAAAGAACTATTATAGCTTTTATTAAGCGCTGAGAGCTTGCTGAGCACCAGACATTTTACATACCGCATGTTTCATGTTTACAATAAGCTAGCATTACCATGCCTATTTTACAGATGAAGAAACTGTGGTGAAGTAACATGTCTGATGCCACAAGGTTAGTTAAGGGGTTGTTGGTCTGGAATGCTGACCCAGACCTCTCTGACTGGAAAGTCAGGCTCTCTCTGCTATCACACACGGCTTGTGTTACCACATAGAAGCAGCATAAGGCACTTAGAATGAGGACTTGCAGTATGAGGAACCACGCACCGCCCTTCCAGCACACCCGTCTTCTCACTAGCCATTTATAAGATACATTTTTCGGGATATCTTTTCTGTCAGATGTTGAGGAGACCAATAAATATTTGCATGGTGCTTTGAGAGAATTAGAAAGAAAACAAACAAACAAAAAAAAGATCCCAACATCCACCTACGTGTTGGTAACTTTAAACTCTTATGTAAAACTGCCAGGTTAGAGCTCGATGAGATACTAAAAGAAACCACAGAGCCATGGCCACTACCTCACCAGCTTCTGTGACACTTGGTATTACTGTTCTCATACTGTTCAGACTGCTCTTGAATTCTGAAGACCCTTTCAGAAGTAGGTAAAAGTCCAATCAAATAACTTTGATTTGTTATCAAATCCCCCTGGACTTGCCAGGGTCTATGTGAAACCCTCCTACATCCTCATATACTTGGTCACTTAAGTGATCAATTTGTTCTATTCCCTCCAACATAACTTCCCAGAGCTAAATGTCACTCACATTTATGTCATACTCAGGCAGTGCTGTTACCTATACATTTTGTTCTTATTGACAAGATGGTGCATTTACACATTTTTCAGCTACGTATCTGGTGATACGCAACCAGGGCTGAAAATAGTGCCTAAACTCCCTACCACAGTGATAGTTTGACTAGCACATAATCCATATGATCCCTTAGGGTTGCCTAGGTAATCTACATAATCTTACTTCAGTTAACAAATGGTAGCTGTGTTAGAACACAAAAGAGAAAACATGCTTTACTATGTCAATATAAAATGCACAGTGATATTAATTATCATATCTTATAAGGAGTAAATTTTTATGAAAACATTTTGCAATAGTTTTTATTAGCAGTCTCTACTTCCATACTATACCTACAGATTGAAAATATCTACAAGTGGAAGAGAAATTGAGGAACAAAATTAATTCACTTACATAAAACCACCAAGAAAGTTAATAACAGTCTGCAGTCTGGAATCTAGTTCAATTTAAGTTCGACATTAAAGCTAATGCATAAAACTTCCTTTGTAGTAAAATGAGCCTTAATTTTTAGAGGCTTTGTAGTCATTCTTGTAATCATTCAAGGTCAAATGCAAAAAGATAAAGCCAAAAAGAACAAAGCTTGTCTGTGTTTGCAAAAAGTGGCAAATTTCCTTTCAGTCTTTTCCCTATTTCAACAAACTGAAGCCAAGCCTTTCCAACCAAGTTCTATGCAACTATTTCCATACTTCCTTCCCTACCATCCACTTTGTTGCAGCTTTAAATGATTTATTTTAACATTTGGACCCAAAGCAGCACCCATTTTATCCACAGGTTGAATTTCTTTGTGCTATAATTGAGGACAGTGGAATAACTCTCCTTTGTCCTTGATAACTTGAATGCCACTAAATACATTTCTTTGGGTGCAGATATTGCCCCCAGTTCAAACATAAACGTTCACTTTCTATTATGCATTGGGATCGCCTGGAGGGTGAATATCACCTCTTACAATTTACAATTTGGATGTTTGATAAAGCAGTCTATAAGAAGGAAAATAGCTTCCCTAGTGTTAAGCTTAAGAATACTAACACTGTTTGGGACCCAAGGACTAATGACCTTTGTGCCTTGCTTATAGCGCGTATCTCCAGGCTAAATAAGGGAGAGTAAAATAAGTAGGTGTGTCCTAGTCAATATTTGGAAAATCAAAAGGTAAACAACTCTTTTTTTTAAATTTTTATTTATTTTTGAGAGACAGAGAGACAAAGCATGAGCAGGGGAAGAACAGAGAGACAGGAAGACACAGAATCTAAAGCAGGCTCCAGGCTTTGAGCTGTCAGCACAGAGCCCTACGCAGGGCTCGAACCCACAAACCATGAGATCATGACCTGAGCCAAAGTAGGACGCTTAAATGACTGAGTCATCCAGGAGCCCCTGAACAATTCTTTCTGAAATCACGGCTGGCTAATGTTTATATTTTGATATCTTTAGTCCTTTTTCTTTTTTCTTTTCTTTTATACATATTTTTTAGTACCAACATTTCCCTAATTGCTGTGTAAGACTCTTTCCTTGTATCTTACTTCACTCTTCTAAAAAACAAAGTTATTTCTAGAGAAGAATCATTTAGGTCATCAACCTTTTCTTTGTTTTTATTCTCAAAGCCTCTCAGGATCAAGAAAGAGACATTTTATTTTTTCCTCCTTCTTTCTTTCCTCTTTTTTTTTTTTTTTTTTGGTTTTGGTTTTTGTTTGAGCCTTTTGTCATTAAAAAGGAAGAAATACCTAAATGGGGTTACAAAACTTAGTAACATTTGCCAGACTAATTCTTTTAACACTTTCCTTACCCTAACCCCCACCAAACAATGTCATATTCACAGGATAATTGCAGGATTTATTAAAAAATATTAATTCATGGTGATGTGATCCAGTAAGAAGATGCCCATTTAAAGTTGTAGAATACATCCTGTCACTGAGACTCTACATGTGACAACATTCAGAGAGAACACATCAAAAATCCAAATTTAATGTCATTTGCAAATATGACTGCTACCAGTCATGGATAAGACTTTATTCCCGGGGGGGGGGATGTTTGACAATGTACTTTCTTCTAGGACAAGGAAGGAAAAGGTAGACTTGATTTGGGATTGCCACTATGACCATTCAAATCTCAGAAAAAGGGAGATTAAGTCTGAGTTCCTTTGAAAGCATCATCCCATCAAGAAGAATTTAGTGGGGCACCTGGGTGGCTCAGTCGGTTAAGCATCCAACTTCGGCTCAGGTCACGATCTCACAGTTCATGAGTTTGAGCCCCGCATCTGGCTCTGTGCTGACAGCCCAGAGCCTGGAGCCTGTTTCAGATTCTGTGTCTTCCTCTGTCTCTGACCCTCCCCTGTTCATGCTGTCTCTCTCTCTCTCAGGAATAAATAAAACATTAAAAAATTAAAAAAAAAAGAAGAAGAAGAAGAAGAAGAATTCAGTAAGGATGCGGTTACTTCTCCCATACTGCCCAACCCAACAATTTAAACCCTGACTGTACCAGTCATATCAGTGGCAGGGCACAGAAGCATATTCATATTATTCAGTCATCAAATGTTACATTAGTAGCAACACAAAAAAATTTAATAACCTAACATCATCTTTCTTAAATTATTAAAATGCTATGCAAGAACGGTTTAAGATAAACTGCCTATGAGGCAATTTTCTTTTATTTTAAAAATTTTTAATGTTTATTTATTTTTGAGAGAGAGAGAGAGAGCATGAGCAGAGGAGGGGCAGAGAGAAAGGGACAGAGGATTTGAGGCAGCCTCTGTGCTGACAGCCAGATACAGGGCTCGAATTCACCAACCCGACCACGAGATCATGACCTGAGTTGAAGTTGGACCGTTAACCAAGTGAGCGGCCCAAGTGCCCCAACAATTTTCTAAGGAAAAAAATTTCACAAATTTTTATGACTCCAGATAATTTTCAGTATATTTGCCACCTAACGCATATCATGAATCTACCTGATTACATAAATTTGACCCTCATTATTATGCAGCAGTTTTCTTGATTGTGAAATACGGTGAACAAGTCATTTCTCATCCTAGCTTTAATATTGTTAGAGTTAACCTATCACATTTCTTTGTTTACAAAATGTATGATTTTTTTTTCAACTTTTCAGCTTTGCTAGAAATGCTGGGCAACAGGAAAGAATTGAGTTCATGACTCATCAGCTTATTAAGCCACACTTCTCAGTGACTATAAATGCTACCGTCAGTCTCTTTTTTATGGTGCTGATAAAGGAAGGTAAGTCATACAAAGGAGTTAGTTAAATGATCCGAAATGTCATTGCTCAACGCTGGAGATGTATTAATTTGTAGTCCTATAATTGGAAAACAGGATATGAAGTCTTTAGGGGCTGGCTGGCCAGCTGGTCAACCCAATAGTATACTGTTATAACAGCAAAAGGAAATGTCATATAGCTCTTCTCTAAGTGCATCATAAGACTTACTGTGCAAATGCTTTTCTTTTTCCTTTTCATTGGTTCGTTTGTACCTTTTATTTGCTTTAGCTCCTAGCTAAAGCATTCTTTGAGATGACTGTGTCCTTTCTGAAAATTATCTGTACTAATTTCCAAAGGACAATTTTTCTGCTTAGCAATATGAGGTGATGTTTGTGGTCACTGTGGAAAGTAGCACAATTAATGAGATTACTGTTAAATCAATAACCCGAGTGAAATGCAGGGAGACTCTAGTTCTATGCATTTCTCTCTTATGACACAGTTTGACACATTATTAGATCAAATTCTATCATCACACTGTTTCAGATAGCTATATAAACCACATGACATACAGAAATTATACAAATTTAAATTCATTAGCATAGAAAACAAAATGTATTAGGAAATTAAAATCTATATTTAAGGATTAAGGTAAAAAATATTTTGGTAAAATTATAAAAGTGATGTTGAAATATGATTTAACAGAGGTAGTGACGGGTGAATCATTACTCTGCATTTAGTGACCACACCAATCACAGAAGTACCATAGGAAACACATCTGATAAAATGAGTATACACTAGAGATTCTCTTTTTTTAATCTTTATTTATTTTTGAGCGAGAGAGACAGCACACAAGCAGGGAAGGAACAGAGAGAGAGGGAGACACTGAATCTGAAGGAGGCCCCAGGTTCTGAGCTGTCAGCACAGAGCATGACGTGAGCCAAAGTTAGACGCTCAACTGACTGAGCCACCCAGGTGCCCCTAGAGATTCTCTTGTAGAGAACATGGAATAAAAGAGTGAACATATTAACTGCACCCAGACCTAAACAGAAAGGAACACACAGTATTGCATGGAAAACCATAAAGTGAAAGAGTAAGTTTTATTAATTTTGAAAATGAAAGAATCATTGTTTTCAAAATCTAGGAATAAAAAGTATTTACCATGCGTGGGGATGAGCACTGAGTGTTATGTGGAAACTAATTTGACAATAAACTATTAAAAAAAAAAAAGTATTTACCATGCAAATGATGTAGCTTTAAGTAAGATAGTGTGTTCAACTAAATAAAGTTGTGGGCAAAACACATTTCAGTCATCTTGTGATTCTAAGCATAAGAAAAGGAAGGATCAACCTGAATAAGACCTTTTTTAAAAAAGAGAGGAAGGAAGAAGAATAGACCAGAGAAAAGATTTTGGTAAGAAGTTTTCTGAAATATCAAAAGATTTCCATAGTCAACACAACCAGTGCCCTCCCAGTGATAAATCAGAAACATTGTATGTGGAGACCAAATTCTCCTCTCCTTCCCATGAGAGGCCTTTAATTTTGAGTAGGAGTCTGCAGTAGGTAGATCCAACTTGGCTAAAGTAAACTCTACCCGTCGAGCTGTGAAATGTTGAAGACTCTTCACATTCAAGGAATAATTTGTATGTTTCTAAGAATTCACTGGAGAAAACATTGGATTATGAGATTTTTCTAATGATACTGTTTTAAGACATACACCTACTTTATTTCTAAGCTCCAAGAAGCTTTCCCAAAGATGCCACAACATCAGTCAATCCCTGGTGGAATTCCTAATTCTGCCTCTTGACATCTACAGTTCAGCCATAATTAAGAAAATCTGAGATGAAAATCAAGCTGGGTTCATGACAATCATGAGTGCCTTGATCTCCAGGAGAATGCTACATAACGGGCTCTCCCAAATATGCAGAAGAAAAAAACTCTCTTCAACTTCTAGACTTCCCCCCCTCTCTCTAGGATTCAGCTTAATGGTAAGATTTACCCAACCCAAACCCTGCCATATCCAGCCTACCCCAAGCAGGTGGAAATCACTGCACAGGAGTACTTTTGTACATCCCCATAAAAAAGGGAAAATTTGTGCAAACATAAGTGATTTTCTTACTGACCCCATCTCAAATCAAGAACCCTGTATTATCCATTGTATAATGTTGTTTCCACAAAGGAAGTAGGTAGATTAAATAAATTGAAAACCAATCAAATCTAGAAAAAACAACAACTGTGAAGTCATATTGTACAAAAATGAGCATTATTCTGCCAATTCCTTAATTATGCTTATATAGAATCATATAGTAACTCTCCTCTAGGGTGCCTGGATGGCCCAGTTGGTTAAGCACCCAACTTCAGCTCAGGTCATGATCTCATGGTTCATGAGTTCCAGCCCCGCATCACGCTCTGTGCTGACAGCTCAGAGCCTGGAGCCTGCTTCGGATTCTGTGTTTCCTTCTCTCTCTCTGCTGCTCCCATGTTCTCACTCTGTCTCTCTCTGTCTCTCAAAAATAAATAAACCTTAAAAGAAGAACTCTCCTCTAAGAAAATATGTAAAAATTATATTCTTTTTGCAAAAATTATTTTACCCAATTTAATTAGTTCAATTTTTTTTTTAAATTTCTCTGTGTTCTCAACAACATGAAAGGCACTGGGGAAAGAAATAAACATTACATGACAAATTCTGTACTAACAGATGTGTCCCAGAGGAGATAGGCAAGAAAATCAATGATAACTATATAGTTTAACAAGCACTATTCTAGAAATATGTGCAAGGAGTTGTGGGAATATACTGTAAGGCATAAGCTGAAGGTTAAGTAGCCTTAAGGTGAAGTGTCTGTTAAGTACTTCTGCTGCATACTGAAGAATAAGTGTGATACAGCCAGACAAATGAAAGCGAAAGAACTTCTTTGTAAAGGATCTGCATAAGCAAAACTACCAATGTAGAAAAGAGTACAGTGTTCTGAGGTACTGTAACCAGAATCTTGTGACTAGGAACACAGAGGTCATGGTAGAAAATAAGGCTGGAAAGAGACAAAACAAGATACTAAAGGATCCTGTATGCCATGCTGAGTTTTCCTTTTGTCCCAAAGGTGCCAGTGAAAGATTTTCAACAGCAGAGTTACATAGTCATTTTTGGCTTTAGGAAATGAAAATATTAGTATCTGTAAGAAGAGATGGATGATGGTAGGGGAAATCTAAAGCAGAGAGATCAGTTAGGGCACCAGAAGCATTATCCAGGGACTCACAATGGAGCTGCAGCTTAGCAGGATGATTCAAAAGACAGAAAATAGAGTCAACAAGATCTAAGGATCAGTTAGTTATGGGGCCGAGAAAAAGAAGAGTCTAGGATTTACTTGCAAGTTTCTGGCTTGGGCACCTAAGAGAGGAGATTTAAAAAAGGGTGGAGGGGTAATAGATTTGAAAAGAAAGATGTTCACCTCAGAGCACTTTGGATTGAGGTACCTGAAGATGCCCAGCGGAAGGTGCCAGAGAAATGGTTGGAAATGTTCACGCAGAGTTCAAAAGAACCAGCTGATGGGAAGTACAGGACTAGGAGTCAGCTATGTACAGCATGAAGGCCAGGGGTGCAAATGAGATGGCCCAGAAAAAAAAAAAGTATGTACCATTAGAAGACGAAGAACCTTGGAAGCACTAACAAAATTTTTCCAAGCTAACGAATTATATTTGGAGCACTACTCCTTGGGTAGCAATTCATGATTGATGTTAATGATGCACAAATGATAATCTAAGATTTTTTTCAACATTTCTTGCACTAGGGCTAACACAAGATGGTGGCTCCCTCAGTGCAAACCCAAACGGCCCTGTCAATGATGATTACCACAGATCCCAGTATGGGACCTAACTAGAAACCATCAGTTAAAATACCAGTGCAGAAGTATTTCAGGGAATCCATGAAATCAAATGTATTTCCATGACAACACTAAGACATTATTTACCTTTTTCACTCTATTGATATTTGCAATGACACTAAGCAAAACTTCTAGCACCTTAGTACAAATCAATGTAGTGGCAGTAATTATACCAGCAGTCATTGTGTTCTTCACCACCATGCATTCACATCAAAAAATTAGTACTGCCTTCACTTAAGAATGTCCTTCATGAAGCAGTTTCTTATATCTAGATTTCTGGGTACAGTTAACGTGATAAATTGGGAAGTACACGTAGAGTGCTTTTGTATACGAAAGTACAGTGAGTGTCTCTAGAAAAAGCACTTGTACAATTCTTTGAGTTTCAAGGCTGAACGAGTCACTTTTTTGCCTCATGACCACCATTTTTATTTAAAAGAACTGACAAAATCAAAAAAATAAGTATATAAATAAATAAAAGAGCAACTGACAGAAAATTCATGATGATTTTGACCTGGTATTTCGCAGGCATTTTCTCAAAAAAATGAATGAACTGAACCTGTCACTTCAAGGAAAATACCTAGCAGTATTTGTTGCCATTGATAGAACTCAAGGTTAAAATGAAAATCAGTTATGGAAAATTTACAACCACCACATTCAGTTTGACAGCTTCCCAATGCGCAAAGACTTTTCTGATGATGTCAATGGTAACATTAACAACTGTAATTCTTTTATATATATGATATATTATGTCAACTTTGCTACATTTGCATTATTCAGGGAACTAATATTTTCCAAATGACCAATGGATGATGTTATAAAATCAAAACATATAAAAGATTCATTCAAAATAGGAGATAGACCAACGGATTTTAATGTAACGGAGAACAAACAGTTCACTGATAAGGGTTATATTGTAACTAACCTTTATATTAACATGTTATTTTAAATAGTTTGAAATCTCTGTTTTAATTTTGAATATGGTAAATATTGATTAGATAGAATTTACATAAACATAAAGCCCTTTGGAGGCCTCAATAATTTTTAAGAATTTTTTTTTAATTTTTTAATGTTTTATTTATTTCTGAGAGAGAGAGAGATAGAGACAGCATGAGCAGGGGAGGGTCAGAGAGAGAGGGACACACAGAATCTGAAACAGGCTCCAGGCTCTGAGCTAGCTGTCAGCACAGAGCCAGATGCAGGGCCCGAACCCACAAACCGTGGATCATGACCTGAGCCGAAGTCAGACGCTTAACCAACTGAGCCACCCAGGCGCCCCAATTTTTAAGAATTTAAAAGGAACTTGAGACCAAAAAGCTTGAGAACTATTCTGTTAGGGAAAAACAAAACAAGTTTAGGAAATTGGAGATTCTCATCATTCCCTTGGCCTCCAGGCTTCTCTTCTGTCCTACCTTCTCATCAAGCCCTGTCTAAGTAGTCTTTAGAAATGTCAGTCTAGGGGTACTTGGGTAGCTCAGGGGGTTAAGCAATCGACTCTTGGTCTCAGCCCAAGTCATGATCAAAAGACCAGTGTGATCGAGCTCTGCTGTCAGGCTCTGCACTCACAGCTTAGAACCTGCTTGGGGTTCTGTCTCTCCCAATCTCTCTGCCCCTCCCCTGCTCATGCTCTCTCTCTCTCAAAGTAAATAAATAAACTTAAAAAAAAAAAAGAGGGGTGCCTGGGTGGCTCAGTTGGTTAAGCATCTGAGTCTTGATTTCGGATCAAGTCATGATCTCATGGTTCATGAAATCAAGCCCCAAATTGGGTTCCATGCTGACAGTGTGGAGCCTACTTGAGATTCCCTCTCTTTCTCTCTGTCCCTCCCCCACTTGCACATGTGCACTCTCACTCTCTCTCTTTCAAAATAAATAAATTTTCAACAACAACAACAAAAAAGAAATGTCTTTTTTCTTCTTTTTTTTCCATCGACTATCTTTATTTCTCCAGTTCATCATTCAGTGACAGGTCATGGTTTTATTGCAGAAGAAGTTCTACATTATCTAATTGAGAATCTGACCTTCTCAGAATCTGGTCTGACCTACAATAAAACTATTTTCTCACTGTAATGAATACTTATTTTTTTCATAATATTTTTAGATTCATTAAAAATTGTGGTCATTTTTCTATGACTCTAGTCCATTCTTGTTTTTGAATGCCTTATGTTTTATTAGCTAAGCTGTTCAAGCAGAAGGATAATTATTGGGAACTCTCTTAGTCAATAAAATTTCATTAGATCATCTCTATGCACATCTTGAACTTTAATTATTGTGGTTTCATCATGATGTGTAAATACATTAAAATGAGTAAGTTACTCCAATCCTAATCAATGGAAGTAAACAGAAATTTATATTTATGGGTGAAGAATATTCTTAATGAACCATCCACGTGCCTAACTTAGGCTTAATGCCAGTGCAAATATTTTAACTCAAGAATAACATGCTAAAGATGTATCTATGTGAATGTTTCCTATGTTTTCTGCCTCTTCATTGAATACATACTTGAGTTAAATGAATTCCTTCTACCCTAATTTATTATGTTGCATGAAGTCATTTCATTTCTAAGACAGGTAACCAGTGTTTGGGGACCACAAATAGAAATTTCCATTTCATAGGTACATATAAAACCCATTCTGACAAATACTGTAGATTGCCAATTGACGCATAAGACATATATTCCAATGTACTTCTAGCAGAGGTTGTATAGGCAAAAACTATATTTCTTAGATTCTTTTGAAGCTAAGATTCTTGATTAATTGAGGATGCACCAGTCAGCTCCTGTGGGAACTGTTTTTGGAATGGAGTTAAGTGGGATGAGAAATAGCATGAGGCACCATTTTGGTGTGAATCAGGTTGGATCTGACTGAGGCTGCAGCAGCGTCGACCCAGGACCTCAAGCAAGACCCCTGCCTTAACAGATGGCTTCTTGACCATGGCAGCAGAAACCAGGCAGTTCTGTGGAGAGTTTGGAGTTGCCTGAAAGCTAAGCCTATTTCTTCAGCTCCCTGTCCCCAATGATTCTATAAGCCATTTTTATTCTGCCATATATTCCATTCTGCTTCTACTAGCTAGCATTGATTCTGTGCTCAACAGCAACCAAGCCTTCCATTTAGAACATTGTTCACCAGACAGGATATCATCAGTGAAAATTAGCTTCTTTGCCCATATCACAATTACGGTACATGTAGCTGGCATCATTTAGTGGTTTGATGATACAGTAGTTCAATTTCCACCTAAACTTAGAAAATGCAATTATCAGGAGTTGAGAAGTCAACATAAAGATGGAATTGTTTCTTGGCTAAGGGTGTGATTTTATTAGGAGACCTGCTAAACCTAACCTTCTCTGATTACCACTCCCAAAGAATTCTGAAGGCACAACATACCTTGCACTTATGCAAGTCCCTGTGTATATTCTGTCATAGGGACCATTGCTGCTACTTATATCCATTCTCTTTTCTTCTTTAGAAGTAGAACCCCAGGCACCTGAGTGGCTCAGTCTGTTAAGTATCCAACTTCGGCTCAGGTCATGATCTCAGTTTGTGGGTTCCAACCCCACATCGGGCTCTGTACAGACAGCTCAGAGCCTGGAGCCTCTTTTGGACTTTTTGTCTTCCTCTTTCTCTGCCCCTCCCCCATTTGTGCTTAATAGTGAGAACTGAATCAGCCGTATTGAATCATAAGACTAGATGTCACATGCTAAGGTTTAGGTAACAAAAAAAAAAAAATGGAGCTTGGGTCAATGACTTTAAAGAAATATGCTACTCCTGGACTTCTTACCTCTGGACTTGTTCTTAAATGAGAAAATATAAATATCTATCTTG
Organism: Crocuta crocuta; assembly: GCF_008692635.1. NCBI lineage: Eukaryota > Metazoa > Chordata > Mammalia > Carnivora > Hyaenidae > Crocuta > Crocuta crocuta. The sequence continues at coordinate 4,911,272 of NW_027531999.1, read as the reverse complement.
TTTAAGCTACGGTGATTTGGGGTTTTCAATTATATGCAGCAGATCTTAATCCCAACTGATACACATAATTTTCCCAAATTATTTCTATTTTAAGGTTATGTTCTTTTAAATAAATGCTTTCACCAATGAGCAATCAGAGAATGGAGTGATTATCTCAAGATAATAGCTGTCCCAAGTTACAGAGTCGACATCTGGATATACTGTTAGATCTAGATTACATTTTGAAGAGTAAAAGCTAGATTCTCCTGAATGCATCTGAAAGAATGAAGGCTTAAGCTGAGTCAGTGTGTTTTATATATTATGTACCCCCTCAATCTGGGTACAGGAGTACTTAGCAACATAGGTAACCTTGTGCAGAAATTGTATGGGTAGTTACTTGACATGCGCCATAAAAATAACAGTCCACCTGAGTTCATGCCTGAAATACTGTAGAAGCACCCTTTGCTGTTGACCCCTGGGACCTGCTCACATCTCCAGCTATGGGTTGGCTGGTCTTCTTTCTGACTCAGATCTGTTATACTGAGGATCAGTCATCCTTGCTGAAAGCTAGAAAAGCAGACGTGGCGCTCTTCCTCTTTCATGAGATTCTCTGGACACCACACAGAGAATTTGGTTTAGAGGCTACCTTTGCCCAGAATGCCCTCATTCCACACACCTTTATACCAACTCTCCAGGGGCTCTTAACCTATGTTGTGCCATATACCCATTTGACAGACTGGTCAAATCCCTTTCAGAAAAATGTTTTTAAATCTAAGCAATTAAACTACTAGGATTTCAAGCCAATTACATTGATATATATAGTTAGCAACATATTTTGGTGGTTTTTTTAACTCCAGTATAGTTAAAATACAATGTTATATTAGCTTCAGGTGTATAGAATAGTGAATCAACTATTCCGTGCATCACCTGGTGCTCATCACAGCAGATGCGCTCCTTATAGTTATCAACGTATTTTCTGAATTTGATATCATAATATATGTACTTCTTTAAAGCACTCGATTTTGAGCATTAAATTAGAAGGTGTCACAGTATGTCTAAGAATTACCATGACTTTAAAGTTTAGAAGAGAAGAAATGATATTTTGTGATATCAGTAGCAAAAGGAAAATACCTGTGATTTCTATTAGAGACAGAATCACAGGTATTAGCAATAGGTAATACTATTGTGGTTTGTGGCCTACATTCTTAAGGGAAGGAAATACTACATTTCGGCTAGAGATTAGTGAGAATAAGTATGTGGACTTTTTTCCCATCAGGTATATGGACCCCTCAATTCTAAACACAGATGCTTTGCGGGGGGCACCTGGGTGGCTCAATCAGTTAAGCATCGGACTTTGGCTCAGGATATGATCTCACAGTCTTAGTCTGTGAGTTCAAACCCCACATCGGGCTCTGTGCTGACAGCTCAGAGCCTGGAGCCTGCTTCAGATTCTGTGTCTCCCTCTCTCTCTGACCCTCCCCCGCTCATGCTCTGTCTCTGTCTCTCAATACATGTTAAACCTTTTTTAAAATAAAAAATTTAAGTTAATTTAACAAACAAACATAAACACAGTGCCTTGGGACTCTATGAATTCCAAATTAAGAACTCTGCTTTATTTTTCTTTAAGTTTATTTATTTGGAGAGAGAACATGCATGTTTGTGCAGGTGAGCAGAGAAGGGGCAGAGAAAGGGAGAGAATCCCAACAGGCTCTGCAATGTCAGCACAGAGTTCAGTTTCACAAACCATGAGATCGTGACCTGAGTTGAAATCAAGAGTCAGGTGCTTAATTGACAGAGTCACCCAAGCAGGCACCCTAAGAGCCCTACTTTAAATCAGGAAAGAATCCTTGTGATTTCTGCATTCCATTAGAGACCACATAAGAAGTCTGGTTTGTGCTATGATTAATGCCTGACAGGATCAGCCCTGGATTTTAGCACCTTTTGCAGTTCAAGAACCTTGCGAAAGCCGTAATGCATGGATGTCTGACTCCAGTCACTGTCATCCAGAAAGGCCTGTGTTGTAAAATGTTAATTCCACTGCCAATGACAAATGACATCGGATTGCAGTTATGGGCCAATGCATGGATTATAGGAAAAATGAACTACCAGCTAGCCCCTTGAGGATCTCTTATTGGAGGATTGAGACCCAGGAAATTGGTTATGTGCTTATTCTGTACAGATTATGTTTGGGCCAACCTGCAGATAAAAGACCTCAGTCTCAAAGGCCTTATTTGGGACATCCTTCTGAACACTAAAATCAAATATGAAACTAAGAAAAATAATAAAAATCAAATTCCTCTGAAAATTCCCCATAAACATTAAGCTCTAAGCTCTCCCCAAAATCCAATTTAGTGAAAGAAATGTCTACAATAAAGTGGTGCTTGACAAGACCAATTTAAGGAAATAGTTCTGGTGTCTTTGTCTACTATTAAAGAGACATACACACATAAAGTATGATGAAGTGCTCATCACAAAGAATATGTTTTGCAATTTTTTCAAAACCATAGAAGATTTTAAAAGACAGCCTCAGTGTTCATAAAAATGGACTATGACCCAGACTTGAAGTAATTTTTGAAGCCTATATTCAAATCAGTTCAGTGGAATTAAAGAAAGCCAAGAGAAAATATTTCTGATTTAAAAGATAGTTTTAAGTGGAGCAAAATTGGAGGGTGAAATTACCTTTAACAAAAAGATGCTTATGTTGAGGCAATTTTATATTAGAAATGTCTTAATAAATACAAAAAGCATACATAAAAATATACAAATGCATCTTGGCAATTTTAAACACACAGGTGCACCATACAGTAACAGATCTAGGGTCAGAGAAAGCTATTTCATATCTTTGCCTCTGCCATATATTTAACGGTGTGAGCTTGGGCAAGTTACTTAGCTTCTCTGATCTTCAATTTTCTCATTCACCAGAGTAATAATTGTACCTATCTGGGCAGTGTGAGAATTAAGTAAGTAAATAACTGTAAAAATACCTAGAATTGTGCCTAGAATATACTAAGCAAAACACATTTTATCATCAAAAACTTCTCATGAGGATTAACTGTGATATTACCTATATAGTTCTTGGCATAGTGTCTGTTTTATACTTAACACTTAATAGATGACAGTTCGTATCAGAAATTGAAGTAAAAGTTCTGGTATTGGCATTTAATAATATTGAAATTAGTATTGGTATTAGATTAATAGAGTATTGCTATTAGGATGGGCATTGATATTGGTTTGGATGTATATCAGTATATAGTAGGATGTAATCCTGGAATTCATGCCAGGATGAGGAACCCCCTCCTCAAGGTGCTGTAGCTCTAAGGACTTCCATTCCTGCCTTACCCCAAAAAAGATGAGGACTGGGACCCACCATCTTTCTTTGGGCATATCCTAAAAATGAATTCCAAACCAACAATTCCATGGCTATATACAATGATGGCTACGTGCTCAGTGCCATTATCTTTGGGTTCAGGCAATAGGGCCATGCAGTGTTAATAGTACTACTACTAATAGTACAGCTCACTCTTTCAGTAACATCCAGCAAAGAACTCACTGTATCATGAAACATGGCTGCTTTTGGTCCCTGCAGCCACCAGCCCAGCTCTGAAAAGGCCAGCTATATCTGTGCTTAAACTGGGTTTGTTAGGAAAATATTCAAGGGGCACCTGGGTGGCTAAGTTGGTTGTGTCCAACTTTGGCTCATGATCTCACAGTTTGTGAGTTGGAGCCCTGCATCAGGCTCTCTGCTGTCAGTACAGAGCCCGCTTAAGATCCTCCGTCCCCCTCTCTCTCTGCCTCTCTCACACTTGCTCTCTCTATCAAAAATAAATAAACATTAAAAAAAGAAAAGAAAATATTCAATAGTCCAATGATTTATTCATTTATCAGTGGTGAAAAAAGATTCCATAGAACCCCATTGTCCTGAATGTCTAGAAATAACATTTTGAACACAGCTACATTCCCTGGGAACAGAGATAACCCTAGGACCATCTATAAATCACCAACCGGCTATGACAAGGCCATGAGAAGCATCCTAGTTTCCATGTCCACCTCAGAAATTCTGGACTATCTCACACTGGCTGAAAGAACTGTACCCGTTTAAACAATGACCTCAGTCACCATTAACGAAGTACCCAGTATTACCAAGGATCTTCATAAAACACCTCTCGTTCTCATAATAAGTCTGTGAAGAAGTCACTATTGTCTCCAATTTAAGAGTAAAGAAACAAACTCCCAATGTTTTAATAAATTGTTCAAGCCCACAGGGTTACAAGGTAGACAAGCTAGGATTCAAAGCCAGGTCTTCCTGGCTCCAAAACCTTCTCTTTCCTCCACTCCACTTACAATTAGACTGGCCGAGGTTGATAGGAAGAGCCATCACCATTCAGGGACAAATCTCTCTTCAAACTCCAGAGTCTGTTGAGCTAGAGTGACGATGCCTAACTGGTACATTAGGGCTGACAACAGTGCTGGGGGTTGGGGCGGGGAGAGGTGGGGAAGAGGAATAAAGCAAGAATAGTTAAAATGGCAGCCTGAGTGACAGAAACAAGAACAAGGTAACCAGAACAGTAACAGCAGCTGTGGGAAAGCTGTGGATGTCACCAGGCCCAAGTAATGCAGCTCAGAGAAGGCCCAGAGTGCAGTCATACTGAATGCCAGCCCCGGCCCTCCCCTTGCCCCGCTTAGACACACACACACACACACGCGCGTGCGCACACACACACACACACACACACACACACACACGCTGCATGACTTGAATAAAGAAGGCAGACCAATCAGTGAGCTGGAACACCAGTTAGACCCGAGTAGCAAGGTACAAGGGAACTGTCACTAGGTGACAGAGCCAGCCACACCGCACCCAGACCCAGACAGAGAAAACGTTTTTACACTTTTTAAGAAATCTACTCACCCACTTCCCAAAGGCTGTCCTGGGCCTGTCTCTGCAAAGGTCATCATACGAATCCTCCCCGAGTAAGCAATTCCCTATCTTCCCCACCAGTCCCCAGGAATAAGGTGCATCAGGGACTTCATCNTGAGATAGAGTAGGGAGAGAAACAAAAGTGAGGAAAGGAAAGGTTCTCAGGGGATTTGCTGGTGCACATGAAACTTGTCTTTAGAACCTTCTCTGCATTTACACCTCCAGGACCTCTTGACACATTTTCTCTTTCATCCTTGCTATCTGGCTAGTGAAAGTTCCTCCCCTCAAGGGCCCCCAATAAAGGCTTCTTCTCCCCTAACACTCTCAACACTCAAAATTTATCTCTATTCTTCTCCTCCCTCCCTTCCCCTCTCTCTCCAATAATCCCTTTCTCTCAGTTTGAGTAAGAGAGAAGCAATCTGATCAAACTCAATGATCCCGTGTGTAAATGAAAGATATCCTACTTTGGGGAACCATCTAGATGAATGTCTGATAGGAATCATGTGAGCACTGTGAAGAAAATGTCTTTGAGCCAAAAGACTTTTTCCTCAAGCACATCTTTGAGCGAGTCCTGATAGAAGAGTGGAAAAAGGGAGGTCTCATCCACTCCTCTTGGGTGTAAGAAAGAATTAGAAAACCTAAGGTTTTCTCCAACGACCAGAGGGTAATTATGCAGCCAAACCTCCACTTGGTTGGGGTGGAGAGTGCTCCATGACCAAAGTGATCTTTGAGACCCTCAAATAGATCAATGCAATGACAACAAAGTGCTGGGAATCAGAACACAAGAACAGAAAACACTCTGCTCTGGGTGTTGACTCTGGCATTATTTACTACGAACTGGATTCTGGGGTAGCTGAAATGTCCAGATCCAAGCAAGTAGCTGATGGAGAAGGAGAAGGAGATGCCAGCTGATTTCTTCATCAGTAGGGAAGGAGGTGAGCCCTTATCCCGCCTCCCAAGAGAAGAAAAATTCAATGGAACCTCTTGTCTCTCCTTTCAAAACCACTTCTCAGCCCCTTACCTTTCAGCAGAAAAACACAGCTATGAAGGCCCTTGAGTAACAGATTCAAGAGCCGCAAAGAGGCCCTCAGAGGAATTTCTTACTCTTCTTCTTATTTTTCCCTTTCTTGGCTTGGTTGTATAAAATAATTACAATGACACATTAAAATGAACTACTTACAGTTTTTCCTTGTTATCATGCAGCACAATAATTATTATGGCTACCATTAAATATATGTCTAACTTCATTATAAGTGTTATTTGATTGGAATCCTAAACTCTGTTCACAGACACTCATATTTCATACTTTATTGCTCAAGTGGTATGATCATTGACTCATAACTTTAAAGATATTAGGAGAACCATTAATTAAGAGGCCAGGTTTTGGTCCCAACTCTGATTATAATTAGCTGTGTGATTTGGGGCAATTCCCTTAGTCTCTTTGGGTCTCAATTTCCTCAAACATCAAATGAAGTAATTGAACTAGAAAGCTCTCTAATTTACCATCCATCTCTAAAATTCCACAATGTTGTGATTATACTAATATTGAGCATCCTTTAACATTATTAAGGAGACATTTTAGAACCTTGTGCAATCTCAAACATTTTCTATAGGAGCTACTTATGTTATGATACCCTGCCATTCACTGAGCATCATATCTGTCCTGGGCACTGTCCCAGGCATTTCCCAAACAGTGGCTTATTCAATCTTCTTAACAAACCTGGGAAGTACATACTGTTGACCTGATTTTAGAGGTAAGAAGCCTGAAGCTCAGGCTCCTAAAGTCAGCAGAGCTGGAACTCACATAATTAGGCTCTATAAGATTCCAGAATCTGTGTTCTTCAAGTCACACCATGATGCCTCCAAAACAATTTTGCAGATTGTAAATGGAGTAAGAGATTGGTTTGAGTTGGTCCCGAAATTGAAACACACCTTGGAATTTGTGTGTGTGTGTGTGTGTGTTTCCTCATTCCTCCACCTTCCCCCTCTATCTCCTCCTCTTCCTTCTTCTTCAGCTAAATTTCCCTATAAATTGACTTTTTATCATCAATGTCATTCTGTTAGTATAAAAGTGCAGAATGGCTTACAAGTGTGCCAAAAGTCAAAAATCATGCAGAAAATGTCCTATAATGATTTGTAATTTACATGCAGAAAGAGATCTCAGTGCAGTGAGGTGCATAAGCTTTAGAACTAACTAGATGAAGTTTAGATGCTAGCTCTGCTGAGGAAAAGCCCTGTAACTTGAGGTCAATTACTAAACTTCACTGATTATGAGTTTGCTCATCTGTGAAGTAGATGCAGTAATGCTTGCCTCCCAGAAGTAATAGTAAGAACTGAAGGTGCTGATGTATTAAAGGTAGTTACAACAGTAAGAAGGAATTGCTGGTTAAGGACCAGGTACTGTGATAAATATTTTGTTTAACTATCTAATTAATCTTTGTAACTATATATGAACTGAGCCTGTCATCCTCATTTTATAGATGACAAAATTGATACAGCAAGATTAAAGAATTTCCCCACGTCCTGCACATGGAGAGTGGCAGGGCCCACATTTCAATCTAAGAAGTTTATCTTCAGGACCTAGACGTGAAGTAAGTTGCCTGACATAGAAAAGAAACTCGGGAAAGATATGTCTCTTTCACCCCTGTAAATATTTAAAGAGATTTATAATAAGAAACTCATCAACACATTATTTGATGGAGTGAATTTAACTCCTAGCCTTAAAAGTCCTAGATTTTGTAGAGAATATTGTATCTGACTGTTAGAAAGTGTAGAATAACCTACTTCAAGCAAACCAGTTTTAAATAAGGTCTGTTTTAAATAGCACGCCCTAGAGTATTCACCACAAAAATGGCCAACTATTTATCAAGTGAACCAATGTGTGTGTGTATGTGTGTGTGTGCGTGTGACAGAGAAAAAGAGAGAGGGGGCATCTCACCCACTACTTTGTTCTTCTGACATATGGTGAATAGACTTTTGCTACTGCCTGTGTGTTTGATACTAAATAATTTCATCTGAACTTGACCCTTGAGCTTGAACATAATATGAATCAAGATTAGTCACACTTTAAGGGAAAATATTTAGACATCTGAGACTCTTATTAGATTTCTAATTTTTTTTGTTAGTTGATTTTTATCAAATGATACAGATCCCACAAAGGAAAAAAAGAAGGAAGGAAGGAAGGGATCCTCAAGCCAAGGCAAAAGGATATAGCCACAATCACCCAAGTCAATAGGAGAATAGTTCAAAAATAAATTAAAAAGATAAATAAATGTAAATATCCATCAAGTACTTTAAAGATAACAGTAAACAAAACACCCTACAGAGACAAGAACACAACTGACTTTCCATAAATTTATTATATACACAAAAATTCAGGTATATATTCTGTAACTCTGAGGGGAGAATGAATCTAGCCCTACAGATGAGAAAAGTGATTTCATTGGAAATAAGATGTATTTCTTGTTAGGAAGTAATAATTGGGAAGAGAGTTGCTGAGCTTGGGTGTGTGGACCATGGACAAGAATTGTGACATGATATCATATATAGCGGGGCAGAGGTGCCCTTTCTGATTAGAAATTGCCAGTTCTGGGATGTGTTTCATGTAAGTTACTATGTGGTTTACAATAAATTATTTCAACTCTTAATGCATTAGAAATGATAGCACAGTCACAATTAGGCTGCATGGTGCATTTGAAACTCTTAATTTAGAAATGAAGTTTGAATGAAATATCAGTAACACAATTTCCCATTTCTGTTTGACTTAGTTTGTTTTCAATGTATTTAAGGTGACGACGTTAAACATGCATATTTCAAATATGATAGTTTGCTCCATGTTAGAGGTGGATAAGAGGAGACATAGATAGAAAATTTTTGCTAATGTCTCTCTTCTCTTGGGGGCTATTCTTCATGTTCTTAAAAAAAAAAAAAAGATGTGTAAAATTGTGGAAATATAAAGTCTGTTGGATTGGAGCTGTATTAAGCAAGAACGAATAAAAGTTTGAGCAAATTACACAGCCTACCTCCTCATTTTGTTTCCTTGACTAAAGCCAGATATGAAAAATTGAAATGCTAATTACAGTGGGATTCAACAGCGGGGAGGAGGGGAACGCAACCAAACTGATCACAATTTTATTTTCATTTAAATCAGTTTGTTAATTGGGTTAGAATCCTCCTGCTGAAAGAAGGAGAAGGAGGAGGGCCATAGATTAGTTTATTTTTAGCTTGTTGCTACAAAATTCTTCAGCGCTTCTCTCAGCTCAAAGTCAAACGAAGAGTAAAAGTGTTTTAAGGTAACAAAAGGTTCAAGTTTCTTTGACACTGGCAGCTTCATTCTCATGAACTGGGAGTTTGCTCTGAAAGACATCAGACCTGGGTCTTGTTCCTCATTCCACACCACAACAAGCTGCCAAGCCTCTGGCCTGCATGGAAAGAACTTTTACCTTCCCCGGTGTTAATATAGTACAGTTGAGCTCTTTATAATTTTAAAACATAAGCCACAGCCTCATATATATTAATTTCAAACTATTTATGGCTCACTGGTTTTTTTTTCTTCCATGAATAATGCAGAAGAGAATAAAACATATGGAATCAGTCTTTTATTTCTTCACCAGCAAAAGCAAAAATAAAAATGAAAACACCTAAACCAGTCTTTGCCGAACACCTTTCCATCCCGGCTAAGTCAGATGGCTGAGAAGTGATCAGTGATCGCTCCTCCAAGACTTCAATGCTTACATTTCTCTTAAGAGCCTCTCCTTGTCTGCCTTGTGTTATTGTTCTAGTTGTCTTTATTCTCCTTTGTTAAGTCTTGAATTCCTTGAGAGTACTGTCTATGCTTATTCCATCTTTTATTACTCCCCAGGACCAATCTCAATGTCTTGGAGACAGTATGAACTCAATATATTTTCCTTTTCTTCTACATTTTTTTCTTTCCACAGAAAGAATTACCCTACTTTCTAGATAAGGAAATGGAGACATAGCAAGACTTGCCCAAAGTCTCAGAGATGGCTTTGTGGTCTTTATCCTTCTATTAAATGGGCCAATAAAATTATCCCCGTCACTGTTATTGTATCAGAGAAATTGAAATGGAAGTTCCCAGACTTGCCTGGCTACACTCACATGACTTCAGGCCATTCTTTGTAAAGCCACAAACCTCACAGCCTTTGAGGTCACTAAAAGCTTTATCTCCATTTCCACTGGAATGATCAGCACTGGGAAGTTCAAGTCTATTTACTCAGATTTGCCTCAAAGCACAATGTTGTCAGTTGTCACAGAGTGGATGGGGCTGAGGTGCTCCAACCAGTATATTATGGATGACTTCCAAGTCCAGGTAATGCAGGAAGTGGCAGGTGGTGACTCACTTCTAGTGGCCCACACTCTGCGTCATTCTCCACCAAATTCCTCAGGATAGTGCTAAGAAAAAGACCAAGCTGGAGCACCTCAACCCCAGGGAATTGTGAGATAAGCCACTTTTGGCTTTTCTCTCATCACCGACTCTTCTCCTTGTCTTCTCCTTACTCAAGCTCTCTCTCTCTCTCTCTCTCTTGATTTTTCAGGACCAGGTATTAATTTCGAAAAAAAGAGTTCTTACTCTTGGTCAAGGCAACTTCTTTCTTGCCAACAAATGTTTTCATTTCACTACAGCCTTATAAAGTTAATGCCCTTGTTCTCATTCCCTAATCCAAGGATGGCAGGTAAGTTTCATTGCATGTGTTCATTTCAATTGGTCGGTAGTGGAGCCTGGGATGCTGAGGTGATAGGGATGCTGAGGCCATTCTTGGGCTCAGTGGTGAAGAGAGTTATAATAGAGTTGGTGCTCTGGACATGGGCATGTCTGCCATGTATTTGTCTTCCCTGACCTCACAGGAAGGAGGTAGGAATCTCCAGAGAGGCAGGAGGAAGAGAACTGCCACAGCTGATGGTCATGACTGATACAGTTAAGTAGATCAGACTCTCGGGCATTCTGCAAAATATTTGACTCAGGAAGCTTCAAACTTTATCATATGCAGGGTCAGTTTACACCAGAAACACTGTCCAGCAAATACAATGTCCTTATGAGTTTTTAACTCATATTATCGAAAGCACTGCTCCATTTGTATATACTTTTTATTACTTTGTTCAAAAGTGAAGTGTGGGGGCACCTGGTGGCTCAGTAGGTTAAGCCTCCGACTCTTGATTTCAGCTCAGGTCATGATCTCACGGTTCATGGGTTCAATCCCTGCGTTGGGCTCTGTGCTGATGGTGCCAAGCCTGCTTGAGATTCTCTCTCTGTCTCTCTCTCTCTCAAAAATAAATAAAAAAACTTAAAGAAAAAGTAAACTGTGAAACTTGTCCTTTTGGTTCTAGTTATAAATTGATCAATTACTTACTATCTTTTTTTCTCTATAGAGTCCCAACTAGACACATTATTTTTAATTTCCCTCTTCTTAACACAATGTTATCTAATATTATTGCCTAGTTACCACATATCACTGAGCTGAAAATACTGCAAGAGTTGGAAAGTAGTTTTGAATTACCATGTATACACAGAAATATGAAATATTTGAGAAACAAATGAATCCTCATCTCTGCCTTACAGTTCTGATATGCTTCCAAGCAATAGAACTCATTACTTGCATTTGACTTCTATTTAATTTGCAGAGGTGTTGGCGTCACCTGGACACAATGGCAGAGATGAAGCTACTACCACCAAAGTTCTTGTAGCTACCCTTACGACTTTTGCACTTGCCATTAAAGAAGGGACTGCAGGAGCGGTTGGCTGGTTCAGCTGGTAGAGCATGTTACTCTTGATTTCGGGATTGTAGGTTCAAGCCCCATGTTGGGTGTAAAGGTTACTTAAAATTAAAATCTTAAAAACAAACAAAAAAGAGAGAGATAGCTGCTTCAAAGCCTCTCCCTCTGAAGCCTACCAAAGTGACCACTGCCAGTGGATCAAAACCATTCCCAGCAGCCAGGAGCTCCTTGCCTCCACTATCACAGCTACCACATAGAAACCAGATCACCTGAGATGCCACCAGTGCAGCCTCTAGAGGAGCTAAGACCAGCTCAAGAAAACCTGGAAAGTGGAAAAGTCATGTCTTCAGTGCTAGTCTTATACTGTCATCCAAGAAAGACTCTAAGCTCTGAGAGGGTGGAGACAATGACTTCCTTACTCATGTTTCCATCTCTAACAGCTAGTACAGTGTATGATACCTAACTGGTACTCAAGAAATCATTGTTGAATGTATAGATGATGGGTGGAAGAATGGAAAGATGGATGGATGGATGGGTGAATGGATGGACGGATGGATAAATGAATGAATATTGTTCCCTCTGGGTGCCTTATGTTAACATGTTGGTGTGAAACAAACAACAAACCCCCAAATGGCTGCAGTCAGGAGATACTTTGACACAGGAAATAACTATCAAGCAAATGAAAGTTTTTTTTAGTCACAGGAGAAGGCTTTATGATGTAGCACTCAACCTGAAAGTTGTTTTCTTCCTGTCAAGGTTAGGGCATTATGACACATTGACGAGAAAGAAAAGAAATTCCTGGGTAGTAGCAAACAAGCTGTAGACAACAGCATTGGGGAGTTTTCATTGGAGAATGGTTTCTTACACCCCAGGAAGCTTGAATATCTAGGAATGGAAATAGCTAGAGCTTTTTAAATACAGTTCATAAAGACCATCTACCTGAGGATTCAGTGCAGAGCACTCTTAGACTCCATTGTCTCTACATGATTTATCAATCCAGATAATAAAAAGTCACCAATCTACAGTGGATCAGTGGGGAAATAGGACAGGACTGGGCATAAAACATTATTAAACCCAAAAAGGCTCTGCAAATAGTGTTGGATTAAAAGACTTCTTCTTTCTTAATTATTGTTAGCTATGGTTTTTACTGAACTCAGTCAGGATGCTTGAGTATAGAACAGAAACATTTTTATTGAGGTATATTTTACATACATAAAATTCACCTGCTTTCAAGTATACATTCCAATGATTTTATTAAGTTCATGCAGTTGTGCGAACATTACTACAATCTAGTTTTAGAACATTTCTATCACCCTCAACATTTCTGTCATTGCTGCTTGCAGTCAATGGCCACTCCTATGCCTAGCTCAGGTAATTACTGTTGTGCTTCTTTGTCTTCATAGATTTGCCACTTTCAGAAATTTCATATAAACAGGAACATACAAGATATAGTCTTTTGTTTCTGTGTTCTCTGCTTTGCATGATGTTTTTGAGGTTCATCTATGTTGTCCATATGTTAATAATCTGGAGGGTTTTATTGCCGGTTAGTATTTCATTGTACAATGCCACACTTTGTTTAATGGGCATTTGGATTTTGTCTATTTTTAGTTATTGTAAATGATGGTTCTATGAGCATTTTTATACAAGTCTTTTTGTGAACATATGTTATTTATTTCTCTTGGGTATATACCTAGGAAAAGAATCGCTGGGTCATATGCTAACTTTATGTTTTTCTTTTAAGACATTGCCAGACAATTTGCCAAAGTGGATGCACCATTTTACAGTCTCACCAGCAAAGAGTATGCTCCATGTCCTCCATACTTGATAAATCAGCCTTTTGGGGTTTTTTAAATTTTTTTAATGTTTATTTAGTTTTGAAAGAGAGAGAGGGAGACACAGAATCCAAAGCAGGCTCTAGGCTCTGAGAGGTCAGCACAGAGCCCGCTCGAACTCACAGAAGGTGAGATCATGACCTGAGCTGAAGTCAGACACTTAACCCACCGAGCCACTTAGAAGCCCCAATAAGTCAGTCTTTTGAATCAGAGGCATTCTAGTGAACTTATAGTAGAATCTCACTGTGATTTCTAATTTGCTTTTCCCAAACCCAGGGTGTTGGGCATCTTTCCTTGTGTTTATTAGCCGCTTAGGTGGCTTCTGGGTGAAATGACTTTCAAATCGTCTGCCCATTTTTTAATTAGGTAGTTTGTCTTATTATTATTGAATTGTAAGTGGAGTTGTTTTTCTGGACACGAGCCCTTCATCAGATATATGATTTACAAATATTATCTCCTAGTCTGTGGCTTATCTGTTCGTTCTCTTAATGGCACTCTTTGAAGAGCAAATTTTTAAAATTTTGATAGTCAGATTTATCAATTTTTTTCTTTTATAGACTGTGCTTTTTGTATTGCATCTGTATTTTTTATTGTCTTTGTTTTACTTCTTTTCTTAATTTTTGTATCCATGTATTTTTTAAATTTGTTGCATCTGTATTTATGCCTAAGTTAAACTAACTTAAACTGAGTTGTTATGCTTGTTTTCATAACAAAGCGTTCATCTGATTGCTCTCCTCTTTATTTTATAAAATTGCATGGTAAAAAGCTCCCCACTGGGTATTTTTAAAGTGAGGTAGACCCATTTGACAATTTCAATAAATATTATGATGCCTCAAAAGCCAGATAATAGTAGTAATTTATCAAGGGCTTACTGTGTGCCAGGCACTGTTTTAAGCCCTCTGCTGGTATCAACTCGTTGAATCCTAACGCTTTCGTGTAGTAAGTACTGTTATTATTGCCACTCTAGAGGGGAGCAAACAGACACACAGAATACTGACAAAAGTTGCCCAGGAAGTGGCAGAGCCAGGATTTGAGCTCAGGCAATCTAGCTCCAAAGCCTGAACTCCCAACTGCTAGACTGTACTGCCTATGAGCAACTTCCCCTGCTGAATGACTCCCCATGTAAAATCTGTTTCTGGGGGGAGGGGGGTATCTAATATGGTGTCACCCCCGCCCCTCATCTCTGCCCACCGAGGGTTCCTGTTTCTGTTGTGTGAACTTCCCGCTGCAGCAATCCCTTCCCCTCCCCGCATTCAGCCATTGCTGATTAAGCCAACTGCAAAGACTAATACAAGCCACACATAAATCATACTCTCACTCTCACTTGAGGCTGAGGAAATATTGGAACTGGGAGCCACGTCAAGTCACTGGATTGCTATGGGCCGGGACCTCCATCAACTGCCACTGTAGTCCTAGGACTTGCCTTGACTCATGCCTTCCTGAGGACTAGCTGTGTATAATTCCCTAGATCCCTGAGATACCTCTGTATTCTTCTAATGTTTTCCCTTTCTGCTTAAGGTTACTCAGGTTGTTATCTGTTACTTGTAACCAACAGATGGTCACTACTACAGACAGCCATGTCTGTCCAGGGTCCCCAGGCTACCCCATCACTACGTGGGTTTCATGACCCCTGCCCACACCTGCTGGCCTCACTGAGCCCTCCCTGAGCAATAGTGACGCTTGTCAAGCATGTCTTCGCTGAGGCTGAGATAGTCTTTTTAGGCTTTCCAGGCAATAACTGGCTTCTCTGAGTGAGAGAGAGAGAGAGAGAGCTGAGAGAAACCCTGTCCCTCCTCCCTACTCCCAGGTAGCCTGTGAGTACTGGCCCAGGGGATTTCTGAAGACAATGGCATTTTGTTTTCCAAACCGAGTGACTTTGACAATGGCCACCTTAGGTCAGAAGAGAGAGGAGAAGGAATATTTGGGAGCTCTAGGGGCTGTGCTGTTCCCACTCCCTTTGCTTTCCCTGGGCAGCGACTTCTTCCCTCTTAGCAGAGGGCAGGCTTGGGAGCAAAGAGCCACCGCCAGCTTCCACCAGTGACAACAGTAGTCCCAGAGGGTGACTCCACCACCTGCAGCAGCTCCAAAAGTATGCTAGCCCTCATGACAGCAACACGTGGCAAGACCTTGTAGTTTGGCCCATGTGGTTTGAAATAAAGAGCATGGACGCTGGAGCCAAATCAACCTGTATTCAAACTACAGCTCAGTGCGTGAGCATGCGCGCGCGCGCGCGCACACACACACACACACACACACACGCAAATTCTGAGCCTGTTTCCTCTTCTTTAAAATACAGTTGATGACAGTGGCAATGTTGGAGGGTTGAGGATTGATTTGTAAAACACTGGACACTCTATCTCTCCCCTATTATTCAGGTTTACCCTTTTCAAAAACAGCAACTCCACGGCTCTTTCTATTGTTTTTTTCTCACACACATACAGAGACAAAATCATTCACAAAAATATCATACTTCTGAATGTAGAATTGAGACATTTCACAATTATGGTCCTGTAATTAGTTGAGTCAGTAGATGCACACTCGGTGCCAGCTTTCTAGAAAGACACAATCTAGGGGAGACTGGATGGCTCCGTGGATTAAGGGCCTGACTTTGGCTCAGGTCATGATCCCCCAGTTCATGAGTTTGAACCTCATATCGGGCTCTGTGCTGACAGCTCAGGGCCTGGAGCCTGTTTTGGATTCTGTGTTTCCCTCTCTCTTTGCCCTTCCCCAGCTTGCATTCTGCCTCTTTCTCTCAGAAATAAATAAAAATTAAAAAAGGTTTTTAGAAAGACACGATCTAGGCCAGAGGAAATTTTCCTGTAGTCTTAACTCAGAGAGTATCTCTTGGATTATGCCGCAAATATTACCAGATAATTTTTTAAAACTAGCTAAAGTTTCAGAACATTCAAAAATCAGTATTATTTTCCTTGCTTCTTATTTTCAAGCCTTTGAAAGAAAGTGGCTGAAAATCGCACCTCCCAAACATGAAAGGGATACTTTTATAATTATTCCAATACCTTTGTTCTTCCGACCAAACTTCACAAGCTCATTGGAGCTTCATCCCTTCCATCAGCATCTCTGGATCAGCTACTTTTGTTGCTGATGTAGATACTGAGTGACATCACCCTCAGGAGTCACATCATTAAGACATCTAAATCTGTGAGAAATTCTTAAAAACTCATCAGGAAATCTGCCAATCTAACCTCTAAAAGTGAGTCCAAATGTAAATAAATGATAAGAAAATCATAGTGGTTAATATTAATTGAGTACTGACTATGTGCGCCAAGACGATGTGCAAAGGCTTTTAAATGGATTGTTTTGTTTAATCCTCACAAGACTATTCTTATTCCAAGTTTTAGGTGAAGAAACTCAAACTTAGGATGTGGAAATAGAGCAGGTTCTCACAGCCAATATGGTATTGTGTCAGAATTTAAACCAAGGTTTTCTCCCTCAAAGCCCAAGTTCTTCACCAACATGTTTTTGTATTGTGGTAAAATAGATGTAACCCAAAATTGACCGATTTAACCACCTTTAAGTATACAGTTTTGTGGCATTAAGTACAGTTACATTATTCTGCTGCCATCACCAGCATCCATTTCCAGAACATTTTCATCTTCCCACACTGAAACCCTATACCCATTAAACACTACCACCCCATCCCAGCCCCTGGCAACCACCATGCTACTTTCTGTCTATGAGTTTGACTGCTCTAGTGCCGTTGTATAAGTGGCATCATACAGCATTTCTCCTTTTGTGGCTGGCTTACTTCTCTTAGCATAACGTCTTCAAGACTCATCCATGTTATAGCAAGTGCCAGAATTTCCTTCCTTTCTAAGGTTGAATAATATCCCATTGTATCTATATACCACAATTTGTTTATCCATTCTTCTATCGATGGACACTTGGTTTGCTTTCACCTCTGCCATTGCAAATAATGCTGCTTTGAACATGGGTATGATAAATATCCATTCTAGTCCCTGCTTTGAATTCTTGTGGGAATATACCCAATACCCAAGATATTTTGAATACTTTTATTCTTTTTGCTATTGGCCAGTTATTTTTTGCCTTTTGTTTGTTTGTTTTTGTGGATAAAGCAATTATAAGTGTGTAATTATCTAGAAAGATTCTTGTGTCATCCGTTTTTAAGTTTATTTACTTATGATTCTTAAGTCATCGTAAGCAGGAGGAGGCTGGGCCGGCTCACATCTTTGGTAAATGCAGGCACATTCGGGCAGGCTGGTGAAGCAGAAAGAATTTTTCAGGCCAAATATATTTTAAATATAATTTCCCCCCCTTGGTTAACATGATCCTTTGACATGCTTTCTTAGGCATTAAGGACATGACAAGCCACTAAAGAATTTAGAGATAGTTAGAAGGAGATAGAAGGGGAAAGGGATTCTAGTAAAAAAAAAAAGTTGTGGTTCTGAGGTCTACTGAGAAGCAGGAAGGAAACGTATAAGCACATTGGTGATGTTAAAGTCTGTCTTCAAAAAAGGCAAAGGATATAATTTAAAAAGAAAAAAAGGACAGGATCAGCTAGGGCAGGGCACTGAGAGATAAATGCCCTCAGAAGTCTGCTTCCGCCACTGTTAAACTTTTATCAGTCTTTTACCAATTTTTATCAGGATCCCACTAAATAATTATTTTCTCAAATATATTTACCTTAAGCCAAAATAATCTATTCCCCCTGATATACACGTGGGTAGGACCCTAGTTTTTCTTTTTCATCTGGGTTAAAGCAACCACCAGAATTTCCTTTGTTGGTTTTCTGCCATTTAAACCATCCTTCATCACCTCATCACTGTTTTTATTACCACAGCAGCATAGCCGGCTGGGGGGACCAAGAGCCCTTCAGAAAGAGAGACCTGGCCCTGCCTCAGGACTGACACTGTAACCCCATATTTTTTTACTTTATCCCCCTCAATCTGTTTCCTACCCTAACAACAGAGATTAAAAAACCCAACTCAAAGGTTGTTTTTTTTTAAAGGAGCAGATGAGACCGTTTTCTAGTATGTAGTATAGGCTTAATAACTAGACTTAGTGCCTGGATTTGGGGCTGAATGAATAGTTTTCAATCCATCTTCTATATTTTCTTCACATAATGTAAATATGTGAAAGGGAGGTTCTTACTTTTTCAGTCTTGTATTTATAGATAAAGTTGTGTAATGTAAAAGCTATAGGATTTTTGCCACAGAACACTTAGGAAGGTATTGACTGAAAGTGATGTCATTTGTATAGAAGCTGAAAGATACAAAAAGGCACATCACAGAAGAAAGAATACAGATAGTCATTCATTCAGCAAAAGGAGGAGAGACAATTAGAGATTAAGAGAGATTCAATAGGCATAATAGTTAAGTGTAACGTTTGGACTTGTTTTGATGACGAACTCAACAAATCAGTAAAAAGCCATCTTTGATACAATCAGGAATTTTTGAGAACTGAAAATATTTTTTATTAACTCTTCAGACTCTGGTTTTCTCTTTCTTTCGATCATAAAATTAATACATAACGTTATCTTAGTTTTAGATGTACAATATAATAATTCAATAATGGTATACACCACAATGGAAATTTTTTTGTGTTTTTTAAAATTTTTATTTAAATTCTAGTTAGCTAACATATAGTGTTAATATTGGTTTCAGGAGCAGAATTTAGTGATTCATCACTTACATATAATACCCAGTGCTTAACACAAGTGTCCTCCTTACTACCCATCACCCATCAAATCCATTCCCCTCCCTCC
Source organism: Crocuta crocuta (assembly GCF_008692635.1). Lineage (NCBI taxonomy): Eukaryota > Metazoa > Chordata > Mammalia > Carnivora > Hyaenidae > Crocuta > Crocuta crocuta. The sequence goes on along the minus strand of NW_027531999.1, from coordinate 4,892,068 downwards.
CTTCCAGTAACCCTCAAGCTGTTCTCTATAGTCAAGAGTCTCTTATGGTTTGCTTTCCTCTCTTCCACCCCCTTCCTTATTTAGAAAATAAAATACATTATTTTCATTATAAAATATTTAAGTCACACAAAAAGTATAAACATCACATAACAAGTAACCATGTATATATCATCCACTTGAGACACCACAGTGGAAATTTTAAATACAGACAAGATCATGACTTGAGCCAAAATCAAGACCGAGACGCTTAAATGAATTGAGCCACTCAGGCACCCCAAAAGTGTTTTATTTTTAAGACCACTGTTCAGAGAATGGATGGGAGGAGGGGGAAAAGTGAAAGTACACAAGCCAAGCAGACAAGGGAAATAGAGAGGAGTGGGCATATTTTAGTGATTTTGGAAGTAGAATCAATAGAACTTAGTAAGGAATTTGCTATGCGGAGTAAGATAGAGGAAGTGCTAGATTTCTGTTTTAGGGAGCTGCCATCATCTATTAAGATGAAGATTCCTGGAGTAAAAACAGTTAGGGGGAAGGTCAGCAAAGGAAATCTTTCCAGAAGGCAATTGGCTCTACGCATCCAGAGCTCAGCAGAGACATCTGAGCTGCAGACATAGATCTATGAGTTTGTGGCATTTATTTAAAGTTTATGTATTTTTGAGAGAGAGAGAGAGAGAGAAAGCGTGCAGGAGACAGATAGAGAGAAACAGAGGGAGACAATCCCCAAGCAGGCTCCATGCTGCCAGTATAGAGCCCGAAGTGGGGCTTGAACTCA
>NW_027531999.1:4849237-4890946 GCF_008692635.1 Crocuta crocuta | reverse complement strand
TTGAACCATGAACCATGAGATCTGGACCTGAGCTGAAATCAAGAGTCAGACACTTTACCTACTGAGCTGCCCAGGCGCCCCTGTGAGCTCCTGACATTTAGCTGGCATAGAAAACCATGGGAAAGACTAGAACTTCCCAGAAAAAAGTATACAACAAGAAAAGGGCCCAGGATCCAGCTCTGTGGGGGCTCCAACCCTTAAAGGTCTGAGGGAAGAAGAGATAGCCCACAGAGAGTGAGAAAAAACAACCAAAGAAAAAACGAGGAAAACCACAAGAAAAAGGTGCTGTGAGAACTAAGGGAACAGTGGTATAAATGCGGATTATGGGTGATGAGCATTGAGGAGGGCGCTTGTTGGGATGAGCAATGGGTATTATATGTAAGCGATGAATGATGGGAATCTATCCCCAAAACCAAAAGCACCAGTTAGCTAACTTGACAATAAATTATATTTTAAAAATAAATAAATAAATATGCCATAAATAAATAAATAATACATGCATACGTACATACATACATACATACATACATACTGATTAGTAGTAGTTGAAAGAGTCCAGGGATACCTTGTTTTATTGCACTTCACGGATACTGTATTTTTTACAAACAAGGTTTGTGGCAACTCTGCATCGAGCAAGTCTTTTGGCATCATTTTTCCAACAGCATTTACTCACTTGGTGGGTCTGTATCACGTTTTGGTAATTCTCACAATACTTCACACTTTTTCATTATTATTATATTTGTTATGATGACCTGTGATCAGTGATGATGATTTGCTGAACACTCAGATGATGGTTAACTTTTTTTAGCAATAAAGTATTTTTAAATCAAGTTATATGCATTGTTTCTTAGACATGCTACTGCACATTTCATAGACTACAGAATATGTGTAAACATAACTTTATATGCACTGGGAAACCAAAAAAAATCCAAATTGATTTGCTTTATTGCAATATTCACTTTATTGTGGGGGTCTGGAACGGAACTGGCAATATCTCCGAGGCATGCTTATATTTTTAGAACTGTGTTTTTAGTACCTGTGGATTAAAATCAGCTTTTTTAGGCCTCCTTCATAATCATGCCATAATTTAAGATATTCATGCTGTAAACTTTACAGCATTGTTTCCACTGCATACATATTTTCCAGTTACAAGCTACTAACATAAAGAAACTTTAAAGCACAACCAATCCTTAATTGAGGACTGTCAGAAGCAAAGCAAGAGGAAAGTTTAACTGTAACACTCATTGAATTCTTACTGTTTGCACAGGTTTATCATGCCAAGAGTTGGAAGAGCAACCAACATTTATTGGTACTCTTTCAGATGGCGACAGCTAACATTTATAGAGTGCTTACTTTGTGGTGGGCACTGTTTGCATTGTGAACTCTTTTAATCCTCACAGTAATGCTATAATGTAGGTTCTATTATGGTACTCACTTTACCAATGAGGAAACTGAGTTGCCAGAAGTAACTTCTCTAGGATGAATGGAGCCTGTGTTTGAATACTTGCAGTCTGACTTCTGATTCCAGAACCAGTCCACTTCGTCGCTGCTCTGCATTACTTTCATTTTTATACCTAGTCTCTTATTTTTAAAACGTTGCAAGCCCTACATTATAGACATTGTTGCATGCATTTTAGAGATCACTAAAAGGGAACATGGAAAGGTTAAGTAAGTGCCAGAGGTCACAAATCCATTATGATCAGCTTAGAGAGTCTAACAAAGATTATTAGCAAGACCCCCTAAACTACATTTTATTTCTACTAGGTGATACCAGACAGTATGGTAGACGGAAAGATTGTAAGATATGGTCTTGGTTCCCAAGAATCTCAGGGTAGAGAGAAGACAAAAGCTATTTAAATAAGGTAATGTCTGATAAGTACCAAATGAGTGGTAAAAACAGTGATTATTAGAGAAATTCAGACAAACAAGAGACCACTGGATTTTAATGACTGAGATTTAAATAAGTACAAAAGAGACAAGAGAGATTTGCTGGATGAAGAAAACGGGATTAGTTAAAGAATGGCAGGACAGCATAGTGCGAAAAGAAGGCAGACAGACTAAGGTCACACATCTCAATTCTGCCCACATATTTCTATATGGCCTTGGTCACTTAGTCTTCTAAGCTTTAGCCTTCTCATCTGTGTAATGAGGCATTAAAACCTACCTCTTGGAATTTGGCAATTATTATGAAGTTATGTGATTCATACACAGGATTCAGGGGTAACTTGGGCTAGAATCCAAATACTATCATAATGATAAAGTCTGAGGGAATGCCTAACTTCTGAGCATCTGTGGCATGATTATATTAACTGCTTTATTTGGAGACAGCCCAGATTCTGCAAGTACTCATATGTGGTTTTAAAAGATTTTCTTACTTTAAATTTCTTTTGAAAGTCTCATGACAGCAGGTATTTCATGAAGTTGGTTATCCCAGTGGTTTTCGCCTTTAACACTCATTTGCACGATGGCTTGGGGAATGTCATTTTCATTTGTATGGTTTTCCTCAGCCACAGCTTAAGAAAAAAAGGGAAATTTTAAGCATGATCTGTTCCTTACACCATAGACATTCTCAGTGACAAAATTATAGAACTGTTAGCTTTCTTTAATGTGGCATAGGCAGGTTTGGTGGCTAAGCCTCCAACTGCCAAAATAGAATACAAGCAGAATTTGAAATATATCTTGAGACAAATAAGCAGTTATTACAGAGTAGAAAACATGCCAAGCTGCCTCATTTTTCCTTATATATGAAGAGTTGGATTCCCCAAAATAGAAATCTTAGAGGCACACAAACCACCCTAGGGGAGTATGAGTTCTGAATTGTTTTCCTATAATAACAATGGTCTAATACGCTCTTACCTGGTCTCTTGTGTGGTAAAGAGCAAAATTTAGAAAACAACTGCATAGAGTTTGGAACACGATCTTTGGCCAACAGAACAGAATGAACCTGAGGAGTTAAGCCATGGTTTTTTGTCTTTTGCATCAACAAGCAGTCTTCTTATCCTTCTCAATGTCCACCTTTAGCTATGCAGGATATTACAAAGGAATTTTAATATACTATACACTATATATATTCATGTATACATAATATATTATACATATACGTACATATTTTATATACACTCTACATATACGTACTATATATGTATATACATACACACACACATACATGAATACACACAATAGAGGACAAAAATAGATAGGAAGTGCCTTGAAAGAATCAAATTTCAATATTGCTCATTTGTGAATGAAATCTATAATAATATTTAAGGTTAATGACTTCCAATGCTACTGTTACCATACTTAACTGGAAGTTAAACAGCATGACTCTTGTTAATGCCAATAATCATGAACTCTTAATTAGGAAAGTTGTAAATATAATGTTTTTTTAAATCTAATTTTAGATTTGCAATAGGACCTTTATTTATGTGGACTTTTGAAATGGAACTAATGAGGTATAGATGTTATTTGAAGTATAACTTTTTTTAAAGTTTATTTATTTTGAGAGAGAGACAGAGAGAGTGAGCAGGGGAGGGGCAGAAAGAGAGAGAGAGAGAATCCTAACCAGGCCCTAACACAGGGCTCAAACTTACCACCAACATGGGATTCAGATTCACCACCATGAGATCATGACCTGAGCCAAAGCCAAGAGTCAGACGCTTAACCGACTGAACCACCCAGGCACCCTTGAAGTATAACTTTTAAGGAAATAAATAACATGAAAAATCAGAACTACTGTATCAGGATAAATACAGCAGGAGTTATGGATATGCGCATTGAATTCACTTCCACTAAAAGGGAAAAAAATAACTTTGAGCTTCATCTAGTCCCAGGTGCTAAAACATGACCATGTCCTACATTCCTACATTCCATCTTACAACAGCTCTATAAGGCAGAGATTATTAGCCCCATGTTATATATGAGAAAACCAAGGCTCACCATGGTTAAGGAATTTGCCCAAGACCATGCAGCTAATAAGTGGTGAAGCTGACCTCTTGAACACAAGAGGTGTTCTTCACTATTCCACAGTGCCTTAGGAATAGAAAAGTCAACAAATACATTGGGTTCTTTTGAGAGACAAAGGACTTTATTGCTCACAGCAAAAGCAGTAGCCAGAGCATCATGCTTGTACTGGTTCTACATACCCCTTAAGTCCTGTGGGGACAATGAAAATAGGCTTACCTGGATGCCTACACATGCAGAGGATTATGATACAGGAGAGGAGCCCTGAGTTTGGGAGATGCACTGCTTTTATAGTGAGTAGAAGNGGGAGAGGTTACCTCATCCTTCTATATGGCTCAATACAAAACAACCCTGAGAAATCTCTCAACACATACATTTTGAATGCCTATGGTGTGAAGGGCACCATACCAAACACAAGAAAGACACATCCTGATCCTATGGGTCTTCTAGTACAGACAGGACTGGCTGCGGAATGTGAGGACCCCAAGCCAAAGTGAGAATGCAGGCCTCTAGGGGCACCTGGGTGGCTCAGTTGCTTAAGCATCCAACTCTTCATTTCAGCTCAGGTTATGATCTCATGGTTCATGAGATAGAGACCAGAGACGGACTCTGTGCTGACAGCTCTGAGCCTACTTGGGATTCTCTCTCCATCTCTCTCTCTGCCCTTCTCCAGTTCATGCTGCCTCTTGCTCTCCATCTCTCTCAAAATAAATAAATAAACAAAAACATGCAGGCTTCTCATTCAAAAATTATTAAAAATTTCAAGATGGTCACATCAGAGCATTAAACTGATCATTGAGCCTTTCTAAGCACAGGCCCCTGATACATACCCACGAAGCTGGCCCTGAGCACAGTAGGGCAAACAGTCCCACTGCCTGTTTTTGTACAACCATGGGCTAAAAGTGGGTTTTCACATTTTTAAATGGAAGGAGAAGGAGGAGCAGGTGGAGGAGGAGGAGGAAGGGAAGAAGAAGGGGGGGATTTGTGACATTTGAAAATTATATGAAATAAAAATTTTAGTGTCCATAAATAAAGTTTTATTAGAATACAGCCACACTCATTTGTTACACATCCTATGGCTGCTTTTGCACAATAAAATCAGAGTTGAGTAGCTGCAACAGGGACCATCTGGCCAAAGCCCTAAATATTTACCATCCAACTCTTTACAGAAAAAGTTTGCAAACTCCTGTTCTGGCAGGAAGGTAGAAAAGAAGTGACAAAAAAAAAAAAAAAAAAAAGACAAGCAATAGGGTGTTACAGAGATTCAAAAGAGAAGAAACTACATTCAATGGAAAATATCAGACCGTATTAGATTGGAAAGACAGTCTTTCTTGGAGAAAGTAAATGCACCTTGAATAGTGGGCAGGAGTGGGAAGGACCACTTCGGGCAGAGGAAATCCCCTATACACACCAGAGCAGGGGGGCAGCACTATATTTGGGTTAGACAAAAAGTCCACTCTGACTGTAAGGCAGTTTTAAGTAAGAAAGAAAATAATATATTACACAAGGATTTTATTTCCGTAGGGCAACAGAGTAACTGAAGGTTTCTTGAGGAGGAGAGTGACTTGCTCAATATGCTTTAAGATAATTCATCTGGCAACAATGTGTAGAATAAATCACAGCAGGAACAGACAGGAGACCACCAGGCAAGGTAGGAAGGTGTGGCTAACGTCCAGGAGTTGAAAGGTAGTGCCAACCTAAACAAGCATGGTCTCAGTAGAAAAGAATTACTTATAGATGTGCCAACTGACTGACGGTTTGAGAAAAGGCAGAGAAAGGAGGATCAGGTTTGGAAACTGTTTAATTTTAAAGACAGTGATACCATTAACAAAAGAAGAAAAGAAGAAACTAGTTTGGGGACAAAAGATGGTGAGTTCAGTTGGCATGCGTGACCAGTTGAGGTTGCCATGCAATATCCTGGTGAAGATTTCAAGAAGAGTTTGGTACTAAGACATGCAGATTCTCTCATTCTTTGCATAATGATAATAGTTTAATACAAGTGTAATGATTTCTAGCCTATCAGAAGAAAAACAAATGTATTTTAATTAAAATAAAGTATTCCCTCAAACTCTGAATAATCCTAACTCCAATCTTCGAAAACCGACTTTGGAAAAAAACAAAAACTAAAACAAACGCCCGAAAGTCAGAGAGGGTTGAGAAAAAGAAGAAAAAACACTGGTATACCCAAGGAACATCTGCTTCCATGAACTTAAGAGTTTCAGGCTTTCAGACTTGATCAAAGTTTCATGCAAAGTCAAATTCATTTAGAATTCATTCACTTAGATTTTATAACAATTCCTACAGACTGCTCTGAAATTTGTCCTTGAAATTTCCATTAAAAAGGGGTTTACTGGGGCACCTAGGTGGCTCAGTCCTAGTTCAGGAGTTCAAACCCCTCCCCCTCCCAGGGCTTTTTGCTGACAGCTCAGAGCCTGAAGCCCGCTTCAAATTCTGTGTCTTCCTCTCTCTCTGCCCCTCCCCTGCTCACGCTCTGCCCACCTCTCTCTCTCTCTCTCAAAAATAAATAAACATCAAAAAAAAATTTAAAAAGGGGTAAGGGGGGGGCACCTAGGTGGCTCAGTCGGTTGAGCGTCCGACTTCGGCTCAGGTCATGATCTCACGGTTCGTGGGTTCGAGCCCCGCGTCGGGCTCTGTGCTGACAGCCAGCTCAGAGCCTGGAGCCCGCTTCAAATTCTGTGTCTTCCTCTCTCTCTGCCCCTCCCCTCCTCACACTGTCTCTCTCTCAGAAATAAATAAAACATTTTTAAATTTAGGGGAGGGGGTAAAGGGGCTTTCTAAGGAAACAGAAATTGCAGAAATATATAACATTCAATTAATCTGAATTGTGGGATACCTAGAAAGCACTTACATACAGAAAATTTAGGATAATTATAATCCATTCTATCTATTCTTTAACTTGGTTAGTTTTCAATTACTATATTCTTTACAGGAGTGAAATTGATTGTACCTATCATTACTCTTCCCAATTTATCAAAGTTCATAAAAACTTATTTTAAGAATAAAGTTGGGGCACCTCGGTGGCTCAGTAGGTTAAGCATCTGACTCTTGGTTTGGCTCAGGTCTTGATCTCATGGTTTGTGAGATCCGAGCCCCCACACCGGGGCTCACTGTGCTGACAGCGAGGAACCTACTTGGGATTCTCTCTCTCCCTCTCTCTGCCCCTCCCCTGCTTGCACTCTCTTTCTCAAAATAAATTAATTAAGAAAAAAAATAAGAATAAAGTTAAACTGAACTAAGCAAATGTTAGTTTTCAATTACCTCCCACTCCCGACTTTTTCCTGCATTTTGCTCTCTCTTTGAATCTCTTCTTTCATCAAAACTTCCTTTCATAAAAGAGCTGATATTTTGTAGGGAGGGTATTTGTATTTTAGCCTTTTCTCTAATAATGTTAAGTTCTCTTGTCAAGCTCCCGCCCTTTTTGGAGCAAGGCATTTTTGGAACAGAGAGTGCTTTCTGTTGCCCAGTAGTCTCACCATAAACCTACCTATGAGTAGTCCTTTAAGGTGCCGGAGTCATGCATTTAAATATGCAATTTATTTTATTCATATAAATAGTTGATTGAAGTACAAAGTTGTTTGGGATCATCGATTTCTTAACTGAGTTTGGCAGGGTAATTTGGACAAAGAGTTTAGCCGAGTTAAGACACCAGTGTTTGAAATACTTGTCAAGAGAAAAACCCTTTCAAGAATGAAAAAGACCTTGCCCTGGCCTGCTTTCCCTCATGGGAGCTCTAGGTGTGGAGGCTGCACGCTCAGTTACTTTCCCAGCCACTTTCCCCAGCACAAAGGAATACGCGAGCACCAACTGTTAGGTGGTTGGTGACTGAATTACAGTTCGCAATAAAGGCATCTTTTAAGTTTCAGAGGGTTTCTAAGCCCTCCGCAACACTGTAACCCGCTGAAGTCAGGGATGCCGACACGTCCATGGGTGCCGAACCAGGTGGCCCAGGCGAAGCTGAANCTCCCCCCCCGCCCCGGAGCCCCTTCGCTGGCCACCCCGGTGCCCTCCTGGGTGTGGGTGGAAGTTAGAACGGAAACCAGAAAGTTGTCCTTTGAGAAGACCCAGCTTCCCCCAGCCCCGAGCCAGGACGGGGAGCGTTCGGGGGAAACCACTCCCCGGCGCCCTGCAGGCTCCAGCCTGACAGGGAAAAAGTTTGCCTGAAACGGGACTGGTTCGCTCCGTTTGTTGCGGGAAGTGGCAGGAGGAAGGCAGCGGAGGGAGCCCCACCTAGTCTGGCAGCAACCACCGCGTAGGGAAAAACTGTTAAAGGGGCCTTTCCCTTCGTCAGCAAGAGGAAATCTCTTTTTCTCTTACAGAGGGAGACAAAATCCAGGAAGTTTGTCGTCTTCTCTGTTACACCATCTCGATGTGTCTTATCCTAAAACTGTCAGCACCATGAATTTTATTTAGAGCTTACCCCAGTTAACCGGGCCATTTGGATTTTTCTTCTGAAAAGAGCTGATGGCTTTTTGGAGAAAAGGTCATTCTTGCGAGTTTAAGTNTAGCAAAAAAGGATTTTTTTCCTGCAACTCTTGTTTAGAAGGAACATAAGCAGTTCTGTATTACGGTAACAGGAAATTACATTTTTAACGGGGTAGAAGTTGACACTAAATGAACATCGTGATTTTAAAATTAATTCAGCCTAATCGGATTTTTGTTTTGCTGGTAGCATCTGAGATATATTGAGTGCTTACAACTTAAGCTTCTAACTTGTAAATTTTTGACTTTGTAATTAGAAAACTGTTTAGACTTGCTCAACAAAACTTTTATCTTAGCAAGAAATAACATTAAAAAAAAAAGGGAGATGTTCATTTAACTTCAAACTCCTATCACTCCTAAAAGCTGACTCTTGAATCAAGTATTTGAGTCATAATGGAGTCATGGGACTTTCTAAGGGCCGGAAGGGACTATTTAGGTCATCCAGTCCCACCCTCTCGTTTTATGGAGGAGGAAACTGAGGCCTAGGAAAGATAAGATTAGTTAGTGGCCTTGCGGACTTTCAGGACAGTATGTAATAGAGAAACTGGAAGAAGAAATACAGTATTTTTATCGTGAATTAACATTTTTACAGGATAGTAATCATACACAAAACGATTGGTACTTTAATCAAATAGTGTGGAAGAACCACTCCAGTAGTTTCATTTCCAGGTTATAAGAGAGGAAATTGACAGTCAAGGAGGTTAAATAACTTTAAGGACACAGAACCCTGAATGATGGTTTTATTTGAGCCCATCTTTGCTTTTAAACTCTGCACTGCACCAAGTGTTTTCATTTGGATTTTCTTGTTTGGCATTCGCAGTAAATTGTGACATTGCCTTATCTGAGGAAGCCCCAAAGTAAATCTTTAAAACACCTGTAGTCAGTTTTGTTTTAATGTTCCAGGTGTCAGAATACAACTGAAGAGCCCAATAATAAACTGGCTTAATTTTAAAATGTGGTAGGGGGCATGAAAGTAATTGCTGTCTTTTGCATTCTCTCCGTAATACCCCCCTGCTCCATTCCAGGAGAGCCACCTTTTTCTATGACACCTATCTATCACTTCCAACATCTGCTACTGTTCTGTTGTCAATCTTCGTATGATTTTTCTTATCTAAATTGTAAAGTCCAGGGAGGGATGTCTTCTTTGTATGCCCCAAAGCACTGGCATGGTACATTGCTTGTAGATAACGCCAGTTTGTTACATGTAAGCATAATGAGGGTAGGGACTGATCCATTTCATTCCCCATTATATTCTTAGTTCTGAGAACCTTGCCTGTGCACATAACGTTTAGCATTTAGATAAAAGAATTAATTGTAGTAAACATTTAAGAGAGAATATTTGGAGAGCTCTTTGTCTTCCTTCAAAAAGAAACATTTCCACATTGGCTTTGGGATCCATTTATAAATTGGTTTTACAAATTGGTTTTCATTTTATCCTCAAAATAATCCTTAACTATAAGATTCTAATATTTCTCTTAGCTACATGAAAGGAAAGTAAGCCCCAATGGTAAGGAGCATCTGTTGAGTTGTATAAAGGATTAATCCTAAAACTGTGAACATGTACATAAATATCATATTAAGTGTATTTTCCAATGTAATTCAAGATTTGTAGACCTGTGCAGAGATCGATAACCTGGTAACTAATTATACATGTTTAAATAGAAAGTCTGAGATTGGGATGAGAAATTGCTTATTCAATTTTGAGTTTTCTTGTAGGTGATTGATAAATATTTGTTAAGGGAGTGAAATTAAGCCGTGAAACTGGATCTGGATACAAAGAAAATTTCACTGTTTTACACAGATATTTAGTTTTTTCCCAATTGTATGATTTTAAATAGATAATTTTATTACTGAATAATACCAACATCTTATTGATACACATGTGTCATTTTCCTAGACTTAAAATAACATGTTCCTGTGTATATATAGATAAAGAGAGTGGGTATTGATCTGTACTATCCAAATTTGATACACCAGGAATAGTTTTTAGTATTTTTGAACTAAAGTTCAAAAGTGCTCTTTTTTTGTTACAACAGTGATGTCACATGTTCAGTCTAGAGAAAACTTGACAAAGATTGATCTTTCTTAAACTTTGTAAGACCACATAAAGTTATGACTATGCGCCTTATTTTTCCTCTCTTACCGTTTTTGAGGATTCCATGGTCTTAGAGTTAGGCTGAACTTTTTACTGTTAGCCTTTTTAAGTTGGATTTTTCTTTTTTTAGAAAAAGTTAAGAACAGACATTTTGGCTGATGCAATGATTCATTGCAACAAGTAGACAAATTTTTCAATAAACAGGAGTTCTGTACCATGTGCTGAAACACTTGGTGCTGAAAGCCAGATATTTTTCAGTGTTCTTAGATATTTTGCAGTAAAATCAAAAGGTACTAATTATCATTTGAGGACTTAAGTCTTTAGTTTACTTATTCTTTGGAAATCTGAATACATTGGAAGCGGTAGCTACAAAAAAATAGAATGAATTTATCCATTTGCAGTAAAAGCTGGCTTGCTATACTTAGAGCCTAGTTGAACACTGGATTCACCAATCCCTTTTCCATAGTCGAATTNGGGGGGGAGACAGGGAGAGAATCTCAATCAGGCTTCATGCTCAGTGTGGAACTGATGTGGAGCTTGATCTTACAAACCATAAAATGACCTGAGCTGAAATTGAGAGTTGAACACTTAACCAACTGAGCCACCCAGGCACCCCATAGAATTTCTGTTTTTAAAGACATTTAAAGAAGAAGGATTATTAGGAACTTTTGTGCTGCCTTTAAAGAATTAAAATCACTTTTTAAAATGTGGCACAAACAAAAAGAAATACCAGTATTCCATACTTGCTAGCTTTGGTGTGTTTATTCCTGATGTTAGTCAAATTAAGGCTGTACAGCAACTGATTATTATTTCAGTAGCAATTTAAAAAGAATTTTTTTCTGTATTTATATAGGATCAAGAATTTTTTAAACTGTTTCTAAAGAACCTTAAACTTATGAAAGAAATGAACATTTAGGGAAATGTACCAGGTTTTAAATAATATTTAAATTATCAAAAGAGAAAATTTGCAACATGAACTGCAGAATTTCCGTATGGTTTTTATTATACAGCACAATATCTGGAATATAACTGATTAAAATTGTTTGTATTTGAAGTACTTGAGTAGTAGAAATATGTTTACTTTTAATTAAGAGTCTTAGTCTCTCTAACCATAGAGAGTAATTATCTAATGTTCTGATTTTGGATTTTACATTGAGCTGGTTTTCTAAAGCTTACTCTTGTAGTTGTGCTAGTTTATAATTTTGGAGATAAGCTTCTTTATATACTTTATTTATTTTATATATATAACCAGTGAGACCTTTTAAATTTAAATTGGATTCTGATCTCATGAAATAATTTGCTAGGTAATCTTTTCCAGTGGTGAGGAATTGGATATTTTTAACTGTTGTACAGATAGACTCAATAATGATGTTAAAGGAAGACAGCATCTATTTAAAACCGTTATAAATAATTTTGATTGCCTTAAATTATTGACTTCTTGGAATCACTACCTTCACTACATTATAAATCTTGCTGAATTTTTCAGTAGCTTTGAAAATTTATTTCAGTAAATATGTACTTTTAATAAAATAGATTTTTTCTTATATCCAAAGCTTAGCATTTCATTAAATAACTTTTTCTTGAAAATATACATGGAACTGATTGCCTCATTGATAGATTACCTCTACCTGTTGGTTTCCTCTTTGCTTTGTGGGAAGAGAAAAAAGATGAAAGAAAATCTGTTTTGTCCATTTAATAGCAGTTTTTGGAAAAAGCTTCTGGAAAGGAAATGGAAAATGTTATGTAAAATAAAATTCTAATTATCTGTGTCTTCTAAAATTTATACTTCTCAAATTTATACGTTGGAATATATTTTCCCGTTCACTTTATTCTAAAAAAAATTGGGGAAACTCTCTGAAAGTTAATGGGACTGAGGGTATCTATACAATAAAAACTGTAATATAAACTCTGTTTAATTAATAGGTTTTTGGTGTCAAAGTGGTCTGCATATTGCATCCAACTGTTACCTTGTGTTTTAAGGTTGCAGTGAGAATATTACTACATTATGTTAACAAAGTTATAGCTGTTTTTTAAGATTTCTAAGTTATATTTAAGCTCCCTGATAACAGAACTCAGGAATCCTTTGGTAATATTGAATTCTGTACTGTACAGATAATAAGGATAGGGATGAAGTATATAAAAATGTGTGTGTTTTCTTCTGCTCATAAAATTCATCAACTTGAAATTGCACTGGATTTGTATTGGTAAGATTGGCTGCATTTTTAAATGTTTGTCTTTTTAATCTTCTTGTTAAAATGTTTAGAACAGAAAAGTATAAAGACAATTAATGTCACTTAAAATCCCACCAGTACAATGAATTTTTAGACAAAATTTGTATTTCCCTTCCTGAAGTTTTCCTATCTCATGGTTCCTCAGAGGGAAAGATAGCATATATTAGAGTTGTTGAGGATTTCTTTTTTTTTTTTTTTTTTAAGAGAGTGCACACATAGATGAAGGGGAGGAGGAGAGGGCTTGGAGCCCAACACAGGGCTTGATCTCACAACTGTAAGATCATGATCTGAGTCAGACGCTTAACTGACTGAGCCACCCAGCCACCCCTTGAGTTGTTGAGGATTGAGTGGAATATTATCCATAAATTGTTATAAGGAGTATACTAAAGTAGTATTAGTTCTTGTTCTATAAAACTTTTATTCCTCTGTAGCATTGCTTCTTCCAACTGAAGTTGATTTTTATGGCTCTCATTAATGTATGGATAAGGACTAAGAAAAAATAATTGCGATTGTGAACAGCTTAATAAATTGTCTAGCTCAGTGGTTTTCAAAGTATGCTCCAAAGAATCCTGGGGACTGATTTTACAGTAACAATACTGAGATGTTCTTTGCCTTTTTCATGGCATTGACATGTGTGCCAATGATGCAAAAGCAGTGGTGGGTAAAACTTAGGGCACCACACTATAGTCATAGTCATTGTATTCTTTACTGCCATACACTAAAAAACAAAAACGTTTCACCTAAATGCACTTGATGAAGAAGTTTAAAAAAATGTTTTTTAATCAAATCTTGACTCTTATACATATTTCAATATACTATGACAATATGGAAGGTATGTTTGAAACACTATTTTGCTGCCATATTGAGGATATAACAGTTGTCTATAGGAAAAGCATTTGTGTAATTTGAGTTGCAAGCTAAACCAGCCACTTTTTTCATGAATACCATTTTTGCTTTAAAGAATCCCTGAAAGGGAGGGGGGAGATGGGCATGGAGGAGGGCACTTGTGGGGATGAGCACTGGGTGTTATATGGAAACCAACTTGACAATAAACTATTTGTAAAAAAATAAAGAAAGAATCCCTGAAAAAGTACAGTTATTCAGACCTGGATATTAGGCTGACATTTTCTCAACAATGAACAAAATGAGCCTGTTGCTTTAAGAAAGGGATTGATAGTATTTATGGTCAATGATAACGTTCCAGTTTTCAAGTGAAAATTAGAATTTGGAAAATTTATGTCAGTCACTGTGCTCTTGACAGGTTCCCAATATTTAGAAAATTTTTCTGATGATATTGGTAATGTTAACAAAGATAGTTTTTTAAAGATAATATATAATGTGTCAACATTTGAAGATCTACATAACTCTGTACAAGCATTTTCCAAGTGACCAATGCATGATGTTACAAAATCATGCATGGGTAAGAAATCCTTTGTAAGTTCTAGCTAGACCATTGGTTTTTAATATTCCAGCAGATCTAAAGTTTATTGGTAAGATTTCTATTCCAGTATATTGCAACCACTTGTCAAATTTTGGTGTAGTATCAGGAGAGTATCCACATTTATCTGAAAAAGGCTACTAAAATAGTCCTAGCTATGTGGTTATTATTCACTTTTTTCTACACTCATTTTTCCATGCTTTGTTCTCAGTGTTTAACATCTTTTATTTAGTTTATATTCTTGTTGGAGGGGAATGTAAGAATAGGAACCATAGATAAATGTGAAGCCATGTTTTCATGTGCTTCATCTTGAAATTTCTATTTAATATGTAGTCATTTTAGGTTGACTTTTTTATAGGCTTCTTGAGCATTCCATTCAACTTTTGATCATAGTAACAGGTGAGTATTATTTTTTAAGCCTATTTCTTGGTTTTAATACTTGGTTTGTATACCTGATAACTCATTAGTTTTTTAGTAGTTGACTTTCACGATTTTAGGATATTTAGTAGCTTTCCTATAGTAAAGCTATCAGTTTTTTCCCATTTCAAGTTTAATGTCTCTTTGACCTGAGAATTTGCTGTGTTGCCTACCTTTAGTAGATTTTAAAGTGTATATTCTTTTAATTTTAGCATGCACAAGGTGGGGAAGGGAAGGGGGGGAGAGAGAATCTTAAGCAGGCTCCACACTTAGCTTAGAGCCAAATGCAGATCCCACAACCCTGGGATCATGACTTGAGCCACAATCAAGAGTCAGATGCTCAATCTACTGAGCCACCCAGGCTCCCCTTTAGTAGATACTTTTGAAACAATTCTAAGTTCTTACCTTCTGAGAGAAAGTGGTTTCTTTTTCATGCTTGTTTAAGAATAGTTGTAGCAATCCTTGTTGAGGATTTTTATAAACCTCGTGTTATAGAACAGCTCCAAATCTTTTATCTAATTATTTAAAGTTTACTTATTTTTGAGAGAGAGAGTCCCAAGCAGACTCTGCACTGTCAGCATGGAGCTTGAAGCCGGGCTCGAACTCACGAACCATGAGATTATGATCTGAGCAAAACTAAGAGTCAGACACACTTAACTGATTGGGCTGCCCAGGCACCCCACTTCCAATTTTTAAAGGAGTTTTAGGCTAATCTGCATTCAGTTCAAGTAATAAGTTTCAGATTATGAAAGAAGGTAGGTAACTAGTAGTTTATACTGTACTTAATTTCTTGGAAATTTAGTTCCAGCCATTTCCCTAAGTAAAGTGGATGTGTTCTGTGAAGTAAAAGAGTCTAAGTCTGAGTTCCACTGAAAGAACAGCGTTGACAGAAGAGGAGAGGCAGAGGCATGGAGTGGTTGAGAGGAATAAGTGTAAAAATGCTAACTTTGGACTAGTTTTGAGGATTAAGCATTATAGAACTCCTGCCTACAAAAGCTAATCCCACAGTGAGGGGGAGGGAGTTTATTAGGGAGCTTTAGTTCTCTCTGTATTAAACAATTACCTGGTCAGCTGTTCTGAACTAGGGAACATAGTGAGATTATATTTTAGGTTCAGGACATCCAAATTAATCACAAGGTTGCCACTGCTCTTGCTTGTGCAGTTTTAGTTGCTAGCTGAAAAAAAAATGTATGAAATTTCCTCTATTTTAGATTTTTTATACTCAAGCTTTCTTTTCTTTGAAGAGTCCTGTCACCTTACTTCATCATCTTCAAAGGGAAGACAGGATGTGCAAGCTTTTAAGGACAGAAGAGCATTCATAATGTTTTTCTGTTGTTGACATGAAAGTGATGATGGTGTAATAGGTAGTGAAGAGGTAGAAGGGCAGGAAATAGCACAGTAAAGAGTAAGGATGATGATTAAAAGATTCTCTTTCAAATGAGCAAGGCTATTAACGGCATTCACTTTAGAGTTCTGGTTGGACAGGAATGATAAACACTTTGAAAAGCATTTGTGATGTTTTAGTGATTGATACATCTGGTCTACCAAAGAAAGTGTCCTGGGTACAAGATAAATTAGTGTTATCGATCAGAGATTATGGGGTTTAAAGTAAAAGTTCAGTCACTAAGCAGTGTGAGCTAAGAGTACTTTTTATTCCTCAGTAGACCTTTATGCACTTTTCTCTGAACCTTTACGTGGTCAAATTGGGCACTTATTTTTGCATAAGTTTTAGCTGATATAGCATGAGGGGTAAATTTGAGAAATTATATGCTAGTTTTTGTAGTTGCTAGACCTTTGATTCCAGCCTGTTAAGTAGCATGGCTTAGTGATAATTTTGACCTGAATGTCCCAGGCTTCTCTCTGGCACTGGCTGTAAAACCTTGAACACGTTAACCTCTCTCTTAGGACTTATCTTTCCATTAAAGCAAGTTTGATTAAATGGTTGTTTAGGTCTTTTTGAGCTCTAAAATCCTGTGTTTCTGTGATATTACCCTTGTTTAAGCCAGTCCTCTCTTGTTTGACTCCTACAGTAGCTTCCTAACTTGTTTCAATTCTTGTCCTCATCTCCACCTATCTTTTATAAAAAGGTAATTTTAAAAATTACCTTTTAAAAATGTAAATCAGATCATGTAATATCCTCCAGTCCCAGTTTCCTCCTGTCCCCACCCCCAATGGCTTAAAATAGAAACCAGATCCATTTCTTGCTTACTTCACAACTTTATCTCTTCTCCATTGTTAACAAAGCTCTTCCCATACTGGACTTCTTTCTGATCTTGACCCAACTAGCCCTTTGCCATCTTTTGAGATTTGGTGTTTACAACTACTCTCTAGTATGATCTTTCTGCAGCTCTGCAATTCTGCCTCAGTGTCAATGTTAGATCTTAGCTCAGCTGTACATTTACAGGGAAGTTTTTCTTGATCACCTTATATAAAGGAGTATCCTCTTTATTATCTTTAGAGCTCTTATCACAATCAGTAATTAACATTTATCTACTTATTCTTTCTTGCCCTCTAAACTGTTTGTTTCAGGAGGCCAAGAATACCATGTCACTTTGCCACCACAATCTCAAATGGTTAGCCCAATAACTGGCACATAATGTTCAACATTTTTTATTTTAATGAAATAAATAAGTGTTATATCTATTTCCAACTATAATTCATTATTTAGGGCATGTCTCTTGAGTACTCATTCATCTGACTGCATGTTATTGAGAGCTAATTGTTCTCAGTTACTGTATGGTGGGATTAAATTGAGTATGCACAAAAGGTTTTAGCAAAGACATGAAAAGTTAATCTGAAATTTAAATGGCAGTTCAGAATAATAATAATCAATACCCAAATGAGTGATACAGATGATTGGTTATAGAACTAGAGAAATAGTGGAAAATCTTAGGTTCTCGTAGTCCAAAAAGACCTTTAAAATGAGGTGGGTGGATCTATGCATGATATCAAGAGAGAATGTAAGTTTTAAACCAACAGCGAATCAGGGGAGGCGACGGTACTGAAATTAGAAAACGCAGAGTTTGTTCAAAGAAGTGTTTAGTTATTGTAGATGTTTATGAAATGAATTATAGGCCAATTATCCCTCACAATTCTTGGTCCCAGGTATTTTGGAATTCAGAATTTTGTGGAATGATTTGTTTTGAATTTTAGTAAGAGTATTCAAACACTTAATATTTCTAAAGTGAAACATGAATAGTCACACTAAATAGGAAGAATAAAAACTATAAATAGCCCCACGGTAGTACTTAGGTGAGGTTTTGCTGTGTAAAAATATTATAGCTTCTCAATGAGAAGTGAATCTAAGATTGTTGGAAAGACTTTACTCTTTTATTACGTTGTGTCTTTGGGGAAGACATCAGGGTCTGAAAACATTAGCTGAGAAACAGTCTTAGAATCCAGTTAAGTGTTTGGAGATAGTGAAGATTCATCTGTGTATATTGGTGCCTAAAACATAATAAATGGTTTTTTTTTAATGTTTGATCGTTGACATCTCATATATTAGCACAGTTTTTTAGTAGACTTTTAACGTCTTTTGAGATATCATGTAGTTTGTCTCCCAGTTCATAAGATTTCTAAGAATTAGATAATACATTTAATAGTGAAGTAAGAGTACAATAGGAGATTGGAATAGGAACATTATAGGACTGACATCTCTAAAAATCGTTAATCAGGGGCAGGGGGTACCTGGGTAGCTCAGTGGGTTAGGCATCCAACTCTTGATTTCATGGGATTGAGTCCCAAGTTGGGCTCTGCATTGGCAGTGTGGAGCCCACTTGGGATTCTCTCTCTGCCTCACCCCTCCCTCCACCCCCGCTTTGCCAGTGTGTGCATGTTCTCTTACGCACATGCTCTCTTTCTCTCAAAATAAATACATAAACATGTAAAAATTAGAAACTCTTGATGGAATCACTTGTTTTTGACAAGGAAGGAAGTATCTGAAAATACTTCTTTGAAACTCAGAATTGATTACAGAAAGTGCCTGCACACTTTCTGTGGTTTCCCCATGTGCACTCCTTATTCTAACAGCCTAACACCCAAACTTTGGTTCTCATTGCNACTTTTATTTCTTAGAATTGCCAAGACAGGCAAATTCTGAAGCTACTTTAAAAAAAAAAAAAAAGTACTTACTGACCTACTAATTATGCAGGTAAGTGGGCAATGTATGAGAAAGCCAAATACAAGCATTATTTGTGGCTTCCAAAGTGAGGCATCCACTTTATTTTTCTAAATAGACTTTATTTTACTCAGTAACTGAGGGCATCTTTGAACAAACTGACATGGCAAAATGTAAAAGGAAGAACTTAAATGAGTTAAAAATAATTTCGTAAAACAATTAGTTGCATAAACCAGTGTTGGCATTAAGCAGCTAGCATAAACCTCTGCTTGCTTACATTGAGATACTGAAATTACAAAAGAAAATTATGGGAAGTACCTCTGCTTCCACTGTTTTTTTGTTAGTTGGTTAATTTTTCTCTTCTGAACTTTTGGCAGGTTTACTAGGGAATTTTCCATTAGGAATGCCCTGGTCTTGAAATTTCATTTAGAATGTAATCAGTCATGCAAATTATGAACCCACAATCTAAATCATGCATTATTCTTATGGTTTCAAATGCATTTGAGGGCGGTCATATTAAGGTTAGTCATTTAATCCTAGTTAGGAGGTTAACAGTACAATGAAATAAAATGTTTTTTGCAGTCATTCCTTCTTTCATGGAAGATACCAATTCCGTTTTATTTCTGAATTCAGCCTTCTTGAATTGAAATAGATTGTAAAATTATGTTTTAAAAAAAATTCCCCCATCTTTTTAGATAGTGGTGTTTTGTAAAATCTGAGTGTTTGTATTAAAAGAAATATTCGTGATGTCCTTCCATTTATGAAAACAGGTTTAGTTTGTTCTGGAATCTACCCTTAACTTAAATTCTGACTTTGGCCTCTACCTTAACAGCTCATAAACTATACTTTGTATATAGTATTTGCTTGAAATCCATGAAAGCAGATATTTTACCTAACAAATAGGGATGTCTCTCTGGTTAATGTAGTTATCTTATTCTCCAGCCCGTTCAGAAAACATTATCGAGCATCTTTGGTGTTAGTATAAAATTTTGGAATGACAAATCACCAAACTTGGAGAAGATGTGACTTCACCTAGGAACAGAAAAATACATGGTTAGCTTTCTTACCCCCAATAATTGGCCATCCCTTTGAGGTGGTGGTTTTTCTCTTTTTCTGTGACTTGTGGAAGTTACAACATTAAGAGCAAGTTATTTAAATTACTGAAGAATCTGATTTCTGGAGACCTGAGGAACAGAGACACTCTTTTTCTTTACTAAATTGGGGGACAGTTATTTAAAGGCAAAAAGATGAATAAGCCAGTCTGTGGTGAACCTTGACCTTTCTTTGCTAGGAATGTAGGTCTTAGGGACTTTAGGGGGAACAGGAGGAGGTATTATCAGAGTCTTTCAGAGGTGCTTTTAAAGACTGACATGCGCTCACACACAAACACATACAATCCCTACTATGATGAGTCATCTCATCAGTATGATGACCACTGCTGTAATATCACTTAGCTCTCATAGGCTTCTGGGTCTTCAGATTTAAATTTGATCTGACCTTGAGACCCTCCTTTCCACCATTCCCAGTAGTGGTTTTGTCACCTCTTCCCATATCCCATGCATGGCTCCTTACTTCTGTCATGCCAGGGTGTGGCAAATATGGGCCAGACTACATGTAACAGAAATATAACATTTCCCTTAAAATGTCTTTTATAGATGTATGGATGTGTGTGTTCACATTTCAAGAGACTTACTAGTGTCTGAAAAGACACAGATCTAAATAAGTCCTGGTTAACTTGCTTTGTAGAAAATAAAAATGCTAGAGACTAGCTTTCCCAGCCTGCTTTACAGCTAGGGTGCAAGTACTTGTGGTAGGTCCAGCAAACAAAGGAATTTTCTTTTTTTTTTTCTTTAATTTTTTTAAAAATGTTTATGGGGGGGGGTAGGGGTAGGCAGAGAGAGAGAAAGACAGAATCTGAAGCAGGCTCCAGGCTCTGAGCTGTCCACACAGAGCCTGATGCGGGGCTCGAACTCACAAGCTGTGAGATGATGACCTAAGCTGAAGTTGGATACTCAACCAACTGACCCACCCAGGCGCCCCAACAAAGAAAGTTTTCTAAAATAATATAAAGGGAATTTTTGCAGAGCTCCAGTGCCATGAATCCTTTAATGTTAAACTGTTGGCTCTATTAACTACTTCCACAGTCAGAGTAGACAGAGATTTATTTTAAAATGTAAAAATGTACTTTATCCAACATGCACTTTTCAGTTTTATCTTTAAAGCTTGATTGAGTTTTGGGGTATGTGGGGGGTATCTTCTTGCCATAGGTTCCTCTGAAAACACTGTTTAATCATCCTTAGGAATGGTTCTAAACAACTGAATCTGTTGACCAAGTGAATAATGAATGTTTATTGGATGAATGATGAATGAATGAATGAATGAATGTTGTAAAAATGAGCAACAGCAATCATGCCAGAATCCAAAGTCATTGTTTTTTTTTTTTTGACGATCTTCAGCATTCAGGCAACCCATTCTCAGTGATTCCTTTCAGGTTTTGGGGGGGAAGGGAGGGTGCATATTATTTTGTGGCTAATTAATGCATCTTTGTGAAACTATCAAACAACAGTGCTAGTTATTTAAAATAAAGTATTTTTCAACAGATTCAAATATTTTTAGAGTTACAACCCTATTCCTCCTCCCCCTAAACCACAGTAGCCATTGATAATTAAGTACTATAATCTTTCCCTTTGAGACTGAAGTCGGTCTCAGAATCAATCTCAACACTGCACTCCAGGATATTTTGAGTTGTTGTTTGAGCTAAAACACATTTGCCACCAGTGAATTAATGGACAAGATCTATCCTTACTTCTTTGAGGTTCTAGCTTATAGAGCAGATGTCAGCAAACTTCTTCTGTAAAGGGCCAAATCATAAATCTTTAGCCTTTGTGGACCGTACAGTCTCTGTCATAACTGCTCAACTCTACCATTGTAGTATGAGCAGCTGTAGACAATAATGCAGTTGCATGGCAGTGTTCCCACAAAACTTTAATTATAAAAAAATAAGCAGTAAATGGGATTTGACCTGAGGTCTGTAGTTTGCCAGACCCTAGGGCAAGAAACTGGGTTTGATTCATTCAACAAATAATTGCCTTCTATATTCCAACCGTGTTAAGTGCTGGTTATGCAGTAATTAACTTTACATTTAGATTCCTGGCCGTCATAACTGAGTATTTTTTATGCACATGGATGGATCCAAAGCAGCTTTTTGAGGAAAGTATGGCCTGCCCCAGGAATCCACCTCATTTGTCAATATAAGTGAGATCTTATGCAAATACCCTAAGTGGTGCCATGTTGTGTGGTAGCGGTATTAACTAAAAGTAATCTCAGTATGCTTTGGATATCACATGTTAGGGCGTCAAAGTTAACATCCTGTTGTAAAAAATAGCCTTGATGTGTGTATCTGGTTATCTGTGCACATGGTAGGTACACAATATTCTTATAGTCTTGTAGAATAAAGCTGAAATTACTGATTAACTATTAACTCTTTTTCAGTCTCCTGCAGTTTCTTTTCTCTATGCAGTGTATTATTTCTGATCTCTTAATTTTAGTTTTCATCATCTCATTATAGGTTTTTTGTTGCAAACTGGTACATTTTAAAAGTAGGCTATATTTAAATCATTTTAATAAAATTCTTAACATTTCTAGATGTATTGTCCAGCCTTCTGTTAGAATTATTTTTACTCATTTAAAAAGTACCTTTAGTTTTTTCAATATTGGTATGTTTCTCTTCAAAATATCTAGTACTGTCACTTCTAAAATGAGACCAGGTTTCTAGAGGCACCTGGGTGACTCAGTTGGTTAAGCTTCTGACTTCAGCTCAGGTCATGGTCTCACAGTCTGTGGTTCGAGTCCCGCATCGGGCTCTGTGCTGACAGCTCGGAGCCTGGAGCCTGCTCCAGATTCTGTGTCTCCCTTTCTCTCTCTGCCCCTCCTCCGCTCATACTCTGTCTCTCTCAAAAATAAACATTAAAAAATTTTTTTCTTTAAATTAAAATAAGACAAGGCTCTTGACCAAACTCAGGGGTCTATATTATGTTGATTGTAGACTCTCTTGCTGTTTTTATTTTCTTTCCCATTTGTGCCCTGAGATCCACTCAGACTGTGCTTTCTATGGAGTCTACTCATATTCCTACATTTTGCTGCCTTCTGTGCCTTTGCTTTCACTTTTCTTTTCTCTAGTATGTTCTTTCCTATTGAAGTGCTGTGCCGTTTTCTTATTTGTCACCTTCTTCATAAATCTCTCCCTGACCCCTCTTCAAATTTTCACAGTATTTTTGTTTCTTTTAATATTTTCCATATTCTTATGTTATTTTTCCTACAAAAGTGTAAGCTTCCTGAGACCAAGTATGTTTTGTTCATCTTTGTAACCTTCAGAGTGACTTGCACTTAAGGCATATTCAAGTACTAATTAGATGAAAGACACTCCTAATTAAGCAAAGGATAGTGTTTCTTCGTGAGAAATGTCCTTAGACTTGTATCCAAGTGAGAAAGCTCATGTCAAGATGTACCATAAATTGCAAATGCTATACAGATGTTGTCTGTTCTCATAAACACTCAGCTTGGCTCTTAGGCTTAGTGTCACACACATTTTGGTTTTTAATTTCCATATTTTATTTCAGAGAAAAGTATGATGCCGTTGCAGAAAAAGATAAGCTATCTGCTAACCCCAAGTTATTGAGAGATGTTTTCTAAGCCTTTGCAGTTTCTTTTTTCTTTTCTTTACTTTTCTTTTCTTTTCTTTTTTATTTTTTTGAGAGAGAGCCCTGGTGCAAGCAGAGGAGGGGGAGAGGGGGGAGGGGAGGAGAGAAGAGAATCCTAAGCAGGTCCCATGCTCAGAGTGGAGCTAAAATCAAGAGTCAGACACTCCACTGACTGAGCCATCCAGATGCCTCTCATGTCTTTAAGATTGTGAAACAGAAGAGGAAGCAAATTCCTATGAAGATATATTCCTCCTAAGATGAACAGCCGTCTTGATTTGCTCAGGACTAAGGATTTCCTGGGACACAAGACTTAGAGTGCTAAAACCAGGAGTATTGGGGGGCGCCTGGGTGGCTTAGTCGGTTAAGCGTACGACTTTCGCTTAGGTCATGATCTCAAGGTTCGTGGGTTCGAGCCCCACGTCGGGCTCTGTGCTGACTGCCAGCTCAGAGCCTGGAGCCTATTTCAGAGTCTGTATCTCCCTCTCTCTCTGACCCTCCCCTGCTCACGCTGTCTCGCGCTCTCTCTCTCTCCTAGAAATAAATAAAACTTTAAAAAAATTAAAAAAAAATAAAACCAGGAGTATTGGGAGATTCCACTTATGATGTAGCCATCTCCTTTGCATATCACTGTTGGCACAGTTTCTAAGAAGTGTAATAAATGCCTGGTAAACTAGGTGATTGGCTTGGCAGGAGGAGGTATTGGAGCACTTCAGGTTTTATTAAATTTCTTAGTATTATTTTGGACATTTTTAAATGTTCAAATGAAAATGCAAAAGTTCACTTGCTTAATTGATCTATTTAGGAATATATTTGTGTATGACGTATCATTGTTGACTTTATCAGAAGGTGGTGCTACTCGACTTTTTAATTTAAAATTACATAATCTGTCAGATGATTAATGCTTTATTTCAGTGCACTTTATTAAATAAAGCAAAGTCTGAGGTGGCCTGAAATTTTCCTCTTAGTTCCCTTTACAGTGGTTTAAGCTTTGCTCATAGATTTGCATTACAGAGACTGTGTTTCTAAAGAAATGTCTAGGATAGTCTATGCCTAGTCATTCCTTTGCTGGAATTGGCTTTTGTATGACCTCATGTATATAAATCAGAGAAGCCCATGTCTGAGGTCTCTCTAATAGCAGGTTTATAACTTAAAATTACCAAAAATCCTTGCAAGTTTTATCAGCAGTTAAGCCATAGTAGCTTAACTATTCTGGGGCATGCACTGTGCCTTGGTGGTATTATTGGGAAAAAGCCATTCAAAATATTGATACTTTATACCAAAAAGGACATTAATGACCTGGTTCCTCCCCCTTTCCCTACCTCTTTTTTTTTTTCTTTTTTTTTTTTTTTGGTCCCCTCCCATATTGTAATGATTAAATTTTACCTGTATCTCTTGGGGATGTATGTGAAGTAATAATAGCATCTTTAATTTGATTAATCTGTTGGCTAAAATAGGCTCCTCTGAAATGGTTTGCTTGGTGGTTATCCTCTTGGTGGTGTTTTTTTTTTTTCTTGTTTTAAGAATGTGAATAGAATCCTTTCATGTTATTTAGCTTTTTGTGGTTCTTTTTGCCAGTCTATGAAACTTGCCAACTTATATCTTGGACCACATTGTTGTAGAAAAATCACTTGTGCCTTTAAAGCAAATATATCCCAACATTATATTCCTATATATAAATGTAAAGAACAGATTTGAGTGATGAAAAAAATTGAGAAGACAAGAAAATGGAAAGATTTAGGTTGAAGTTGAAAAAGAATGGTGTTCTTTTCACAAAAGGAGGAAGGAGTCTGTCCTTTGCTTACACTGGTTTTGGCTGATTTTTAATAATAGGTAAAATATTCATTTAGATGATATCTTAAGTTTAAAACATGTGAAGTAAACACTGGCAGTGGTGTCACCATAGCAGTAGCTATTTGTTTATTCTTAAAGAAATGAGAAAATCAGATATAAGATATTTACTGCCCTGTTTACTACAAAGGCTTCAGATAAGGAGGAAAAGGAGCAAGTTTCTAAAGACACTGTTTGACACTTTGTGGGCAAATTATTTTTATATATGTTGCAAGCTCCTGAATATGTCGCCCCAAGATACTCATTAAGCCTAGGAAGGTTTTTTTGTTTTGTACAGTATTTTTTCTGTTCATATTTTTGTTTCACATAAATTGGCAGAAGCCTTCATCAAATCAAAGTTCATTTGATGAAGCATTAACGACTAAAACTATAAACCTTAAAATTGAGATTTGTAATCATCTAAATGAATTATATATTTCAAATTAATAAGCCAGGAATATTGGGTGGAACAAATTATACATGGTGCATTTACAATCTTGCTAAACAAATCAATGTTCTGTTCTATGCCTGAAGCCTTTTGAATACAATTGAGCATCTTCTTTCTAATCTCTTTAGGAATAAAAGATGCTGCTACCATGTCAATACCATTGTCAGTTGTTACCCTGCTGTCTTTGAGACCTATTGCAAAAGATAAGATACTTACTGAACCAAGTCTGGTCATAGGCTCCCCGTCTGGATAAATGGCCTCACTGTGCATGTCTGATCATGCTGTATCCCATCCCATTTTCCTCACCCATCTAATCAGTCACCATGTTTCTTGATTCCTTCTGTCACTGCCCTAACTTAGGTCACCATCTCTCACCTGCAGTAGCTTCTTACCAAATTCCCAGAATTCAGAAAACTAATACTCAGTTTCTGTGATCTTTCTAAAATACAGATATGGTCATATCGTTTCCCAACTTGCAAAACTCTTTTTCTCTCAGTTTCTTGTCAAATACAGGTCAAACTTTAAGCTAAGAGGGTCCCCTTGCTCTTCCATCTACTTCGCCCTTCACCCCATGCACTCATAATCCTTTTTCCCAGAATCCCTAATTTCCTAGTGAACTCCTCTATTTCTTTAAAATATCCAGTGGTCTGGTTTAAATATCCAGTTAGTTTTCTTTAGCCTTGTTTGATGTGTCTGTATAGGCAGAGAATTCTCTTCTGTGTACACATAGCACTTTGTTCTATAGAATCTGCTTGATTGTAAGGTAACAGTGCAAACACTATATTTTATTTCATTTTTATTTTATTTGCTTATTTTTATTTTAGAGTGCAAGAGCAGGGGGGCGGGGGGGGGCGGATCTTAAGCAAGTCCCATGCTTAGCACAGAGCCCGACATAGGGCTTGATCCCACAACCCTGGGATCAAGACCTGAGTTGAAATCAAGACTTGGATGCTCAACAACTGAGCCACCTAGATGCCCCACGAACACTACATTTTAATGTTCTAAACCAACAGATACTCTGGGGTATGAAGGCCACTAAAACATAGTTGTCATACTGGGTTTTTGTTTTTCAAGTTTCTAGCTTGTCCTACCCCTTTGTTTTCACAGTTAAAATTAAAACTAACATCTCTAATCTGGTCATTGAAATTCAGGTGTGCAGCATATTAACGTTTTCCCTTCATATTTGCCTCCTATATCCTCCCCGCCCCCCCTTTTACATTGTAGGAGATGATGAGGGCCATTATAAGGGAATGAAGTGGAGAGAATGGAATTGATTTCAGAGATGCCAAGGTAGAATGGATCAGACTTGGTAATGGGATGGATAAGAGACAGTGACAACACTCCTAGATATACAGCTTCCTGTAGTATAGTATGCTTCTGAGGTACTGTGGGATTTAAAAATAGCAAGTAATACTCACTGCTTACTATGTGTTAACGTTTGCATATTTTGTTTAAATCTTTAAAACTTTATGAAGCAAATACTGTTATTCTCATTTTCAGATGAGGAAATGAGGCACATAACCTCTCATTTAAATGAGGGGTTAAATAACATGACCAAGGTCATTTCTAATAGAACTGGCATTCTAGGAAATCAGATGTAAAGCCTGTGCTCTTAACTCTTATATTTTCCTGTGTGTGTATCAGATTCTAACAAATAGTAAAGTTAATATCTATACTCCTATCCATATTTACCTAAATTATGTTTGGGAGACACAGAAGATCTTTTAGTCACTATAGAATTTACTACTAGATCTGATGAGAAGAAGAAAACAACAACAACAACAAAAAACCCTGGCAGATTAATTCTTAGGTTGTGTCCAAAGAAGGAACAGAGGAGAGTTCTACATAAATCTGACCCTTTAGGAGGGATCTGATAGAACCTAACAGGTCATCTTGAGCCTATATTATTTCTTTTATTTCTTCTTGCTTGTTTTCAAAACATGTTGGAATTTCCTTTTTTTTTTTTGGACACCTAGGTTCTTTGCTCCTCTCTTGATTTGGCTAAGAAATGATCAAGTACTAAACTGAAAGGTAATTATAGTAAAATAATTCCAGTAATAAAACTAGAAACCCTGACCTTATAGTGCATGTCATAGTATATGTTTGAATAAGCTTTATTTACTGGCAGTATTAATCCATGAAAAGGGCAAGAGAAGAATTTTTCTTACCTGAGGTATTATATAGTCAGAGTAGTGAAATAGCTTCATAACCTACAAATTCTACACTTGACTAGATTTAAAACTGATTCAGAGAGACCTTTCTCAGCAGAATACAAGATTAGAAACATTTCCCATTTTTTGTCATGAAAGATGCAGACAACTCAGAAAGTAAATATAATAAGTAATATTCATTTTAATGGCTTTTTGTTTATTTTGAAGTTCATAGTT
This sequence comes from Crocuta crocuta, assembly GCF_008692635.1. Lineage (NCBI taxonomy): Eukaryota > Metazoa > Chordata > Mammalia > Carnivora > Hyaenidae > Crocuta > Crocuta crocuta. The sequence continues at coordinate 4,862,826 of NW_027531999.1, read as the reverse complement.
TTATTTCTAAAAGAGAGTGTGAGAGGTAGTGTTTGGACCTCCCAAAATAATTTTTAAATCTCAGAAGTTTTGATTTCTGTCATTGTGTCCAACAGATTAGTACCAGGTTTTCCTAATATTTCAATTAGTTAAATTTATTTAGAAGTGCAAAGAGAACACAGTAATCCTCTTCAGCTGCTAAAATACTTCTTTGGGAGTTGGAGGCGGGAAGGAGAAATCAAATGTCTCTTCCATTAAGTGTTCAGTGGAAGAAGTAATGTCACTTGACTTCAGGAACCAGTAGTTAAGCTTTTTACTTAGTCCTTTATTTATAATTTAAGATCACAGAATTTCAGAAATGGATGGTTAGGGGTGGGTATTGTAGCAAAATAACTTGAGGATAGAACTTCTTGAGTTACTATTGTTTTGGAAATTTTTCAATTTGACTATAGCTATTTGGAGACCTATGACATATTTTAATGGAAAGGAATTATGCTTTTTATTTTTATTTTCTTATTTTTAGAGAGACAGACGGAGAGAGAGAACGAGCCAGGGAGAGGGGCAGTGGGGGAGGGAAAATCCCAAGCAGGCTTCATGCTCAACGCAGAGCCCGTTGTAGGGCTCAGTCCTATGACCCTGGGGTCATGACCTGAGCCAGAATCAAGAGTCATACCCTCAATGCACTGAGCCACCCAGGCATCCCAAGAAATTAATGCTTTTTAAATATCACTTCCCACTTTTCAAGAATTTGATTCATACTTGCCTTTTACATTTATTAATGAGATTGATTTAAAGACTAAATCAGATTATGAAGTTCAGAGCAGATGTCTCTGGAACCTAAAAGTTGTTTTTAATACTTTTCCTGCTCCAGAGCATTGTCTTATGACAAGCCTAGAATAAGTAACTATCCTCTTGTAAATTGCATAGGTAGTCAATTCTAGGGCTCCCTTCTTTCCACCTTCCATGTTTACCACCCTGGGCAAGAGAGAACCTCGTGTCCATACCCTAATCTTAAATTAGTTCAAAAACAGACCTTAATTGCATAAAGCATGTTGGACTAGCATGCCAGAACTAAGAAGAATTTATGGAAAACCTTTGTATCTTGCCTTGGTTGAATGCCCAGTAGTAGTAATGGATTTTCCCAGTTGAGAGCAGCCTGTGAATGTATATACATTGTCCTGTATTGTTTTTAGCCCCTTTATTTTACAATAATTAAGAAGAGGGTGGAACACCTGGGTGGCTCAGTTGGTTAAGCATCTGACTTCGGCTTAGGTCATGATCTCACAGTTCGTGGGTTTGAGCCCTGCATCAGGCTCTGTGCTGACAGCTAGCTCAGAACCTGGAGCCTGCTTTGGATTCTCTGTCTCCCTCTCTTTCTACCCCTCCCAATCTCATGCTCTGTCTCTCTGTTTCAAAATTAAGTAAAAATTAAAAAATATTTTTTAAAAAGGGGAATATAACATTAAGATACTTTTAAAAGCTCTGTCTGTATATAATTCTTCAAAACCCTGGTGTATGTAACAATACATTTGGGAATTGAAAGAGACCATAGAGATCATTTAGTACAAAAGTAGAAAACTAGTGACCCAGAATCCAGATCTTCATACCTTAAATAGATTTTGTTTTCATAATATTTACAACTTTTAGAATTTGAATGACTTCAACTGTATAAGCATTCATTCTGCTTGGCCACAGTTCACACCATTTTCTAATATTAACACCTTCCTGCTTCAGGCTTTACATGCCTACCTGGCTGATGTAAGGCATCTATCTCTGTGTTCAGTACTTCCCCCTTCCCTCTACCCTCATTTTACAAACAAGGACAATAGAAATTGAGAATAAAGTAGTTTATCTCAAATTATATAATTTTAAAAATAGAGCCAAGCTTCTTAAATATTAAGATAATGTTCCTTTCTATGATTGTTGTCGTCTTAAAAGACAATACAAGATAGTATATAATCAAGTGGTAAAGTATTTGGTGTAGCTTGTCAGAGGAACTGATTGTGGGCTGAAATAATTCAAGAATACTTCAGAAAATTTTCCTTGACACTACCCTCCTCAGAATTGCATTCTTTGAGTATTTGCTGGTCAGGAACATTCTATCCTGATCTGCATATTATTCTTGCTGTAATGGGGGAGGAGGGCAGTGGAGGAGATCATGAATATTTTCATGTATAAAGCTGAGAAGGGAAATCACTGAGGGGCATTTTGTACATATTAAATAATGGTACCTCATTGTACCAACTACCTTTAGATTGCTCCAGAAATCCCATTTTCTCCCCTGTTAGCAGTGGAAGGGACATTGTAGTCATGACCTCTCCACTGGATCCCCGACAGATCTCTGTGACTTTCCCAAATCTAAGTTTAACTCCAGCCACAAATAAATTGGCATATTACCCCACCAGAGATGTTGATTTAAAGTAGGGGCACCTGGGTGGCTTAGTTGGTTGGCGTCCAACTTCGGCTCAGCTCATGATCTCACGGCTCGTGGGTTCAAGCCCCGCATCGGGCTCTGTGCTGACAGCTACCTCAGAGCCTGGAGCCTACTTCAGATTCTGTATCTCCCTCTGTCTCTGACCCTCCCCTGCTCATGCTGTCTTTCTCTGTCTCTCAGAAATAAATAAAACATTTATAAAACATTTAAAAAATAATAATAACAAAAATGAAAATAATAAACAGGAGGCACCTGGGTGGCCCAGTCAGTGAAGTTCCCAACTCTTGGTTTCAGCTCACGTTGTGATCTCACAGTTTGTGGGCTTGAGTCCCACATCGGGCTCCATGCTGATGGTGAGGAGCCTGCTTGGGATTCTGTCCCCCTTTCTCTATCTCTCTCAAAATAAATAAACACTAAAAAAATTTTTAATAGAAAAATAAACAGAATAAAGCCAAATAGTAGACACTTGTGTTGAAAACACAACTTAATCTTTTGAAAGGGCTCATGGTATATAACCTTTTAATTAGTGAATAGTGTTTTTGCAAGAAATACAGCAGAGTCTGATATGTCAGTTACTTTCATTGATCAGAAGTTGGTTGCAAGTCACAAATTTTAGGAAATCTGTATAAGTAATTACAATTAGAAATCTTTACATGTAAGTGACATATAATACCCAAAAATTACCCCCCAATTTTTTACGCAAATTTTAACCCCAGATGTTTTTTATTCAATTTATTTAGTAAACCAATTTAATTTTCTTCATTTGTAATCTTCGATTGTTGGAGAAGTAATGTGAATCATGCTTCATACTTATAATTGTGTAAGTGCCTGCTTGTTGTAGAAGTTACATTTTCTTGCTAATGAAGTATAAGTGAGAAGTGGCATGATTAACACCACTGAATTCATTTTGCATATATACTGCATTCTTACTTGCTTAACCATCTCAATAAAATGAGGATCTGAGAGTCCCTTATTAATTTGTAGTTGAGTTAATAGATTAAAGCTTGGTCCAAATGCAGGTTAACATATAGACATATTATTTTAAAAAAAATTTTTTTTTTAATGTTTTATCTATTTCTAGGAGAGAGAGAGAGACAGCGTGAGCAGGGGAGGGTCAGAGAGAGAGGGAGTCACAGACTCTGAAACAGGCTCCAGGCTCTGAGCTGGCAGTCAGCACAGAGCCCGACGCGGGGCCCGAACCCACGAACCGCGAGATCATGACCTAAGCGAAAGTCGGACGCTTAACCGACTAAGCCACCCAGGCGCCCCTAGGCATATTATTTTTAATTAACAGTTCATAACTTTCAACTTCCAGACTGCATTTAGTTTTTACAAATAAATCCTATTATTTACAAGGAAATACCACAAAATCATATGTAAATCAACCAGATCCCATTACTTGTATTAGAAATTCAAACTAGAATGTTTTACATTTTGACCAGTAAGCACCATAATTTTTGGCATAGTGTTTGACCAAGACCTCCCCATTGCTGATGCATCTTCATTTATCATTTTCTTTTGGTGTTGCCTTTAACTACTTAAAGGTTGTTAAAATTTCTTCCAATGTAGATTTTTTAGATCATTATGAAATAGTTTTAATTGTACTTCCCATTTCTTCAGATGGCAGTCCATGGCAATAACACTTAATAATCAAAATTATTAATAATTTCTAATATCAAGTGCCCTAAATTTACATTGTATCTTTTTTGTCTCAATCTTTATTTTCTTCTGAAGTACAGAAAATAAACACACCAAGCTTTTCAGAATACAAACCCTTGCTTGCAGCACACCAGTTAAAATACTTAGAATTTAAATCCTTTACCACCCTACTTTTCTTTCTAGGTAGACTTTTTGGCATGCTAATTAGAAATAAGGATAATATTACTTTGACAATAGAGGAAAATGTTCAAAATTTCAGTATTTACAATAAACACTGCCTATTTACATTGATAGTTCTGTAAAGCACTTAAAACAGTATGTTTAATTTTGTTATTTTCAATAATACCTCTTAGCTCTTTTTCAGAACAAGCACAGTAGTTACTAAGGTTCAAAAATAGCATTAAAAGAATTTTAATTGGTTCTTTTAAGCTTGCCTGTTTGTTTTCTTTAAACATGCACTGTCACCATTAGTATATTATTTATCAGAAAGATACTTTTCTCTGTTAGCATCAGTATTAAAATTACTATTCATTGTGAGTTGAATGACTGACTAAACTTGGTTTTTTTGAGCTTCTGATAACCACTTTTTTAAAATGCCAATGATTATCAATCTTAAATGATAATAACATAGGTTAATTAAAAGGCAACTCCACAACTCTTTTACCTTCAGTTTTTAGTTTTCATTTGCATATTTTATAAATATATTGTTTATTAGTAATAAACTCAGGAAAATAAATGAAAGTAGAAGAAAAATGATCCCACCACATTATCACTTACCTATTTTACAAGTTCAAAGGAATTAAAATTCATTTTATATTACCATGTCAAGATTTTTCTCACTGCTTCTAAAGTATACTGAGATTCTCCTTAGGTAGTCAATATAATACTCTGCAAAACTTGAGGTACATACAGTAAACTTCATTGACTTGTGTAATTAATATTAAAGAGCAGAGATAACACCACCATTACAGAAATTTTTGTATAGTATCATTTTATTTTAAGTTTATTAATGTATTTGAGGGCAGGGGAGAGTATGGGCCTTGGGAGAGAATCCCAAGTAGACAACAGGCTCTTAGCAAAGAGCCTGATGCAGGGCTCAAACTCCCAAACCCTGAGATGATGACCTGATCTGAAATCAAGTCAGATGCTTAACCAACTGAGCCACCCAGGTGCTCCCTAAAATGTATCTTTTAAGTGCCCCAGTTTTAGTAGAATATAGTAGGAAGCCTTAGAGTCTAATAGCTAAAGAATTATAATATAGTTCAGCTGATCTTAAAATATTCCAAACTGTTCCACTATTTCACTGCTGGTTGTAGTGACAGGAGAATTAAAATAAGGACGAAAACCCTTACATGGAGGAAAGACAGTTTTAGTCTGTACATTGTATCTCTTTGCCTACCTAGAAGAAACTTTCTCAAACAAAAGCTGGACTGCTGTTCCTCACTTGTATTCTTACATGTTTTATTGAGAGAGTAGGTAAAAGAATAGACTGTGGATTCTCAACTGTGGTAAATTGAGCAGTAGCTCAGAGCATTGCTACTGTTGTTTTATTTATTTATTTTTTTATTAAGCAGGTTTCATGCCCAGCACATAGCTCATCGTGGGGCTTGAACTCAGGACCCTGAGATCAAGACTTGAGCTGAGATCAAGAATCAGATGCTAACAGACTGAGCCACCCTGGCGCCCCTCTATTGTTATTTAAAAAGCTATCTTCTGTTGATTGTTACTATAGTGCAAGGGATCAATGACTTTTAAAGAAAATTACTACATTTCATTCCTTAATTTATTAAGCATGTACTATGTGCCCCAGGCACTGTTTCGGGTTCTGGGGAAATCGCGAGTAAAACAGACAAAACTTTTTTTCTGGAGTTTACATTCTTGTGTATCTGCCTCATAACTTTATTTTGTAGGTATTACTGTTTCCACTTTCACCATAAAGAAAGTGAAGCTTTGAAAGTTTTCATGACTTGCCCAAGGTTGTACAAAACTAGGATTTGAAACTTAGGTGCTATAAACCACTATGCTATGCTGTCAGAATTGTCCCCCAATGGGATTCTGTAAAAGAACAGTTATTCTCAGTGTAGTTACCACAAATCTCTTGGAAATTCTAATGTAACTCTCCTCATCAGAATTGTGCATGAAATTAGAAATTCAGATTTCTCAAGTGCTCGTTCTCAGCTTCAAGTTAACAGCACTTGAACAGGAAGGTTCTGCCCACAACTCAAATACACAGGTTGCCAGCACCTTCTTTGCTCCTCCCCACCAAAAACCCAATGACAGACTTATCGAGCAGAATTGTCTTTTCTGCTAAAATTATATGCAACTACACAATCATTTTAAAAACAGAAATAATGACCACTCTCAGTCACTAGCATTCACAATGAAATCCATTATTTCGATCTTAGAATCTGTAAACAATTTTTCAAAGCTAGCAGAGTAGAAAATACCAATTTCTTGAAACGTAAATGCTAGTTCAGATCTTGACTATCATACAGTTAGGTTTTTTTTAAGGAAGAAAATATCCCTAGCATTGGTATTTATCGGGATTTAAATAAAAATATTTTAGTTGGGGCCACCTGATGGCTCAGTCAGTTGAATGTCTAACTTTTGATTTCAGTTCAGGTCATGATCCTGGAGTCTTGGAATCCAGCCACATGTCAGGCTCCGCCTACTTGGGATTCTCTCGCTCTCTGCTCCTCCCCACTCACACTCATGCTGTCTCTTTTTCAAAGTAAATTTTTTTAAGTATTTTAGCTGTTTGGTATATATAAGGAGATATTGATGAAAATTAATAAAAGATAATGACTTTGCTTAGTTGAATTTCCTTATCAGTGTACCTTATTAGAAAGCTTTTTGGCAAGTTAGATGTGTTTTTCGTCACTATGTTTTTAGATTTGAAAGTCTGTTGACAACATCATATTTCTCTACTTCAAAATTGGAAATGTTTTAAACTTCTTGTGACCATAGGACTCTGTCATAAAAATTCCTCTTGGTTGAATTGAAAAATAGATGAGCATTATTTATAATATCCACAAACTGGAAATAATCCAAATGTTAATCACCTGATGAGTGTGTAAAGAAAATGTTGTATACATTGCATATATTTTTTGATCATATTGTTGTATACAATGAATATATTTTTTGATCATAAGGAATAAAAGAAACACATTACTGATGGAAGCATTAATGTGGATGAACCTGATTCTAATTCTAGCAATAGGTAATACTTATCGATAAATAAAACAATTGGGGAACCATTGCTCTCAACCATCTCATTAAGAAATGCAATTCCCATGAATGTTTACCTTTTGTAGTCAATATTTTTAAATGGTAATTGTTAATGTTAATTCAGTCAGCTGTGTCAGTGTTTCATTTTGGGATTTTAGTAACTATACAGTTGTGCGTCATCACTACAACCAGTGTTAAAACACTTCCATCACAACCAAAAAATTCCCTTGTGGTTCTGTGTAGTCAGTCCACTCCTACCTTTTGTGGGAAAATGGCAGGAATTGTGGAGTGCTTATGTTTGGAGCTTATGGAGTGGCATTGTGGGACAGATTTTGAATCATTGTATTTCAGTTTCTTAGCAAACATGAACATTGGTCCTTCCTGTGGCTCTTTTCCTTGCGTTATTTAAGTGTCCTCGTCCTTAAGCTCCCAGTTCTCAGAAAAAATCTTTTGGTTTAGTTTTTCTAGCTTGTTTACTTGGTATGGGTCTGAAAACTCTCAGCCATTGTAGATTTCTAAATTACTAATTTTTTATTTAAAGTTTCCATTTCAGCTCTGAGCCCAGTTAACAGAAAGGACAGACATGTCTTTCTTTACCTCAGCTATTGGGTCTACCACAGAATATATTTTACAGTTTCCTGACATAAAAATTATGTTTCATATCAAGTCATTCTTATTTTGTTTACAAGTTTAAATCTTGACCCGTCTACCTCTAAGAAAGACTTCTGAAATAGTGTATTTCCTAAATAGGTTCTTGTTCTCTCAAGGCCAGTTTTTAAAATATGCTGGTTTCTTTGAGTCTGGTCTTTTCCTATTCTGCTTTTAACATTTTTTTCTTTATAAAGAGAATAAGTAATTAGTGATTAAGGTGAAATTCAGAAACAAATTTCTGTCTTCTTGAGATTTAAGAAAATCCTTAGCCATAACTTCAACTAAATCTAGACTCATGTTTAAATTCAGTTTCTATAGTTCTTTTACTCCAGTAATTAAAGAGGCAAGTATAATTGTTTCTTTGATGAGAAACTCTCAAGAAAAGTATTTCATTTCAGAGGTAAGGGGAAGGAGCAAAAGGAATAGAATTGTGTGGGTAGTGTGAGTAAAGAGAATGATTCAAGGAGACTGGCTCTCTTAGTCATTTTATTTTGAAGCCCCAGAATACCAATTAAAGAAGTTGATTATTGAATGTTATTTTGTCTAATATTTTTTTCTGTAAGTTACAATTTCTCTTAAGGTATTAATTTTGATATTTTAAAAGTTGGCCATAAGTCCAGTTAAATCACACTTGTCAAAGTCACAATTTTTGTCATTTGCCCATATATGTACAATAGTCAAGAGTATATTGAGTTTATAAAAAATACAGACGTTCTTCCTAGAGAAGGTTGTGGCTTTGACAACTAAGAAAACAGTCACAAGAGTCAAGAAAAAGGGTGTCAGATTAATTGAGTAGAGGCACATTGGGAACTTTCTGAGTGATGGAAGTATTTAAATCTTAATGAGGGCTGTGTTTGTAGTTGTGAGGGTATTAGTATATGTCAAAATTTATTTAACTGTTTAAGATCTGCTTGATTCACTGGATAGAAATTATTCCTAAATAAAAGGGATTCAGAAGTGGTTTAGGGGTGCGTGGATGGCTCAGTGGGTTGACTTTTGATTTCAGCTCAGGTCAGAGCCTGCTTGGAATTCTCTTTCCCTCTCTTTCCCTTGCCCTTCCCCCACTCATGCTCTCTCAAAATAAATAAATACTTGGGGGAAAATTTTTTAACAAGTATGCCTTTACAAACAGATTTTCAGTGTCCCTGATAAGCAGAGGTTAGGAAGGCACCGCATAATCAATAACCCCACAGTTCTTGACCTTATAACACATTGTCATGAAGTTTTGTAAGTGACCCAATGTGACATTTGACCAGTCACTCACCGCTGCCTGAGGGGTCACCGGTTTTACTCATTTTCAACTTTTAGTGCTTGGGGCCAGCTTGAATTGGATTGAAGGCTTGTGGGAGCCTATGCCTCCATCCATTCCAAATGGAGCACTCCCTTATTCAGTGATTGGAAACAAGACAATCCAGGACAAAACAAAACACATGACACAAAATTTTGCACAAGAAGATAAACTAAAGGAAAGCAAGTTGCTGAAGAATTAAACTAATGGCAAAAATATTTACCAAATAGTACACCTCCAAGCCATATCCAAAAGGCTTAATTGCCTTCTGCAAAGACCTACTTGGTACACATGCTAGGATAACAATAAATTTGGCAGTGTGAGCTCAAGGAGCCAATTGGAGCTCCCATCATTGTTGAGACTGATTCATCTGATAGCATATGCATAGAACAAACAAATTGGTTGGACACAAGCTTCCCATTCAGTGCATTTGTTTGTCTAAGGGCATCATGTGGAATGATGCTAAATGAGGGTCTCAGGTCAAATATCAAAGTGAAAGGCACCATTCAATATCTGAAACAAAAACCACAAAGTTGAAGTTATTGATTACTTAAGGAAAAGATATCCTGGTCAGACACTGCCTCCCCTGAGCAGACCAGACTCCTACTCTTACAGGATTTGAGGGACTCTCAGAGTTCAAACATTGACAGACTTTCAAAGGCAGGAGTGAGTTAATGTCAGCTGTAGAAACACTGTCACTCAAGGCAATTGCTTGGCATTTTGGTGTGTGTTCATCGAAGTGAGTCTCTTTTTTTTTTTTTAAGTAATAAATAGGTACCGTGACAAAGATGTTATCAAATATTGGCACAGCCCAGCTACATAAAGGATAAAAGAATGCAGGGAGATGAGTCTAATTTTATTGATGTTAAAGTATGTGGTTTACTGAAGTATTTGGGATGTTGAGGAAATTCTTATCCCCCAAATTACCATATTTTCTCTAGTTGGATTCAGAAGCACAAATTTGGAGACCTCTTTCATTAGAACCCTAAGTTTTTAGAAAATATTTCTCAAATAGGTCAGTATAGATCTATGTGTTTGGGTAACATACCAGGTCCCATACTGATGGGACTGGTAATAGAATTGTCACTGGGTAATCCTGTTTTTAAATGATTTTTTACGTTAAAAGAAATAAACTTCCAAGAGTGACTTCTTTATTTGTCCTAAATTTGTAAGGTTGGTTACTATTATGTGAAATATTCTTAAAGCTAAAAGTAAATTCAACTTTTATTTTATATCCCCTTCCCTTAAATTATAACCTGGTAAGAACCATGCAGGTCACAAAAGTCAAGGAGACAGTATTCAAGAACTGGGGAAAAGGCTATGGAAATGATGGGTTCAATCAGTGTAGAAATAAATATAGGAACTAGTTAAGTGGAGAAGTTAGCTAATTTAGTTGGTTAGTTGGTTGATTTGGGCGATTTTCCTCCCATTCAGGAGGAGAGAAAATATGGTAGATAGTCTACATATTTAAAGTCTTAATGGAGAAAGTTTTGAAAGGAAGCCATGGCAATAGACATGGTGTCCTAAGGAGAAATAAAGGACTTGCCAAGAAAGGGAAACAAAGGATGTCTTTTCTAGGACTGTGAAAAGTCTTAGAAAAGGAAAGAATATATAAAGAGATTGAACACAGATATGCCCAAGTTGAGTCCCTTCTTGATTGACTTTTCAAAAGTAAGGGGCTGTTGATAATGACTAGTTTGCAGAAGCATATTCATTCATTGAAGCAAATGGTTATTGGTAGATTATATGTGTTTAAACCAGTTCTAATAGTTACTTGTTACTATATAGAACTATCCTATCTTGATTATGATTTAGAGCCTGTTCTGGTGGCTACTTTTATATAATGGCCACTGGCCAATTATTTTTTTCTAGGATTGTAGGAGCTTTGTATTCTCATGTAATTCCCCTATCCTGGGAACTTTTAAGATCTTCTTTGTCTATCTGTAGTATACTGAAATTTTAGTTTTTCCTTTTTGGATTGGTTTTGATTTCCACTGTTTCATCATACTGAACATGCCGTAGTTTTTCAGTCTGGGCACTCATATTCTTTAGTTCTGCCTCTGATTTCTGACCATATTCAGGCTCTGTACTTCCACCCACTTCAGGAATAGATATTTGGTCTGCTTTCTCTGCTAACTCATTTACCATTCATGTATCCCAGGGGTTGGCAAATTTTTTCTGTAAATGCCAGATAGTAAATATTTTAGGCTTTGTGGACCAGATGGCCTATGTTGTAACTACTTAATTCTGTCATTAAGGCAAGATAGCAACCACAGACAATACACAGATAAATGGACATGCATGGCTGTATTTCAATAAAACTTTATGTACAAAAACAGGCAATAGACTGGATTTGTTTGCAGACCTATGTTCTAGCCGGTTCATCCTTTTTGGAATATTGTTCAGTGAGGGCGGGAATTTGTTGTTGATGTTCCTTGGATATATCCCTGTACTTAGTAGACACTCAGCTACTTGTGTCTCAAGGTTACTGATGGTTCAGGAAAGGGAGTTAAACATGCCTGTCACTGCCATCTTGTAACCAGTAAAATACCCCTTCATGCTGTTTTTCTGCTCCCCCCCACCACCCTTTTTACTTAATATAGAGCAAATATTATGTATGAATTTAGGATAGGGTTGCAAGTTGTGATTTTGTGCTTTCTTTCTACCTCTGATGTTGCATAAAGAGCCCAATAGCATCCTTTAGTAATAAGTCTTTTTGTGGAATGTGCCATACTAGTATGTAGAGCGATCATTTTTAAATTACTTGGTTAAATATCTAATTTATGTAAGAAGCACATGAACACAAAGACGTTACTTAAATTCTTTTTTCTTTTTCTTCTTTTTTTTTTTTTTTTTTCCCATTGCAAGGTACTAGCTTTTGACAAGTTTGCACCATGCGTGAGTATAAGCTAGTCGTTCTTGGCTCAGGAGGCGTTGGAAAATCTGCTCTGGTAAGTCATTCTCACTGTACTTAAGCTAATTCACTCCAACACATGTTCTTTTTCTGTTGAGTTTTAGGTTTTGATTATTTGTCTTCATTTATTTCTTATGGTGAAATCTCAGTGATTTTAGAAGCAATATAATTATTTTTCCTGTAATGTTAGTCAGCTTTTAGTTGTATCTGGGCAGATCATATTCTCTCTAGTTGGTTCCAGACCAGTATGAGATAAGTAGAATACAATTTGGGCTAAACACAGAGCATATAAATATCTGTGCATCTGTATTCTGAGCCAGATAGAAATGAAATTTGGTCTTTCTCATTGTGATGTGGCTTATAATAACTATTTTATGTTAAAAAAAATATTAAAGTTTCTAAAAAAAACCTTTTTCAGATACTACCTGTGACTGTACCGTTTTCACATTAATTTAGCGGCCATGCTTTCCACTTCAAGAATAGTATAGTGAGAAAAAAGGCAACTTGACGATAGTGGCTGAGGAAGGGGAGAAACTTAGGGTAAATAACCTGAGTACATGTAGTTTAGTTTAACAAAGCCCCACCACCATAAGACAGATTGACCATCTAACTCAGCCACTAAAAATGGCCACCTTACACAGAACTTGAGGTGTTTGGATGAAACTGTGAAGTGTGTTCTATGGGACATAAGCTGCTTTTTCACGTGTAAATATATCCAAAGTGATGGGGAGGTGTCTTGAGAGTGTATGTACTAGTATACACAAAACAGTTTGCCTCTTTCTGATTCAAATTCAAATTTAAGCCATTAAGGCTAAAATAGAAGACATTGAAAAATGTTTTAAACATGTGAGTTCTAAAGTTAGAATTACCTAATAAGGAGCATAGTGATTACTGATGTTTTAAAGCCTTCTAAGTTAATTTTCTCACAGAATGCATACTTTAAATATAGGAGTGGTTTTGTTTTCATCAATGGTATAACTACCCATATGAAATCAATAGTTTAAATAAGCATATAGATGTGGATTTGTAGTTTTCTTTAAAAAGTATAATGGTGTGCTGTTTATTTTTTTCAGACTGTACAGTTTGTTCAAGGAATTTTTGTTGAAAAATATGATCCTACGATAGAAGATTCTTATAGAAAGGTATATGTTACTCTAGAAGGCCTTTTGCTTTAGACTTTACTATAAATATAAATTCATGCTTTTAGCTTTGTAATTGTCAATATTCAAACAATATTCACTGTTTACAAAGTAGGATGAAGAAGCAGAGTTAATTTATTAAATTAGTAGGAAAAGTTCACACTTGATTATTTCCTGACATTGAGTCCTGACTAGTTAATGAGAATTTTAAAACACTTGTTCTCTATCTCTGTCTCAGAAAACTTTAAGTTTATCCTGACCCTAAAATTGTAATTTGACTCACAGAATTCAGAATGA